>NC_135232.1:436248907-436616407 GCF_051348905.1 Ranitomeya variabilis | reverse complement strand
TCTATTATCTATCTATCTCATATCTACAGTATCTATCTATCTATCTATCTATCTATCTATCTATCTATCTATCTATCTATTATCTATCTATCTATATCATTTCCTGCACACTTTACAATTACTTGATACTTTGTGTTAGTATATCACATAAAATCCAGATAAAATACATTTATATTTGTGAGTGTAACGTGAAAAAATGTGGAAAAGTTCACGTTATGACTATTTTTCCAAGGTACTGTAACAAAGAGATTGGATTCACTGCACTCCTTTCCTCAGAAACTGGTCATGGCTGATAGACTACAATGGTATTTTACTGTTTAAGCGAAAAATAAAATTTAAAATTCTTTCATTTTTTAGAACATAACATAAGCACTTTGACATTTTAACCATTTCTGATGTTGAAAAAACCTAAGGCTTTATAGCTTAGAGGCATGTCTTAATGCTCCTGAGACCCGATTTAAAAATAGTAACCTAGCATGAAATACTTCCGGGACATAGTGCGCCGGCGCATGCGCACAAATGCTTTTCGGCTTCGCCCGCAGTTGGGCAAAGCATACTGCGCGTGCGCAAGGCAAGATTGCCTTGTGCAGGCGTGTTCTACGGAGGAAATCGAATCAACTTCAAGGCAATATTGCAGCCAGCATGCGGCCAGCGGGAAAGGAAGGGGTGAATAAAACACCCGAAAACACCGCCCATCGGACCGAAAAAGGTCCCGCCAAATTCAGGTGACAGGTTCCCTTTAACTGAAGACTCGTTACACCAGCTTGGTCTCCACAAGGTCAAAGAAAACATTCCAACAACTTTTTTAAAGGTATCTCAGCCAACCATCTAGAACCATACTTTGTACTAATGAGGAGCAAAAACTCTAAACTGTGCTGTTTCTGGTTTCACTGATACAGTATTCCTAGCTTTGCTTCAAGGCTGTCACTCAATGACTTATAGGTGGCACTAGAGAAAGATAAGCTAGTCCACATATTTTTTTTTTTTAACAATGGATTGCCTGTAATATTTTCTACACTACGAGGGTCTCTACAAAGAAAAAGTACCTTCTAAAGGTTATATTTGCTTTTGACTTTGTTACCTGACCTACTGTTTGACACTAACTACATGCTACATATTTTAGGTAACTGGACATAATTGTCGTGTTTTCAGCCATGCATTTGTGATTCATTTTCTTGTTAGTGAACCATTTTATTACGCAGTATTGAGTTCCCTACTCCTGGCATAAATTCAAAATTGCAGCTGTAGGAAAAAGTGTACCTTTGGGAATGTTGTAATTAGGGCTTGTCCACGTTTGTGTATATTCATGATGGATCAAATATCAATTTCAATACCACGCGCACTATGCTTCTTCATTTATAAATCCGACAGAGATTTTTCATAATTTTAGTGTTGTATTCTTTATTGTTGTATTTTTAAAATCATATTAAATAAGCAAAAGCATTTGTAAATTAGATTTGATGAATGACTTACCTTACTGCTAAGAAATGCCTCTCAATTGATCCGAATATGTTTCCTTTTTCAGCTTGTGTGAGGATTTATGCAATTCTTATTATATTGTGTAGGATAAAAATAAAGTTAAAAAAGCAACTCTATACAGATATTGTCGATACTCATATCAGCCCAACCCAGCAATCTAATTTCTTTTTCTCAAATATAGATATTTATATGAAGCCAATTAATTTATTGTCAGGCCCCAATGACAATGATAAAAACAGAATAGTACACGTTTGATATGCCTAAGCTTGTAGCAAACAAGTCTTTTTCTTTTTGTTCCAAATTGTCAATAAGCAAAAAAATGGGTAAATCTATTAATAACATATCTATAGTACACAATAGATCCATGAGGTTGCAATCACACCCGGGCCCTGGAGCCTAAAGGGTCCAAAAAATCCCTTTAGCTTATATGAAAAGACCAATACCATTAAATACCTGTAATTATTGGGGGCCCGTTGTAGTTTTTTTATTGGGATCCATGAGCTTCAAGTTGCGCCACTGCACACATGTATCATAGAGCTAAAAATAAAAATTGCAAATCAAACAATTATTGCTTTTAGAATAGAATGTGGGAGGCCAAAGAAAAGTGAGTGTGTCTATACTCCTTAACACTAACATTTCAAAACTAAGAAAGAAAAGTCATGGAGTTATGGAAAACACAGGATTGCTAGACAGCTTAATAAAATGAAAATTGCAAAAAAAAAATGGGAAAAAATCTTTCAATTTCAAAATGCACAATACACAGAGGTACACCCACTTACAACCTTGCCATGCCATCAGTGAGTTCATTTGAACTGAGCCAGCATCGACATGGAACATCACACTGGTTCTACTCCCAGGATTATATTGTGGGATGGCATAATGTACAATAATATAATATAATGTCCCTACAGCTCCCTATATACATTATAATGTCCCTACAGCTCTTTATATATAGTATGATGCCCCCACAGCTTCTATATTCAATATGATAGTCAAAACAGCCTCTGTATCTAGTATGATGGCCCCACAGGTCCTATATACAGCATGATGTCCATGACAAGTCCCTGAATTCAGTATTATGTCCACCAAAGCCCCTTATATATATTATGACTAGTGTTGAGCATTCCGATACCGCAAGTATCGGGTATCGGCCGATACTTGCGGTATCGGAATTCCGATACCGAGATCCGATACTTGCCGCGTATCGGATACCGGAATCGGAAGTTCCCAGGATTCAAACTGCACGAATTCAGCCAATGAGGAATGATTCTGAGTGTGGGCACATCCTTTTCAGCATGGTGGGCATGTAACTACTGGCAAGGCTGTGATTGGCTGCTGAAATGATGTCATGCTGCAGTTTAAAAGTTGCTGGCGCCATTTTGCGCTCACTCTGCTGTGAATTCAGTTAGTGACAGGACGCTGTTTGCTGACTGAGGGCCAGTTTAGAGATAGCAATTTGCTTCATTGTTCTTTTCCAAGGCTAATTTAGCAACCGCTGTGTTCACCTACTAATCACCTTGCTTTTGCCTTGCAGCGCTGTTTTCACAGCGATCTGCAAGGTCTCTCTGTGTGTGTGTGTGCAGCCCACTCTCTAGTCTGTGTGCAGCCATAGGCCATAGCTGGTTGTATTCAGTTCAGGGAGGGTGGTTCACTGCCTCATACTGTTCTATTTTTTTTTTCAAGTAGTGCAGGCTGCTGCACATATTTTCAAAAAATTCCTATTAGTGTCTTTCCACCCGTATCCAGCTAACTTGTGGAAAAACACTACATAGGACAACGTAGAGGAGTGTTTTTGGGCCTTGCAGCACCGTTTACGGCTGTCTGCACGGTCTCCGTGTGACTGCAGCTCGCCCTGTAGTCTGTGTGCAGCCATAGCCGGTTGTATCCAGCTCAGGGTTCTTCACTGCGTCATACCGTAAAATCAATTTTCCTTTTGTTTTAAGTAGTGCAGGCTGCTGCACATTTTTTCAAAAAATTCCTATTAGTGTCTTTCCACCTGTATCCAGCTAACGTGTGGAAAAACACTACATAGGATAACGTAGAGGAGTGTTTTTGGGCCTTGCAGCACCGTTTACGGCTGTCTGCACGGTCTCCGTGTGACTGCAGCTCGCCCTGTAGTTTGTGAGCAGCCATAGCCGGTTGTATCTAGCTCAGGGTTCTTCACTGCTTCATACCGTAAAATCAATTTTCCTTTTTTTTTTTAAGTAGTGCAGGCTGCTGCACATTTTTTCAAAAAATTCCTATTAGTGTCTTTCCACCCGTATCCAGCTAACTTGTGGAAAAACACTACATAGGACAATGTAGAGGAGGTTTTTGGGCCTTGCAGCGCCGTTTACGGCTGTCTGCACGGTCTCCGTGTGACTGCAGCTCTCCCTGTTGTCAGTTCAGCCCCCAAAAAATAAATAAATAATAAAGTTCACCAAACACACCACTTTACATTTGTGTAGGCCACATTAGCTCATATTAAAGTCTAGTCCACACTTTAGAAAATTAGTGTTTCTTATACCTGTTAGGAGCTGTTCAGGAATAAGCACACAAAGCCGTTAGTACTTTTCTGCTTATCTTTATCAGTCAACCAAGATGAAGAAGGCAGGGAGTAAGGCACGTGGGCGTGGGCGCGGAGCAGGGAGAGGACGTGGGGATTATGTGCCTGCTGTGGGCACCGGTGACTCATCAGCACCCACTTTCAGCAGGGAACAGTCGTTCATGCGCAGCTTTGTCGGAGAGCGCCGTACACCGCTGCTGCGTGAAGACCAAATTGAAGCCGTTGTTGGATGGATGGCAGCTAATGCATCGACTTCAATTAGTGCCACATCCTCTCAGACACAGAGCACTGGAGAGCACCCATCTGTCTCTTCACCACCTGCCAAATTGCCCAGGCAGACAGAGAGCCCAGGACAGGAGCCGTCTCTACTTCTGTTCTCTGAATCTCTTGGCTTGGAAACAGGGGGCCAGCCAAGCAGCATTGGAGAAATGGAAGAAGAGGCAGGGTGCAGTGATGCCCAACAGCTTTTTCTCTCTGAGTCTGAAGAGGCGGGTGGGCCAGTGCCTCCGGTCACCACATCGCAGGACGCATGCGCTGATGACAATCAGGTGCCACTTTCTGGTGCGTGCTCTGCTGCTGAGACTAACCAGGAGGAGCAGTTGGTGGCAGAGGGTAGTGTAGATGATGAGGTCCTTGACCCATCTTGGCATGAGGGACAGGAAGGTGGTGGGAGCAGCTCTGAGGAAGAGATTCCCCGAACGGGCCAAAGAGGGAGAGGGAGGGGGAAGACTGCAGATCCTGCAGCCTCCACTTTGGCACCCATTAGGAGCATGTCTCTTTCAAAAGCCAAAAAGGGCGCTCCCAAGACTTGCAGTGCCTGGTCCTTTTTTGACACAGTTGCAGATGACATTTGCTATGTCAAATGCAAGGTGTGTCATCACAAAGTCAAAAGAGGTCGAAATGTCAGCAACCTCAATACCTCCAACATGTGGAAACATGTGCGGACCAGGCACGTGGCGGAGTTAGAAAAACACACTGAAGAGCTAGGCCAACCAACAGCGGCAGCTACCACTTCTTCAGCTCGTGTTGCCTCTTCCTCCAGCTCACACGCAGCTGGTTCGGCTTCCTCCCAGGACCGCCGTGGAAGAACCTCTGGCCCTGTTGTCCAGAGACCCACTGTAATTCCACCCGCAGCACCACGTTCCCAGGCATCCTCACACTCCCAGCCCAGTCTACAGCCATCGGTAGTACAGGCATGGGAGAAAAGGCGGCCTTTCTCGTCAAACCACCCATGAGCACAGGCTCTGACTGCAGGCATTGCCAAACTTCTGTCACTGGAAATGCTGTCATTCAGGCTGGTGGAGACTGACAGCTTCCGTGACTTGATGTCATTGGCAGTCCCACAGTACAATGTGCCCAGCCACTTTTACTTCAGCAGACAAGCTGTCCCTGCCCTGCACAAGCATGTGGAGGGACACATAAAACACGCGCTACTGAACGCCGTCAGTAGCAAGGTCCACCTCACCACCGATGCGTGGACCAGTCAACATGGACAGGGGCGATACCTTTCCCTCACAGCCCATTGGGTTAATGTTGTTGAGCCGGGTACAGATCGTGCGAGTGGCGCAGGACGTGTCCTGCCCACTCCAAGGATTGCAGGAATCCAGTCTGTATGCATTGACTCCTCTTACACCAGTTCCTCAGATTCATCGCTGCAGGAGCCGTCACAGTCCACCTCCACATGGACCCGTGAACGTTGACCTGATACGACCGACATGAGCACAGCCGTGGCCAAATGTCAACAGGCCATCTTGAAATTAATTTCTTTGGGAAATCGAAGCCACACAGCGCAGGAGCTCTGGAATGCCATCAAGCAGGAGAGCGATGTGTGGTTTGTGGCAGCGAATCTCCAGCCAGGCATGGTAGTGCGTGATAATGGCCGAAATCTGGTGGCAGCTCTGGGCCTCGGCAACCTCACTCACATCCCATGTCTGGCACATGTGCTCAATTTGGTCGTGCAGAGTTTTTTGAGGGACTATCCGGATCTTGATGCACTGCTGCACAAGGTCCGCCTAGAATGTGCTCACTTGCGGCGTTCCAGCACGGCAAAATCGCGCATTGCGGCTCTGCAGCACCGATTCCGCCTTCCGGAACATCGCATCATATGTGACCTACCTACCAGGTGGAATTCCACGTTACATATGTTGGAGCGGTTGTGTGAGCAGCAGCAAGCAGTAATGGAGTACCAGCTGCATCAGGCGCAAAGAAGTCGCACTCCACGCCGTTCAGACTTCACAACCATAGAGTGGGCCACTATGAAGGACGTCTGCCAGGTTTTGCGTCCCTTCGATTATTCCACGCGGATGGCGAGTGCAGATGATGCACTAGTCAGCATGACTGTCCCCCTTATCTGCCTGCTTGAAAAATCACTGCAAGCGCTAAGGGATGATGTTGTGGAAGAGGTGGAGGATGAGGATTCACCATTTCCATCATCTTCTGGACAGTCAGCGCCACGTGGTTCCTCACAAACGCGTAGGCAGGGGACAGTTTGTGAGGAGGATGATGAGGAGTCAATGGAGGAGGAAGACATCCGACCAGAGGAGGGAGTTACCGAATTGTCCAGTACTCAGTGTGTACAGCGAGGGTGGGGTGATGACGAGCAGGCAGAGATCATGCCTCCAGCAGGGGACAGCGTTTCTTGGGCAGTTGGCAGTCTGCAGCACATGGTGGATTACATGCTGCAGTGCCTGAGAAACGACCGCCGCATCGCCCACATTCTCAACATGTCTGATTATTGGGTGTTCACCCTCCTCGATCCTCGCTACCGGGACAACGTAGAAAGCCTCATCACACCGTTGAACCGGGAGCGAAAAATGCGGGAGTACCAAGACACACTGGTCAATTCCATCATCTTCTCCATTCCAACTGAGAGAAGTGCTGCTAGTGCATTCCAAAGCAGCTCAATGCGTCCAGGCAGTGGTGGAGGCTCTGCACAAAGAGGGAGCAGAAGCAGTGCCTCTGCCCAAGGCAAGACCAGTATGGCCCAACTGTGGCACAGTTTTCTGTGCCCCCCACAAAAGTCTACACCATCACAGACGGCTCCAGTCAGCAGGAGGCAACGGTTCCGTCAGATGGTGACAGACTACATGTCTTGCCCTCTTGCTGTACTCCCAGACGGCTCTTCCCCTTTCAAGTTTTGGGTCTCAAAGCTGGATACATGGCCAGAGCTAAGCCAGTATGCATTGGAGGTGCTGTCTTGCCCTGCGGCCAGTGTATTATCGGAACGTGTCTTTAGTGCTGCAGGTGGTGTACTAACTGACCGTCGCATGCGACTATCCTCCGATAACGTTGACCGGCTTACTTTCCTGAAAATGAACAAGGCCTGGATCTCGCAGGAATTTGCCACTCCTCCTCCTGATTAAATAATTAGGTCACTGTATACGTTATCCAGGTCTCCTGTTGTGTTCATCTTTCTACCACCTGAACTTAAATTCCTGGGCTCCAACACCGCCAGTTGAGGCTCAGAAGTGCCGTCTGCACAGTCAAAACATACGACCCAGTGTTATTGGGTTTCAGTAACGTCAGCTGATCCCCAGCTGTGTAGCCGGCAATGTGTCATGCGACCGCCACGCTGACACAACAACTGAAATGTAAGGGAATCTGTCCCCCCCCCCAAGGCGTTTGTTACTGGAAGAGCCACCTTGTGCAGCAGTAATGCTGCACAAGGAAAAGGTAGCTATTTTGGTTTAGCTCCTTGCACACGCAGAACTTAACACTTATAAAATGTGTCCACTGATACCGTAAAACCGTCCCGGAGGTGGGACTTTCCTTCGTAATATGACGCAGCACAGCCATCATTCCTACCCCCCCGGCGCCGCGCCCCGGCTCCTCAGCGTTGTTTGATTCCGTCCCGGAGCCTGCGCTGTTATGTTATCCCGTGGCCAGGCACACTTAGCGCTGCCCGTCTTCTGGCATCATTTGGTGTCAGGATGGCTGCGCCTGTGCGGCCGCGCTGGCCGAGAGCCCGCCTCGCAGTGTCTTCTGATTTAATCCCACTGGGGGCCTGGGATCCATGGACATGCGCAGTGCATATCTGAACCTCCACCTCTCACTCATCTCCCTATGGCTTCTTCAGACTGTTCGGTGTCAGCTGGTCCCTAAGAGCATGCCACGGCCGTGACACCGCACAGTCTTAAGAAGCCGTAGGGAGGGGAGTGAGAGGCGAGGATATGCACTGCGCATGGCCATGGATCCCAGGCCCCCAGTGCGATAAAATCAGAAGACACTGCGAGGCGGGCTCTCGGCCAGCGCGGCCGCACAGGCGCAGCCAGCCTGACACCAAATGATGTCAGAAGATGGGCAGCGCTAAATGTGCCTGGCCAAGGGATAACATAACAGCGCAGGCTCCGGGACGGAATCAAACAACGCTGAGGAGCCGGGGCGCGGCGCCGGGGGGGTAGGAATGATGGCTGTGCTGCGTCATATTACGAAGGAAAGTCCCACCTCCGGGACGGTTTCACGGTTTCAGGGGACACATTTTATAAGTGTTTAGTTCTGTGTTTGCAAGGAGCGTGATGAAAAGAGCCACCTTTTCCTTTTGCATCTTTTGTGCTGCACAAGCTGGCTCTTTCAGCTACAAACGCCTTGGGTGGGGTTAAAGGTTCCCTTTCGACTTTCTCAGGCTTCGGCCTACATTGTGTTCCTCTGCTTTTTCACCTGTCCCTGGGCTCCAACACCGCTAGTTGCCGTCCAGAAGTGCTGTCCGCACAGTCCCAACAGTCGCTCCTCTGTTATTGGGGTTCAGTAACGTCAGCTGTTCCCCAGCTGTGTGTGTGGCAATCCCTCCTACCTCCTCCTACCTCCTCCTCCTCCACCTGTCCCTGGGCTCCAACACCGCTAGTTGCTGTCCAGAAGTGCTGTACGCACAGTCAACAGTCCCTCCTCTGTTATTGGGGTTCAGTAACGTCAGCTGTTCCCCTGCTGTGTGTGTGGCAATCCCTCCTACCTCCTCCTACCTCCTCCTCCTCCACCTGTCCCTGGGCTCCAACACCGCCAGTTGCCGTCCAGAAGTGCTGTACGCACAGTCAACAGTCCCTCCTCTGTTATTGGGGTTCAGTAACGTCAGCTGTTCCCCTGCTGTGTGTGTGGCAATCCCTCCTACCTCCTCCTACCTCCTCCTCCTCCACCTGTCCCTGGGCTCCAACACCGCCAGTTGCCGTCCAGAAGTGCTGTACGCACAGTCAACAGTCCCTCCTCTGTTATTGGGGTTCAGTAACGTCAGCTGTTCCCCTGCTGTGTGTGTGGCAATCCCTCCTACCTCCTTCTCCTCCACCTGTCCCTGGGCTCCAACACCGCCAGTTGCCGTCCAGAAGTGCTGTACGCACAGTCAACAGTCCCTCCTCTGTTATTGGGGTTCAGTAACGTCAGCTGTTCCCCTGCTGTGTGTGTGGCAATCCCTCCTACCTCCTCCTACCTCCTCCTCCTCCACCTGTCCCTGGGCTCCAACACCGCCAGTTGCCGTCCAGAAGTGCTGTACGCACAGTCAACAGTCCCTCCTCTGTTATTGGGGTTCAGTAACGTCAGCTGTTCCCCTGCTGTGTGTGTGGCAATCCCTCCTACCTCCTCCTACCTCCTCCTCCTCCACCTGTCCCTGGGCTCCAACACCGCCAGTTGCCGTCCAGAAGTGCTGTACGCACAGTCAACAGTCCCTCCTCTGTTATTGGGGTTCAGTAACGTCAGCTGTTCCCCTGCTGTGTGTGTGGCAATCCCTCCTACCTCCTCCTACCTCCTCCTCCTCCACCTGTCCCTGGGCTCCAACACCGCCAGTTGCCGTCCAGAAGTGCTGTACGCACAGTCAACAGTCCCTCCTCTGTTATTGGGGTTCAGTAACGTCAGCTGTTCCCCTGCTGTGTGTGTGGCAATCCCTCCTACCTCCTCCTCCTCCACCTGTCCCTGGGCTCCAACACCGCCAGTTGCCGTCCAGAAGTGCTGTACGCACAGTCAACAGTCCCTCCTCTGTTATTGGGGTTCAGTAACGTCAGCTGTTCCCCTGCTGTGTGTGTGGCAATCCCTCCTACCTCCTCCTACCTCCTCCTCCTCCACCTGTCCCTGGGCTCCAACACCGCCAGTTGCCGTCCAGAAGTGCTGTACGCACAGTCAACAGTCCCTCCTCTGTTATTGGGGTTCAGTAACGTCAGCTGTTCCCCTGCTGTGTGTGTGGCAATCCCTCCTACCTCCTCCTACCTCCTCCTCCTCCACCTGTCCCTGGGCTCCAACACCGCCAGTTGCCGTCCAGAAGTGCTGTACGCACAGTCAACAGTCCCTCCTCTGTTATTGGGGTTCAGTAACGTCAGCTGTTCCCCTGCTGTGTGTGTGGCAATCCCTCCTACCTCCTCCTCCTCCACCTGTCCCTGGGCTCCAACACCGCCAGTTGCCATCCAGAAGTGCTGTACGCACAGTCAACAGTCCCTCCTCTGTTATTGGGGTTCAGTAACGTCAGCTGTTCCCCTGCTGTGTGTGTGGCAATCCCTCCTACCTCCTCCTACCTCCTCCTCCTCCACCTGTCCCTGGGCTCCAACACCGCCAGTTGCAGTCCAGAAGTGCTGTACGCACAGTCAACAGTCCCTCCTCTGTTATTGGGGTTCAGTAACGTCAGCTGTTCCCCTGCTGTGTGTGTGGCAATCCCTCCTACCTCCTCCTACCTCCTCCTCCACCTGTCCCTGGGCTCCAACACCGCCAGTTGCCGTCCAGAAGTGCTGTACGCACAGTCAACAGTCCCTCCTCTGTTATTGGGGTTCAGTAACGTCAGCTGTTCCCCTGCTGTGTGTGTGGCAATCCCTCCTACCTCCTCCTCCTCCACCTGTCCCTGGGCTCCAACACCGCCAGTTGCCGTCCAGAAGTGCTGTACGCACAGTCAACAGTCCCTCCTCTGTTATTGGGGTTCAGTAACGTCAGCTGTTCCCCTGCTGTGTGTGTGGCAATCCCTCCTACCTCCTCCTACCTCCTCCTCCTCCACCTGTCCCTGGGCTCCAACACCGCCAGTTGCCGTCCAGAAGTGCTGTACGCACAGTCAACAGTCCCTCCTCTGTTATTGGGGTTCAGTAACGTCAGCTGTTCCCCTGCTGTGTGTGTGGCAATCCCTCCTACCTCCTCCTACCTCCTCCTCCACCTGTCCCTTGGCTCCAACACCGCCAGTTGCCGTCCAGAAGTGCTGTACGCACAGTCAACAGTCCCTCCTCTGTTATTGGGGTTCAGTAACGTCAGCTGTTCCCCTGCTGTGTGTGTGGCAATCCCTCCTACCTCCTCCTCCTCCACCTGTCCCTGGGCTCCATCACCGCCAGTTGCCGTCCAGAAGTGCTGTACGCACAGTCAACAGTCCCTCCTCTGTTATTGGGGTTCAGTAACGTCAGCTGTTCCCCTGCTGTGTGTGTGGCAATCCCTCCTACCTCCTCCTACCTCCTCCTCCTCCACCTGTCCCTGGGCTCCAACACCGCCAGTTGCCGTCCAGAAGTGCTGTACGCACAGTCAACAGTCCCTCCTCTGTTATTGGGGTTCAGTAACGTCAGCTGTTCCCCTGCTGTGTGTGTGGCAATCCCTCCTACCTCCTACTACCTCCTCCTCCTCCACCTGTCCCTGGGCTCCAACACCGCCAGTTGCCGTCCAGAAGTGCTGTACGCACAGTCAACAGTCCCTCCTCTGTTATTGGGGTTCAGTAACGTCAGCTGTTCCCCTGCTGTGTGTGTGGCAATCCCTCCTACCTCCTCCTACCTCCTCCTCCTCCACCTGTCCCTGGGCTCCAACACCGCCAGTTGCCGTCCAGAAGTGCTGTACGCACAGTCAACAGTCCCTCCTCTGTTATTGGGGTTCAGTAACGTCAGCTGTTCCCCTGCTGTGTGTGTGGCAATCCCTCCTACCTCCTCCTACCTCCTCCTCCTCCACCTGTCCCTGGGCTCCAACACCGCCAGTTGCCGTCCAGAAGTGCTGTACGCACAGTCAACAGTCCCTCCTCTGTTATTGGGGTTCAGTAACGTCAGCTGTTTCCCTGCTGTGTGTGTGGCAATCCCTCCTACCTCCTCCTCCTCCACCTGTCCCTGGGCTCCAACACCGCCAGTTGCCGTCCAGAAGTGCTGTACGCACAGTCAACAGTCCCTCCTCTGTTATTGGGGTTCAGTAACGTCAGCTGTTCCCCTGCTGTGTGTGTGGCAATCCCTCCTACCTCCTCCTACCTCCTCCTCCTCCACCTGTCCCTGGGCTCCAACACCGCCAGTTGCCGTCCAGAAGTGCTGTACGCACAGTCAACAGTCCCTCCTCTGTTATTGGGGTTCAGTAACGTCAGCTGTTCCCCTGCTGTGTGTGTGGCAATCCCTCCTACCTCCTCCTACCTCCTCCTCCTCCACCTGTCCCTGGGCTCCAACACCGCCAGTTGCCGTCCAGAAGTGCTGTACGCACAGTCAACAGTCCCTCCTCTGTTATTGGGGTTCAGTAACGTCAGCTGTTCCCCTGCTGTGTGTGTGGCAATCCCTCCTACCTCCTCCTCCTCCACCTGTCCCTGGGCTCCAACACCGCCAGTTGCCATCCAGAAGTGCTGTACGCACAGTCAACAGTCCCTCCTCTGTTATTGGGGTTCAGTAACGTCAGCTGTTCCCCTGCTGTGTGTGTGGCAATCCCTCCTACCTCCTCCTACCTCCTCCTCCTCCACCTGTCCCTGGGCTCCAACACCGCCAGTTGCCGTCCAGAAGTGCTGTACGCACAGTCAACAGTCCCTCCTCTGTTATTGGGGTTCAGTAACGTCAGCTGTTCCCCTGCTGTGTGTGTGGCAATCCCTCCTACCTCCTCCTACCTCCTCCTCCACCTGTCCCTGGGCTCCAACACTGCCAGTTGCCATCCAGAAGTGCTGTACGCACAGTCAACAGTCCCTCCTCTGTTATTGGGGTTCAGTAACGTCAGCTGTTCCCCTGCTGTGTGTGTGGCAATCCCTCCTACCTCCTCCTACCTCCTCCTCCTCCACCTGTCCCTGGGCTCCAACACCGCCAGTTGCCGTCCAGAATTGCTGTACGCACAGTCAACAGTCCCTCCTCTGTTATTGGGGTTCAGTAACGTCAGCTGTTCCCCTGCTGTGTGTGTGGCAATCCCTCCTACCTCCTCCTACCTCCTCCTCCTCCACCTGTCCCTGGGCTCCAACACCGCCAGTTGCCATCCAGAAGTGCTGTACGCACAGTCAACAGTCCCTCCTCTGTTATTGGGGTTCAGTAACGTCAGCTGTTCCCCTGCTGTGTGTGTGGCAATCCCTCCTACCTCCTCCTCCTCCACCTGTCCCTGGGCTCCAACACCGCCAGTTGCCGTCCAGAAGTGCTGTACGCACAGTCAACAGTCCCTCCTCTGTTATTGGGGTTCAGTAACGTCAGCTGTTCCCCTTCTGTGTGTGTGGCAATCCCTCCTACCTCCTCCTACCTCCTCCTACCTCCTCCTCCTCCACCTGTCCCTGGGCTCCAACACCGCCAGTTGCCGTCCAGAAGTGCTGTACGCACAGTCAACAGTCCCTCCTCTGTTATTGGGGTTCAGTAACGTCAGCTGTTCCCCTGCTGTGTGTGTGGCAATCCCTCCTACCTCCTCCTACCTCCTCCTCCTCCACCTGTCCCTGGGCTCCAACACCGCCAGTTGCCGTCCAGAAGTGCTGTACGTACAGTCAACAGTCCCTCCTCTGTTATTGGGGTTCAGTAACGTCAGCTGTTCCCCTGCTGTGTGTGTGGCAATCCCTCATACCTCCTCCTCCTCCACCTGTCCCTGGGCTCCAACACCGCCAGTTGCCGTCCAGAAGTGCTGTACGCACAGTCAACAGTCCCTCCTCTGTTATTGGGGTTCAGTAACGTCAGCTGTTCCCCTGCTGTGTGTGTGGCAATCCCTCCTACCTCCTCCTACCTCCTCCTCCTCCACCTGTCCCTGGGCTCCAACACCGCCAGTTGCCGTCCAGAAGTGCTGTACGCACAGTCAACAGTCCCTCCTCTGTTATTGGGGTTCAGTAACGTCAGCTGTTCCCCTGCTGTGTGTGTGGCAATCCCTCCTACCTCCTCCTACCTCCTCCTCCTCCACCTGTCCCTGGGCTCCAACACCGCCAGTTGCCGTCCAGAAGTGCTGTACGCACAGTCAACAGTCCCTCCTCTGTTATTGGGGTTCAGTAACGTCAGCTGTTCCCCTGCTGTGTGTGTGGCAATCCCTCCTACCTCCTCCTACCTCCTCCTCCTCCACCTGTCCCTGGGCTCCAACACCGCCAGTTGCCGTCCAGAAGTGCTGTACGCACAGAGCCAAACATCTCGCCAATGTGTTAGTGGGGTTCAGCACCGCCAGCTGTTCCCCTGCTGTGCAGCCGGCAACGTGTACTGCGACCGCCACGCAGGCACAACAAGTTAAATTTAAGGGAACCTGTCCCCCCCCCCCCCAGGCGTTTGTTACTGAAGGAGCCACCTTGTGCAGCAGTAATGATGCAAAGGGAAAAAGTGCCTCTTTTCGTGGTGCTCCTTGCACATGCTGATCCTAACACTTATGAAAAGTGTCCCCTCCTACCATGATACCGTCCGGTTGATGGAACTTTCCTTTGTGATGTGACGCAGCACAGCCGTCATTCTTACCCCCTTGGCGCCGTGCGCCGCCTCCTCAGCGTTGTTTGAATCAGTCCCGGAGCCTGCGCTGTTAGGTTAGCCCTTGGCCATGCACACATTTTGCGCTGCCCGTCTTCTGACATCATTTGGTGTCAGGCTGGCTGCGCCTGTGCGGCCGCGCTGGCCGAGAGCCCGCCTCGTACTGTCTTCTGATTTAATCCCACTGGGGGCCAGAGATCCATGGACATGCGCAATGCATATCTGAACCTCCACCTCTCACTCATCTCCCTACGGCTTATTCAAACTGTGCGGTGTCAGCTGGTCCCTAATAGCATGCCACGGCCGTGACACCGCACAGTCAGAAGAAGCTGTAGGGAGATGAGTGAGAGGTGGAGGTTCAGATATGCACTGCGCATGTCCATGGATCTCAGGCCCCCAGTGGGATTAAATCAGAAGACAGTACGAGGCGGGCTCTCGGCCAGCGCGGCCGCACAGGCGCAGCCAGCCTGACACCAAATGATGTCAGAAGACGGGCAGCGCAAAATGTGTGCATGGCCAAGGGCTAACCTAACAGCGCAGGCTCCGGGACTGATTCAAACAACGCTGAGGAGGCGGCGCACGGCGCCAAGGGGGTAAGAATGACGGCTGTGCTGCGTCACATCACAAAGGAAAGTTCCACCTACCGGACGGTATTACGGTAGGAGGGGACACTTTTTATAAGTGTTAGGTTCAGCATGTGCAAGGACCATAATTAAAAGAGCTAAGTTTACCTTTTCCAGCATTAGTGCTGTACACGATGGCTCTTTCAGCTACAAACGCCTGGGGGGGGGGGGTTAAAGTTTCCCTTTCAACTTGCTCCAGTGCAGGCTTCGGCCTACACTCTGCTCCCTCTCCTCCTCCTGCTGACCCTGGGCTCTAACACCGCCAGTTGGGGCCCAGATGTGCTAGCTGCACAGAGCCAAACACCAGCCAATGTGTCAGTGGGGTTCAGCACCGCCAGCTGTTCCCCTGCTGTGCAGCCGGCAACGTGTCCTGCAACAGCCACGCAGGCACAACAGACCCAAAGCTGCCGCCAGTGCAGGCTTCGGCCTACACTCTGCTCCATCTCCTCCTCCTGCTGACCCCGGGCTCTAACACCGCCAGTTGGGGCCCGGTACTGCTAGCTGCACAGAGAAAAACACCAGCCAATGTGTCAGTGGGGTTCAGCACCGCCAGCTGTTCCCCTGCTGTGCAGCCGGCATCGTGTCCTGCAAAAGCCACGCAGACACAAGAACTGAAATTGAAGGGAACCTGTCTCCCCTCCCCCAGGCGTTTGTACGTTTTTAAGGCCACCTTGTACGGCGGTAATGCTGCATGTGTGCAAGGTGGCTCATAAACGTATTCTCCTCGCACATGTGGAACTGAAAACACGTCTGAAATGTGTCCTCTGTGTGGCCATTTAACCGTCCCGGGGGTGTGACTTTCCTTTGTAATGACACGCTGCAACCCCCTTGGTAGCGCTGCCCGTCTTCTGGCATCATTGTTTGGCTGCCTGCGCCTCTGCGGCCGCCCTGACCCACACAACACCCCTCGGTGTCTTATTTCTTGGGACTGCGAGGGTGTGATTGATGGGCATGAGCAGTGCATCAGTTCGCCTGTCCCTCATCTCCTTCCGCCTTCTTCAGACTGTGCGGCTTCATGGCCGTGGCATGCGATAAGGGATCAGCTGACGCCGCACAGTCTGCAGCGGGTGTAAGGACCCGAGTGCGAGAGGCGAACATATGTGCTGCGCCAGGCCATGAATCACAGCCTCGCAGTGTTTTAACAATGTTAAGACACCGCGGGGCTGGGATTCATGGTCATCGCGAACCGCAGCGGCCGACATTAAATGAGGTCAGAAGATGGGCAGCGCTAACAGCGCTAGGCCAGGGGATAACACGACAGCGCAGACTCCTGTACAGCAAATAACAACGCTCAGGAGGCTGCACCCAGCACCAAGGTGGGATTCTTGACATCTGTGCTGCGTCTCATTACAAAGGGAACTCGCGCCTCCAACACAGTTTGACTGTATAAAGGGCTAAATGTTATACGTGTTTCATTCAGCGTGTGCAAGGAGCAAAATTAAAAGAGCAACCTTTGACTTGTGCAGCACTACTGCTGCATAAGCTGTGGCTCTTCTACTTTGTAACCCCTGAGGGAGGGTTAAAGGTTACCTTTGAAATTGGTTCAAGTAGGCTTCGGCCTACACTCTGCTCCCCCTGCAGAGCCCGGGCTCCAACACCGCCAGTTGGGGCCCGGTACTGCTAGCTGCACGCACAGAGCCAAACACCAGCCAATGTGTCAGTGGGGTTCAGCACCGCCAGCTGTTCCCCTGCTGTGCAGCCGGCAACGTGTCCTGCAACAGCCACGCAGGCACAACAGACCCAAAGCTGCCGCCAGTGCAGGCTTCGGCCTACACTCTGCTCCATCTCCTCCTCCTGCTGACCCCGGGCTCTAACACCGCCAGTTGGGGCCCGGTACTGCTAGCTGCACAGAGAAAAACACCAGCCAATGTGTCAGTGGGGTTCAGCACCGCCAGCTGTTCCCCTGCTGTGCAGCCGGCATCGTGTCCTGCAAAAGCCACGCAGACACAAGAACTGAAATTGAAGGGAATCTGTCCCCCCTCCCCCAGGCGTTTGTACGTTTTTAAGGCCACCTTGTACAGCGGTAATGCTGCATGTGTGCAAGGTGGCTCATAAACGTATTCTCCTCGCACATGTGGAACTGAAAACACGTCTGAAATGTGTCCTCTGTGTGACCATTTAACCGTCCCGGGGGTGTGACTTTCCTTTGTAATGACACGCTGCAACCCCCTTGGTAGCGCTGCCCATCTTCTGGCATCATTGTTTGGCTGCCTGCGCCTCTGCGGCCGCCCTGACCCACACAACGCCCCTCGGTGTCTTATTTCTTGGGACTGCGAGGGTGTGATTGATGGGCATGAGCAGTGCATCAGTTCGCCTGTCCCTCATCTCCTTCTGCCTTCTTCAGACTGTGCGGCTTCATGGCCGTGGCATGCGATAAGGGATCAGCTGACGCCGCACAGTCTGCAGCGGGTGTAAGGACCCGAGTGCGATAGGCGAACATATGTGCTGCGCCAGGCCATGAATCACAGCCCCGCAGTGTTTTAACAATGTTAAGACACCGCGGGGCTGGGATTCATGGTCATCGCGAACCGCAGCGGCCGACATTAAATGAGGTCAGAAGATGGGCAGCGCTAACAGCGCTAAGCCAGGGGATAACACGACAGCGCAGACTCCTGTACAGCAAATAACAACGCTCAGGAGGCTGCACCCAGCACCAAGGTGGGATTCTTGACATCTGTGCTGCGTCTCATTACAAAGGGAACTCGCGCCTCCAACACAGTTTGACTGTATAAAGGGCTAAATGTTATACGTGTTTCATTCAGCGTGTGCAAGGAGCAAAATTAAAAGAGCAACCTTTGACTTGTGCAGCACTACTGCTGCATAAGCTGTGGCTCTTCTACTTTGTAACCCCTGAGGGGGGGTTAAAGGTTACCTTTGAAATTGGTTCAAGTAGGCTTCGGCCTACACTCTGCTCCCCCTGCAGAGCCCGGGCTCCAACACCGCCAGTTGGGGCCCGGTACTGCTAGCTGCACAGAGCCAAACACCAGCCAATGTGTCAGTGGGGTTCAGCACCGCCAGCTGTTCCCCTGCTGTGCAGCCGGCAACGTGTCGTGCAACAGCCACGCAGGCACAACAGACCCAAAGCTGCCGCCAGTGCAGGCTTCGGCCTACACTCTGCTCCATCTCCTCCTCCTGCTGACCCCGGGCTCTAACACCGCCAGTTGGGGCCCGGTACTGCTAGCTGCACAGAGAAAAACACCAGCCAATGTGTCAGTGGGGTTCAGCGCAGCCAGCTGTTCCCCTGCTGTGCAGCCGGCATCGTGTCCTGCAAAAGCCACGCAGACACAAGAACTGAAATTGAAGGGAACCTGTCCCCCCTCCCCCAGGCTTTTGTACGTTTTTAAGGCCACCTTGTACAGCGGTAATGCTGCATGTGTGCAAGGTGGCTCATAAACGTATTCTCCTCGCACATGTGGAACTGAAAACACGTCTGAAATGTGTCCTCTGTGTGACCATTTAACCGTCCCGGGGGTGTGACTTTCCTTTGTAATGACACGCTGCAACCCCCTTGGTAGCGCTGCCCGTCTTCTGGCATTATTGTTTGGCTGCCTGCGCCTCTGCGGCCGCCCTGACCCACACAACGCCCCTCGGTGTCTTATTTCTTGGGACTGCGAGGGTGTGATTGATGGGCATGAGCAGTGCATCAGTTCGCCTGTCCCTCATCTCCTTCCGCCTTCTTCAGACTGTGCGGCTTCATGGCCGTGGCATGCGATAAGGGATCAGCTGACGCCGCACAGTCTGCAGCGGGTGTAAGGACCCGAGTGCGAGAGGCGAACATATGTGCTGCGCCAGGCCATGAATCACAGCCCCGCAGTGTTTTAACAATGTTAAGACACCGCGGGGCTGGGATTCATGGTCATCGCGAACCGCAGCGGCCGACATTAAATGAGGTCAGAAGATGGGCAGCGCTAACAGCGCTAGGCCAGGGGATAACACGACAGCGCAGACTCCTGTACAGCAAATAACAACGCTCAGGAGGCTGCACCCAGCACCAAGGTGGGATTCTTGACATCTGTGCTGCGTCTCATTACAAAGGGAGCTCGCGCCTCCAACACAGTTTGACTGTATAAAGGGCTAAATGTTATACGTGTTTCATTCAGCGTGTGCAAGGAGCAAAATTAAAAGAGCAACCTTTGACTTGTGCAGCACTACTGCTGCATAAGCTGTGGCTCTTCTACTTTGTAACCCCCGAGGGGGGGTTAAAGGTTACCTTTGAAATTGGTTCAAGTAGGCTTCGGCCTACACTCTGCTCCCCCTGCAGAGCCCGGGCTCCAACACCGCCAGTTGGGGCCCGGTACTGCTAGCTGCACAGAGCCAAACACCAGCCAATGTGTCAGTGGGGTTCAGCACCGCCAGCTGTTCCCCTGCTGTGCAGCCGGCAACGTGTCCTGCAACAGCCACGCAGGCACAACAGACCCAAAGCTGCCGCCAGTGCAGGCTTCGGCCTACACTCTGCTCCATCTCCTCCTCCTGCTGACCCCGGGCTCTAACACCGCCAGTTGGGGCCCGGTACTGCTAGCTGCACAGAGAAAAACACCAGCCAATGTGTCAGTGGGGTTCAGCACCGCCAGCTGTTCCCCTGCTGTGCAGCCGGCATCGTGTCCTGCAAAAGCCACGCAGACACTTGCTCTTGTACCTTCTGCTCCCCATCCTGGTTCCAGTACCGTCAGCTGGTTCCGGGCAGAGCCTTTGGCTTAGGTGCCTCCCTCTGGGTATCCGAGTTCCACCAACGTCAGGTGGTCCTTGGTAGTGCTTTTAGGCACGGGTACCTCCTGCTTAGTAACCGGGTTCCAGTAACGTCAGCTGGTCTTCGGTAGTTCCATTGGCTCTTGGACCTTCGGCTACCCATCCGGGTTCCAGCACCGTCAGCTGGTTCTCGGCAGTGTCTTTTGCTCTTGTACCTTCTGCTCCCCATCCTGGTTCCAGTACCGTCAGCTGGTTCCGGGCAGAGCCTTTGGCTTAGGTGCCTCCCTCTGGGTATCCGAGTTCCACCAACGTCAGGTGGTCCTTGGTAGTGCTTTCAGGCACGATTACCTCCTGCTTAGTAACCGGGTTCCAGTAACGTCAGCTGGTCCTCGGTAGTTCCATTGGCTCTTGGACCTTCGGGTAGCCATCCGAGTTCCAGTTCCATCAGCTGGTTCTCGGCATTTTCTCAGCCTTCTTGTACCTTCTGCTACATTTCCAAGTTCAAGAGACTAAACACGATGACCCGGAAGACCACCCCTAAGATGACGACGACACCAGAGACGACAACCACCGTGATGACGACGACCCTGGAGACGATGACCCCGAAGACCACCCCGATGACGACGACCCCGGAGACGACGACCCTGAAGACCACCCCGATGACGACGACCCCGGAGACGACGACCCTGGAGACGACGACGACCTGGAAGACCGAGAAGCAGAAGAACAAGAGGCTGCAGAACAAAGAGCAGAAGAACATTAAGCATAACACTAAATATCAGAGCAAAAAATATTATCTAAATTATAAGCAGAAGAAGACTAAGCAGTGTATGGGGGTGAGTCCTTTCCTCCTCGTGGTGCCCCTGGATAAAGCCTGATGCTGCAGGCCAAACTGAACGCGGACAAATGTAACTCTTTTGTGACAGGCAGAACGGAAGGTGTAATCTTCAAACTTTTATAGATAACAACTACGGGAATGCCTGTCACAAATAAGAATATGATGAAGAAGTAGAATATGATGAAGATAATAGTAAAATAAAAAGAATATGAACAATGTAACCAAAAAAATAATAGGTAGAAGATGAAGAAGATGAATAAGGTGAAGAAGTTGATGTCAAAGAAGCTGATGATGAGGATAATGAAGAAGAAAGTGTGGGAGAAGTAAAAAAGAAGGTGAAGGGCGTGGAAGTAGTGAAACATCAATATCTGACAAAATAAAAAAAAAATTAACATAGTCAAAATCTTTCTAACGCCGAACGTCATAAAAAAAAAAAACCTGCTATTCTATTACATTGGGCTAAACCTCTGTGCCTTTAATGTCTCCGCCATGTCCCCCAATACATCCTACATTATTCTTAGTTGTTTTCCTTCATGTAGAATGAACCTACAAGGAAAGAAAGGGTTTATTTTAATTCCGATATTTTCGTCCCATTGACTTGCATTGGGATCGGGTATCGGTATCGGATTAGATCCGATATTTTGACAGTATCGGCCGATACTTTCCGATACCGATACTTTCCGATATCGGAAAGTATCGCTCAACACTAGCTGCTAGTGCATTACAAAGCAGCTCAGTGCGTCCAGGCAGTGGAGGAGGCTCTGCACAAAGAGGGAGCAGAAGCAGTGCCTCTGCCCAAGGCAAGACCAGTATGGCCCAACTGTGGCACAGTTTTGTGTGCCCGCCACAAAAGTCTACACCATCACAGACGGCTCCAGTCAGCAGGAGGCAACGGTTCCGTCAGATGGTGACAGACTACATGTCTTGCCCTCTTGCTGTACTCCCAGACGGCTCTTCCCCTTTCAAGTTTTGGGTCTCAAAGCTAGATACATGGCCAGAGCTAAGCCAGTATGCATTGGAGGTGCTGGCTTGCCCTGCGGCTAGTGTACTATCGGAACGCGTCTTTAGTGCTGCAGGTGGTGTACTAACTGACCGTCGCATGCGACTATCCTCAGATAACGTTGACCGGCTTACTTTCCTGAAAATGAACCAGGCCTGGATCTTGCAGGAATTTGCCACTCCTCTTCCTGATTAAATAATTAGGTGACTGTCTACAGTATCCAGGTCTCCAGTTATGTTCATCTTTCTACCACCTGAACTTTAATTCCTGGGCTCCAACACCGCCAGTTGAGGCTCAGAAGTGCCGTCTGCACAGTCAAAACATACGACCCAGTGTTATTGGGTGTCAGTAACGTCAGCTGATCCCCAGCTGTGTAGCCGGCAATGTGTCCTGTGACCGCCACGCTGACACAACAACTGAAATGTAAGGGAACCTGTCCCCCCCCCCAAGGCGTTTGTTACTGAAAGAGCCACCTTGTGCAGCAGTAATGCTGCACAAGGAAAAGGTAGCTATTTTTGTTTAGCTCCTTGCACACGCAGAACTTAACACTTATAAAATGTGTTCACTGATACCGTAAAACTGTCCCGGAGGTGGGACTTTCCTTCGTAATGTGACGCAGCACAGCCGTCATTCTTACCCCCCCGGCACCGTGCGCCGGCTCCTCAGCATTGTTTGATTCTGTCTCGAAGCCTGCGCTGTTATGTTATCCCTTGGCCAGGCACACTTAGTGCTGCCCCTCTTCTGAAATCATTTGGTGTCATGCTGACTGCACCTGTGCGGCTGCGCTGGCCGAGATCCCACCTCGCAGTGTCTTCTGATTTAATCACACTGCAGGCCTGGGATCCATGGGCATGCGCAGTGCATATCTTCACCTCCGCCTCTCACTCATCTCCCTTCGCCTTCTTCAGACTGTGCGCCGTCAGCTGATCCCTAATAGCATGCCACGGCTGTGACACCGCACAGTCTGAAGAAGCCGGAGGGAGGGGAGTGAGAGGCGAGGATATGCACTGCGCATGGCCACGGATCCCAGGCCCGCGGTGGGATTACATTAGACGACACTGCGAGGCGGGATCTCGGCCAGCGCTGCCGCACAGTCAACAGTCGCTCCTTTGTTATTGGGGTTCAGTAACGTCAGCTGCTCCCCAGCTGTGTGTGTGGCAATCCCTCCTCTCTCCTCCACCTCCTCCTCCTGCTGTCCCTGGGCTCCAACACCGCTAGTTGTTGTCCGGAAGTGCTGTCCGCACAGAGCCAAACACGTCGCCAATGTGTTAGTGGGGTTCAGTAATGCCTGCTGCTCCCCTGCTGTGTATACGGCAACGTGTCATGCGACCGCCATGCAGGCACAACAACTTAAATTTAAGGGAACCTGTCCCCCCCCCAGGCAGTAATGATGCAAAAGGAAAAAGTGCCTCTTTTTGTGGTGCTCCTTGCACATGCTGAACCTAACACTTATGAAATGTGTCCCCTCCCACCATTAAACCGTCCGGTAGGTGGAACTTTCCTTCGTAATGTGACGCAGCACAGCCATCATTCTTACCCCCTTGGCGCCGTGCGCCGCCTCCTCAGCGTTGTTTGAATCTGTCCCGGAGCCTGCGCTGTTATGTTAGCCCTTGGACATGCACACTTAGCACTGCCCGTCTTCTGACATTATTTGGTGTCAGGCTGGCTGCGCCTGTGCGGCCGCGCTGGCCGAGATCCCGCCTCGTAGTGTCTTCTGATTTAATCCCACTGCGGGCCTGTGATCCATGGACATGCGCAGTGCATATCTTAACATCCGCTTCTCACTCATCTCCCTACGCCTTCTTCAGACTGTGCAACGTCAGCTGATCCCTAATAGCATGCCACGGCCGTGACGCCGCACAGTCTGAAGAAGCCGTAGGGAGGGGAGTGAGAGGCGAGGATATGCACTGCTCATGCCCATGGATCACAGGTCCGCAGAGTGATTACATTAGATGACACAGCGAGGCGGGATCTTGGCCAGCGCGGCCGCACAGGCGCAGCCAGCCTGACACCAAATGATGTCAGAAGACGGGCAGCGCAAAATGTGTGCATGGCCAAGGGCTAACATACCAGCGCAGGCTCCGGGACAGATTCAAACAACGCTGAGGAGGCGGCGCACGGCGCCAAGGGGTTAAGAATGATGGCTGTGCTGCGTCACATTACGAAGGAAAGTTCCACCTACCGGACGGTTTAACGGTGGGAGGGGACACATTTCATAAGTGTCAAGTACAGCGTTTGCAAGGACCATAATTAAAAGAGCTAAGTTTACCTTTTCCAGCATTAGTGCTGTACAAGATGGCTCTTTCAGCTACAAACGCCTTGGGGGGGGTTAAAGGTTCCCTTTCAACTTGCTCCACTGCAGGCTTCGGCCTACACTCTGCTCCTCCTGCTGACCCTGGGCTCTAACACCGCCAGTTGGCGCCCGGGAGTGCTAGCTGCACAGAGAAAAACACCTGCCAATGTGTCAGTGGGGTTCAGCACCGCCAGCTGTTCCCCTGCTGTGTAGCCGGCAACGTGTCCTGCAACAGCCACGCAGACACAAAGCTGCCGCCAGTGCAGGCTTCGGCCTGCACTCTGCTCCCTCTCCTCCTGCTGACCCTGGGCTCTAACACCGCCTGTTGGTGCCCGGTACTGCTAGCTGCACAGAGCCAAACACCTCGCCAATGTGTCAGTGGGGTTCAGCACCGCCAGCTGTTCCCCTGCTGTGTAGCCGGCATCGTGTCCTGCAAAAGCCACGCAGACACAACAGACCTACAAATGCCTCCAGTGCAGGCTTCGGCCTACACTCTGCTCCCCCTGCTGACCCTTTGCTCCAACACCGCTAGTTGGGGCTCTAGGAAGACAAGCTTGAATAGGTCCCCATCCTGGTTCCAGCACCGTCAGCTGGTTCCGGGCAGAGCCTTTGGCTTAGGTGCCTCCTTCTGGGTATCCGAGTTCCACCAACGTCAGGTGGTCCTTGGTAGTGCTTTCAGGCACGGGTACCTCCTGCTTAGTAACCGGGTTCCAGTAACGTCAGCTGGTCCTCGGTAGTTCCATTGGCTCTTGGACCTTCGGCTACCCATCCGGGTTCCAGTACCGTCAGCTGGTTCTCGGCAGTGTCTTTTGCTCTTGTACCTTCTGCTCCCCATCCTGGTTCCAGTACCGTCAGCTGGTTCCGGGCAGAGCCTTTGGCTTAGGTGCCTCCCTCTGGGTATCCGAGTTCCACCAATGTCAGGTGGTCCTTGGTAGTGCTTTCAGGCACGGGTACCTCCTGCTTAGTAACCAGGTTCCAGTAACGTCAGCTGGTCCTCGGTAGTTCCATTGGCTCTTGGACCTTCGGCTACCCATCCGGGTTCCAGCACCATCAGCTGGTTCTCGGCAGTGTCTTTTGTTCTTGTACCTTCTGCTCCCCATCCTGGTTCCAGTACCGTCAGCTGGTTCCGGGCAGAGCCTTTGGCTTAGGTGCCTCCCTCTGGGTATCCGAGTTCCACCAACGTCAGGTGGTCCTTGGTAGTGCTTTCAGGCATGGGTACCTCCTGCTTAGTAACCAGGTTCCAGTAACGTCAGCTGGTTCTCGGTAGTTCCATTGGCTCTTGGACCTTCGGGTAGCCATCCGAGTTCCAGTTCCATCAGCTGTTTCTCTGCATTTTCTCAGCCTTCTTGTACCTTCTGCTACATTTCCAAGTTCAAGACCCTAAAGACGATGACCCGGAAGACCACCCCTAAGATGACGACGACACCAGAGACGACAACCACTGAGATGACGACGACCCTGGAGACGATGACCCTGAAGACCACCCCGATGACGACGACCCCGGAAACGACGACCCTGGAGACGACGACCCTGGAGACGACGACGACATGGGAGACCGAGAAGCAGAAGAACAAGAGGCTGCAGAACAAAGAGCAGAAGAACATTAAGCATAACACTAAATATCAGAGCAAAAGATATTATCTAAATTATAAGCAGAAGAATACTAAGCAGTGTATGGGGGTGAGTCCGTTCCTCCTCGTGGTGCCCCTGGATAAAGCCTGATGCTGCAGGCCAAACTGAACGCGGACAAATGTAACTCTTTTGTGACAGGCAGAACGGAAGGTGTAATCTTCAAACTTTTATAGATAACAACTACGGGAATGCCTGTCACAAATAAGAATATGATGAAGAAGTTGAATATGAAGAAGAACAATAGCTAAATAAAAAGAATATGAACAATGTAAAAAAAAAATTATAGGTAGAAGATGAAGAAGATGAATAAGGTGAAGAAGAAGTTGATGTCAAAGATGCTGATGATGATGAAGAAGAAAGTGTGGGAGAAGTAAAAAAGAGGGTGAAGGGCGTGGAAGTAGTGAAACATCAATATCTGACAAAATAAAAAAAATCTTAACATAGTCAATATCTTTGTAACTCCGAACGTCTTTAAAAAAAATTAAAATTCCTGCTATTCTATTTGATTGGGCTAAACCTCTATGCCTTTAATGTCTCCGCCACCTCCCCCAATACATCCTACATTATTCTTAGTTGTTTTCCTTCATGTAGAATGAACCTACAAGGAAAGAAAGGGTTTATTTTAATTCCGATATTTTCGTCCCATTGACTTGCATTGGGATCGGGTATCGGAATCGTCGAGATCCGATACTTTGACGGTATCGGCCGATACTTTCCGATACCAATACTTTCCGACATCGGAAGGTATCGCTCAACACTAATTATGACGCTCTTACCACCACCTATATACATTACAAAAGACTCACAGCCAATATATAGTATGATGGTCCAACAGCTCCTTATATGCATTATGATGTCCCTAAAGCCCCTATATATAGTATGATAGCCCCGCAGCTTCAATATATATTATGATGTTCATGACAGCTCTTATATATAATATGATGGATCCAAAACCTCTGTATATAGTATGAAGACCCCTCCATTCCCCCTTATATAGTATGATGCCCCATGAGTACACCTATACACATTGTGTTGTCCCTTCAGTACCTCTAGAGACAGTATAATGACCCAACAGCTTCCCATATATAGTCATGACCAAAAGTGTTGGCACCCTTGAAATTGTTACAGAAATTTAAATATTTCTCCCAGAAAATTATTGCAATTACGGTACACATGTTTTGTTACATGCATGTTTATTTCCTTCGTGTGTATTGAGACAATGCAAAAAAAAAAAAAAAAAAAAAAAAAAAACAGAGAAAAAAAGCAAATTGGAAAGAATTTCACACAAAACCCCCAAAATAGGCCAAATGAAATTGTTGGCACCCTCAACTTAATATTTGATTGCACACCGGTTGGAATAAATAACTGCAATCGATCGCTTTATTTAGCCATCAATGAGATTCTTCCATCTCACATCTAGAATTTTGGACTACACTTCTTTTGCAAACTGCTCCAGGTCTCTCACATTTGAAGGATGCCTTCTCCCAAAAATTTTAAGATCTCTCCTCAGGTGTTCAATGGAATTTAGATCTGGACTCATTTCTGGCCACTTCAGAACTCTCCAGCACTTTGTTTCCATCCATTTCTCATTGCTTCTTGAAGTATGTTTGGTCTTATTATCCTTCTCGAACACCCATGACCTAGGATGCAAAACTCAGCTTTCTGACACTGGGCACTATATTGTGACCCAAAATTCTTTGGTAATCTTCAGATTTCATGATGCCTTGCACACAGTCAAGGCACCCAGTGCCAAAGGCAGCAACAAAAAAACATCTTTGAACCTTCACCATATTTGACTGTAGGTACTGTGTTCTTGTCTTTGTTTGCCTCATTTTTTGGGGTAAACAGTAGAATGATGTGCTTCATCAAAAAGTAGTGTCAGCAGTGGGGTCCTCCAGGGTCTCCTGCCATAGTATTTCATTTCATTCAAATGTTGATGGAGCGTTCAAGCTGAAACTGATGCACTCTTAGAAGGCAGGACACCTTGAATTACAGGCAAAGTATAGCAATATGTAATACAGAACTACAAATCCCTTGTGGAAATTAGCTAATATGCAGATGCAGAAATTAAATAATAATAATTAGATTCAGAAATTAAATAATAAAATACTCTTTCTGCAGCCCCCACTAGAGGGAGCTTAGGAACTTTCTGCATACTGTTTATTTGTTTATAACTCAATAATAAGGGATTTTCCTAAACCTTCCTTGTGGGCATCCTCCAGTCAGACAAAATTATTTAACCTTTTAACACTATTTGACATGTAGTTCTAACTATTATTAATACATAATATAAAATGATCCCAAATGTATAATTTGGTTAATTATAGTTTAAGTAAGAAAAAGGTAAATAAAATACTGCTTAAGAGTTGACATTCAACCTTAAGGAGTTGGCTGCTTAAGAAAAATTTGAGTAAGAATAGTTAATTCGTAAAAACAACATATAAGCATTTCATGCCTGTGTTGCTCCAGGACCGATGTTGTTTCAAAATGGGCAGCTCCTTTAACATATTAACACTAGACTGGAATACCAATCAAGGTATCATACCCTCATGCTGCAGCTTTAGTATATTAAATCTCATTTAGAGTGCTTCGCTATTACTTACAGACTAGCTATTTCAGATTACAATGACTAGAGATGATCCAATTGATGCGCTGAAAAATGAAATAAGGTTGAATTTCATGAAATTCACAAATCCCAGCAAATTCAAACAGCAATTCGATTTGTACAAATCAACAAAAAATGTCTGGCGATATTCTACAGATTGCTAAAGAATGCATCAGTCACCGAACGCTGATGTAACCTCAGGCATGGCTGCGCGGACTTGCCCGTAATGTTTTGTACTTGTCACATGCATTGGTAGCGCACCCGGTCAGAAGGTATTATCACCTCCAGAATAAAAAGAAAAGATGTAAAGTAGCAGCTATTTTAGGATTTTGTCGCCTAGGGAGAGGAGGTCAGAATGCAGAGCTCATCATTACACAGTAGATAGGGAGTGAAAGAGAGTGTGGTGTACTACTGCAGGGCTGAATAACAGAAATTGTAAATGTTCAGCGAATAATAATACATAAGTTGAAATGAAACCGGATAATAGAGATAGGAGAGGTGCAGGAGCTGTAGAGTCTGTGAGATTTTGAATTGATTGTCTTGTGATATACTCCAGTATAGCATCTTTTCCAGCTGTCTGTGAATTTAATTACACCAACCTTCTTGAACCACCACACCGATGCCACTTCCCTGTGCCAGTCATTGCACTGGTTGCAAATCCGCCATAGAGTAAAAAATAAACATTATTCTTATCCACAAAGCTCTCCACAGTTCTGCACCACTCTACGTCCCTCCTTCCTCTCTGTCTATCACCATACCGATGCCCTCTGTCCAGCTAATGACCTAAGACTAATATTCTCAATAATCCGAACCTCTCACTATCGTCTCCAAGACTCTGTGGAATCTGTGGAAAGAGCTGAAAACTGCTGTTCACAAACGATCTCCATTAAACCTCACTGAGCTCGAGCTGTTTGCCAAGGAAGAATGGGCAAGAATTTCAGTCTCTCGATGTACAAAACTGATAGAGGCATACCCCAAGCGACCTGCAGCTGTAATCGCAGCAAAAGGTGGTGCAACAAAGTATTAAGTTAAAGGGGCCGAATAATATTGCACGCCCCATTTTTCAGTTTTTGAATTTCCACAAAAATTTAAAATAACCAATACATTTTGTTCAACTTCACAATTGTGTTCCGCTTGTTGTTGATTCTTCACCAAAAATGTACATTTGGTATCTTTATGTTTGAAGCATGATATGTGGGAAAAGGTTGAAAAGTTCCAGGGAGCCGAATACTTTCGCAAGACACTGTATGTTCATGTACTGATAATAGTTCTGGTGATGTATTCATGTGCTGATAATGGTTCTGGTGATTTATTCATTCATGTACTGATGGTCATTTTCCTGCTGTATTCGAGTAATGATTATGGTTTTGGTGAATTTATGAATGAATGATGGTTCTGGTAGTAGTTCATGTGCTGATGGTGGTTTTGGTGCTGTATTAATGTACTGTTTGTGGCTCTGTTGATGTATTATTTTATTTCTGATGATTTTGGCTCAATATTCTTATTATGATGATGGTCCTTGTGTTGTATTCAGTTGCTTATGTTTGTAGTGCTGTAGTAATAATAACTGATAGCGGCTCTGATTATGTATTTATGTATTTATAGTTTTACAGGTGCTGTATTTATGTAATGAGGTTGGTTATGGTTATGTATTCATGTGCTGATGATTGTTCTGATGCTGCAATCATGTTCTGACAATGATGCTGGTGTTATATTCATGTTCTGATGGTAGCCTGGGGTCTATATTTATCCACTGAAGATAGCTTTGGTGCAGTATTTCTGTACTGATGATGGTTTTAAATATATAGTTCTATACTGTTATTGCTCCTGATTGCATATAAATGTCCATAGCTGTCTGATGACATGCCACATGGCTATGAATTGTCTTATCCTAGTATAAGCAACTAAACAATCTCATATTCAAGTCTAATATGATGATTGAATAATAATTAAAAAAAAAAGATTTGGAAAATATTTATTTAAAAAATGTGATTCACCCCCCCCCTCCTTTTCTTTAATTAGAAATATTTTTAAAAAATTTGATTCACCACCTTCCCCTTTCTTTAATGCGTAAGAGAAAAAGAACATATTTAGCACCACTGCATCCATAAGAATCTGGCCTATCAAAATGATAAAACTATAAAATTAATTAACAGAGGAAAATAGAAAAAAATTGAAATGCTAGAATTGTATTTATTTTGTCACCTCATCTCCCTAAAAAGTACAACAAAATGTGTGCAGCCCAAATTGGAATGAATACAAAATGTCAGCTCACTGTGCAAAAATCAAGACCTCACAAAATTCCTTGGGTGAAAGAAAAAATTTTACGGGTCACAAAACAGAGCAACACAACTAAATATATATTTTTTCAGTTAAAAGAAAAAAATCTGTGAACTTTAGTATTGCCATATTTTCAGTGATATGAAGAATAAAGCTTAGATGTAATTTTTATCATACAATGAATACCATAAAAGTAAAGTCCAAAGAACAATGATGGAACTAGGATAATTCATTGTAGACTTATTTGACATATTGCAGAGATGCTAAACTCAGCCTTACCCATAGCTATATACTGTATATTGTTGTTAGTGGCTTTGCAGTATTTGCTGCAAATCAATTTTTTATTTTTTTTTAAAGATTTCAAAAGATTTGGACATCTTTATCATAAGTAAAAAACAACATTCAGATGCAAAAAAAGTTATTTAATATTATGCAAATTAACTGTATCAATAATAATATTAAAAGTGATCACAAAAACAACTAGTTTTATTATTTTTACCATCATTGTTAGGTAGGTCCAGTCATACAATAGCGCCAAGTGATGTCGGCTGGTTAGGTTTATTCATTTAAGGTTATACACAGCATTTGAAAATTCGTTTTATTATGAGATTATACAGGAAAGACGAACACACATGAAATTGTGCTTCCTAAATATTCACATCTCCTTTTTCAGCTCTAAATCCATTTTCTAATCATAGCAGCTGGTTTCACATTTCCTATAAAATCACAATTTCTATAATCTTGTTATTGTTTGTCTTGTGAAATATCTCCGAGGAGTATAATCACAGTTAATGCCAATTTTTTTTTCCCTTGACTTTATGAAGAATAAATTATTGCTAATTAAATGTCTACATCTGTACTAAAAGAACAAGCGCATAAGAAACACTGGAAATGTACCGATAGCTCTTGATAATAGCTCTACCTGTCAGGACAAAGTTTCTAGCTTGCCAAACTAAATATGCCGATAGCAAGATGAATGAGTCAAGCTACTGGCTTATATTCAGATGCAAGCAAGGTGGAATCTGTATGCGTCTTGATGGGACATGTTTTATAACAAATTGTCACAAATATTTCTGGTCTGTTTATTTTTCCTCTCTGCTCTATTAGTGAAATTGAAGTTATGCCAAAAAAAAGGTTTAAAACATTACTTTTAAGTTACTCAAACAGCCATAGTGAGACCTACAAATACAGTAGTATTTACAAATCGGACAAGTATGCCTCTGCCATGCTTGCATTGTTTGCATTCATACGCTTGTGCTTTAACTTACTATTGCTTGTTGGTCATGCCAATGGAAATGTACTTTATGGTATGCCATTTGCAGAACTTAAACTCACAAGGTAAATACAATTATCTTGGTTCCTTTCCACACAGTGGGTTTTCATGTTTTGAATGTTTGTAAAAAAAAAATGCCCGGATTTCAAGCCTTATTCGTAGTGTTACTTAAAAGTATTTTTTGTAGAGTTCTGCGTATTTTAACATTTCAGCGATGCAATTTTGTGGTGTGTCTGAAGTACCATAGATAAGCCTGTGACAAGAGCTCTATTCAAAATGTCATAACAAGAGGAAACTGAAATAAATTCCATTGACCCCCAAAAAGCTTTAAAGTGATATATGTTATTAACCTGAAAAACGCTGTCTGAATATCCAATAAAAGAGCAATGAAAAGAGAAGCAAAAAGCTGTGTGTGAACTCAGTCTTAATATGTACTTATCATTACCAAGAGAATGTTTTAAAGAGGTTCTCTGAGAATAGAAAACAATACATGAAAGGTCATTACAAATAAATTCTGAAACACCATTAGTTAGCAAATCACAAAAGAGGTAATCCTTCTAGTATATTCAAATGGCCATCATCTTGTAACTCTGACATACATCTATAATGTAATTGAACTGGTGCCTGTTAGCATAGTCAGTACAACACTCTAGTGCTCTAACCTGTATATAGCTTGACAGTATGTGGCAAAAGTTACAGTATCTCCAGTTCACAGCGTTCAGAAAGACAGATCAGAGCTGTCAGATTAGCTTCTTCTTACCTTAACACTAGAGATGAGGGTATCTTATAAAATCTGAATTTGCTGATTTTCATCAAAAATTTGAATTGCAGCAAATAACTTTCCTGGAATCTCAATACTGGAAAGCCTGTAATTGCTTAGAAAATTCATGTGCAGGAGAGTGAGAACCCTATCTACCTTAAGAACATACAATTTACACAAGCAAGAAAGAACCCTACTGACCATAACAGCTTACATTCTACAAGAGAGAGAGAGGACCCCACTGACCATAAGAGCTTATACTCTACAGGACACAGAGACCATAAGAGCTTACACTATTCAGGCAAGAGAAAAAGAGAGGACCACGCTGACCATAAGAGCCTACATTCTACAAGAGAGAGAGAGGACCCCACTGACCATAAGAGCTTATACTCTACAGGCGAGAGAGACCATAAGAGCTTACACTCCGCAGGAAAGAGCAAAAGAGAGGACCACACTGACCATAAGAGTTTACACTTTACAAGAGAGAGGACCCCACTGACCATAAGAGATTACACTGTACAGGCGAGAGAGAGAGAGAGTACCACACTGACCATAAGAGCTTGCATTCTACAAGAGAGGGCACCCCACTGACCATAAGAGCTTACATTCTAAAAGAGAGAGCACCCCACTGACCATAAGAGCTTACATTCTACAAGAGAGAGGACCCCACTGACCATCAGAGCTTACATTGTACAGGCGAGAGAGAGAGAGGACCACACTGACCATAAGAGCTTGCATTCTACAAGAGAGAGAGGACCACACTGACTATAAGAGCTTACATTCTACAAGAGAGAGGACCACACTGACCATAAGAGCTTACACTGTACAGGTGTGAGAGAGAGGACCACACTGACCATAAGAGCTTGCATTCTGCAAGAGAGAGAGGACCCCACTGACCATGAGAACTTACACTGTACAGGCGAGAGAGAGGACCTCACTGACCATAAGAGCTTACACTCTACAGGCAAGAGTGTTGTGAATTTGCTTTTTGGCTCCCTCTAGTGGTTACTAGTGATTTGACTCTGGGTATGTCAGTCATCCCTTGTATGCTCACCTGGGCCGTTAGTTCAGGGGTGTTGCTATATAAGCTCCCTGGACCTTCAGTTCAATGCCTGGCAACGTTGTAATCAGAGCTAATCTGTTGTGCTCTTGTCTACTGATCCTGGTTCCTGCTAGATTAAGCTAAGTCTGCTTTCTTGCTTTTTGCTATTTGTTTTTGTTTGCATTTTTGTCCAGCTTGTACATAATCTGTATCCTAACCTTGCAGGAAGCTCTAGGGAGGCTGGAGTTCTCCCCCCGGGCCGTTAGACGGTTCGGGGGTTCTTGAATTTCCAGTGTGGAATTTTGATAGGGTTTTTGTTGACCATATAAGTTATCTTACTACATTCTGCTATTAGTAAGTGGGCCTCTCTTTGCTAAACCTAGTTCATCTCTGTGTTTGTCATTTCCTCTTACCTCACCGTTATTATTTGTGGGGGGCTTGTATCCAACTTTTGGGGTCTATTATCTGGAGGCAAGAGAGGTTTTTGTTTTCCCTTCTAGGGGTAGTTAGTCCTCCGGCTGGCGCGAGACATCTAGCGACCAATGTAGGCATGTTCTCCGGCTACTTCTAGTGTTGGCGTTAGGAGTAGATATATGGTCAACCCAGTTACCACTGCCCTATGAGCTGGATTTTTGTACTTCGCAGACTTACTTGTTCCTCTGAGACCCTCGCCATTGGGGTCATAACAGTTTGCCAGGCCAGTATTAAATGTTAAATGCATTGCAGAAGCAGGATTATAAGAAAGAAAATTCTGATTTTCCTAAGATACCGATTCCTGAACTGTTTTCCGGAGACCAATTTAAATTTAGAAATTTCAGGAATAATTGTAAATTGTTTTTGTCCCTGAGACCCTGTTCATCTGGAGACTCCGCTCAGCAAGTGAAAATTGTTATTTCTTTTTTACGGGGCGACCCTCAGGATTGGGCCTTCTCGCTGGCGCCAGGAGATCCGGCATTGGCTGATATTGATGCGTTTTTTCTGGCGCTCGGTTTGCTTTATGAGGAACCCAATCTTGAGATTCAGGCGGGAAAAGCCTTGCTGGCTATGTCTCAGGGCCAGGACGAGGCTGAAGTGTATTGCCAAAAATTTCGGAAATGGTCCGTGCTGACCCAGTGGAACGAGTGTGCATTGGCTGCAAATTTCAGAAATGGCCTTTCTGAAGCCATTAAGAATGTGATGGTGGGTTTTCCCATTCCCACAGGTCTGAATGATTCCATGGCCCTGGCAATTCAAATCGACCGGCGGTTGCGGGAGCGCAAAACCGCAAATTCCCTCATGGTGTTGTCTGAACAGGCACCTGATTTAATGCAATGTGATAGAATCCTGACTAGAAATGAGCGGAAAATTCATAGACGCCAGAATGGCTTGTGTTACTACTGTGGTGATTCTACACATGTTATCTCAGCATGCTCTAAACGTCTTACTAGGGTTGTTAGTCCTGTCGCCATTGGTAATTTGCAACCTAAATTTATTCTATCTGTAACTTTGATTTGCTCACTGTCATCGTATCCTGTCATGGCGTTTGTAGACTCAGGTGCTGCCCTGAGTCTGATGGATCTGTCATTTGCCAAGCGCTGCGGTTTTGTTCTGGAGCCATTAGAAAATCCTATCCCTCTTAGGGGTATTGATGCTACGCCTTTGGCAAAAAATAAACCGCAGTTTTGGACACAGGTTACCATGTGCATGACTCCCGAACATCGGGAGGTGATACGTTTTCTTGTTCTGCATAAGATGCATGATTTGGTTGTTTTGGGTTTACCATGGTTACAGACCCATAATCCAGTCTTGGACTGGAAGGCAATGTCGGTGTCAAGTTGGGGCTGCCATGGAATTCATGGAGATTCCCTGCCCTTGTCTATTGCTTCTTCTACGCCTTCGGAAGTTCCGGCGTATTTGTCTGATTATCAGGATGTCTTCAGCGAGTCTAAGTCCAGTGCACTGCCTCCTCATAGGGAATATGACTGTGCAATAGATTTGATTCCTGGCAGTAAGTTTCCTAAGGGGAGACTGTTTAATTTGTCGGTACCTGAACATACCGCGATGCGTTCATATATCAAGGAGTCTCTTGAGAAGGGGCATATCCGTCCTTCTTCTTCCCCTCTTGGTGCGGGATTCTTTTTTGTGGCCAAAAAGGACGGATCTTTGAGGCCTTGTATTGACTATCGGCTTTTAAACAAGATCACTGTCAAATTTCAGTATCCTTTGCCGCTGTTGTCCGACTTGTTTGCCCGGATTAAAGGTGCCAAGTGGTTCACCAAGATAGACCTTCGTGGTGCGTACAACCTTGTGCGCAATAAGCAAGGCGATGAATGGAAAACCGCATTCAATACGCCCGAAGGTCATTTTGAGTACTTGGTGATGCCATTTGGGCTCTCTAATGCACCTTCAGTTTTTCAGTCCTTCATGCATGACATTTTCCGGAAGTATCTGGATAAATTTTTGATTGTTTATCTGGATGATATTCTGTTTTTTTCTGATGATTGAGACTCGCATGTGGAGCAGGTCAGGATGGTTTTTAAGATTTTGCGTGAAAATTCTTTGTTTGTTAAAGGCTCAAAGTGTCTCTTTGGTGTACAGAGGGTTCCCTTTTTGGGGTTTATTTTTTCCCCTTCTGCTGTGGAGATGGACCCAGTCAAGGTTCGAGCTATTCATGATTGGACTCAACCCTCGTCAGTTAAGAGTCTTCAGAAGTTCTTGGGTTTTGCTAACTTCTACCGTCGTTTTATCGCAAATTTTTCTAGCGTTGTTAAACCATTGACGGATATGACCAAGAAAGGCTCTGATGTAGCTAACTGGGCTCCTGCTGCCGTGGAGGCTTTCCAGGAGTTGAAACGCCGGTTTACTTCGGCGCCTGTTTTGTGCCAACCTGACACCTCACTTCCCTTTCAGGTGGAGGTGGATGCTTCGGAGATTGGGGCAGGGGCCGTTTTGTCGCAGAGAGGCCCTGGTTGCTCTACTATGAGACCTTGTGCCTTTTTCTCCAGGAAGTTTTCGCCGGCAGAGTGAAATTATGATGTGGGCAATCGGGAGTTGTTGGCCATGAAGTGGGCATTTGAGGAGTGGCGTCATTGGCTCGAGGGTGCTAAGCATCGTGTGGTGGTCTTGACTGATCACAAAAATCTGATGTATCTCGAGTCTGCTAAACGCCTGAATCCTAGACAGGCCCGCTGGTCATTGTTATTCTCCCGTTTTGACTTTGTGGTCTCGTATTTACCAGGTTCTAAGAATGTGAAGGCCGATGCTCTGTCTAGGAGCTTTGTGCCTGATGCTCCTGGAGTCGCTGAACCTGTGGGTATTCTTAAGGAAGGAATTATCTTGTCAGCTATTTCTCCTGATCTGCGGCGTGTGTTGCAGAGATTTCAGGCTGGTAGGCCTGACTCTTGTCCATCTGACAGATTGTTTGTGCCTGCTAAATGGACCAGCAGAGTCATTTCCGAGGTTCATTCCTCAGTGTTGGCAGGGCACCCGGGAATTTTTGGCACCAGAGATCTGGTGGCCAGGTCCTTTTGGTGGCCTTCCTTGTCAAGGGATGTGCGGTCATTTGTGCAGTCCTGTGGAACTTGTGCTCGAGCTAAGCCTTGCTGTTCTCGTGCCAGCGGGTTGCTCTTGCCCTTGCCTGTCCCGAAGAGACCTTGGACACACATCTCTATGGATTTCATTTCTGATCTTCCGGTGTCTCAGGGCATGTCTGTCATCTGGGTGATATGTGATCATTTCTCCAAGATGGTCCATTTGGTTCCTTTGCCTAAGCTGCCCTCCTCTTCTGATCTGGTTCCTGTGTTCTTCCAGAACGTGGTTCGTTTGCACGGCATTCCTGAGAATATTGTGTCGGACAGAGGATCCCAGTTTGTTTCCAGGTTCTGGCGATCCTTTTGTGGTAGGATGGGCATTGATTTGTCGTTTTCGTCCGCTTTTCATCCCCAGACTAACGGACAAACGGAGCGAACTAATCAGACTCTGGAGGCTTATTTGAGGTGTTTTGTCTCTTCTGATCAGGATGATTGGGTGACCTTCTTGCCGTTGGCTGAATTTGCCCTTAATAATCGGGCTAGTTCCGCCACCTTGGTTTCGCCATTTTTCTGCAACTCTGGTTTCCATCCTTGTTTTTCCTCGGGACATGTGGAGCCTTCTGACTGTCCTGGGGTGGATTCTGTGGTGGATAGGTTGCAGCGGATCTGAAGTCATGTGGTGGACAACTTGAAGTTGTCACAGGAGAAGGCTCAGCGTTTTGCCAACCGCCGCCGCGGTGTGGGTCCCCGACTTCGCGTTGGGGATTTGGTATGGCTGTCTTCTCGATTTGTTCCTATGAAGGTCTCCTCTCCCAAATTTAAGCCTCGCTTCATTGGTCCTTACAAGATATTGGAAATCCTTAATCCTGTATCCTTTCGCCTGGATCTTCCGGTGTCGTTTGCCATTCACAACGTATTTCATAAGTCCTTGTTGCGGCGGTACGTTGTGCCTGTGGTCCCTTCTGCGGAGCCTCCTGCTCCGGTGTTGGTTGAGGGCGAGTTGGAGTACGTGGTGGAGAAGATCTTAGATTCTCGTCTCTCCAGGCGGAGTCTTCAGTACCTGGTCAAGTGGAAGGGCTATGGTCAGGAGGATAATTCCTGGGTGGTCGCCTCTGATGTGCATGCGGCCGATTTGGTTCGTGCCTTTCACGCCGCTCATCCTGATCGCCCTGGTGGTCTTGGTGAGGGTTCGGTGACCCCTCACTAAGGGGGGGGTACTGTTGTGAATTTGCTTTTTGGCTCCCTCTAGTGGTTACTAGTGATTTGACTCTGGGTATGTCAGTCATCCCTTGTATGCTCACCTGGGCCGTTAGTTCAGGGGTGTTGCTATATAAGCTCCCTGGACCTTCAGTTCAATGCCTGGCAACGTTGTAATCAGAGCTAATCTGTTGTGCTCTTGTCTACTGATCCTGGTTCCTGCTAGATTAAGCTAAGTCTGCTTTCTTGCTTTTTGCTATTTGTTTTTGCTTGCATTTTTGTCCAGCTTGTACATAATCTGTATCCTAACCTTGCTGGAAGCTCTAGGGAGGCTGGAGTTCTCCCCCCGGGCCGTTAGACGGTTCGGGGGTTCTTGAATTTCCAGTGTGGAATTTTGATAGGGTTTTTGTTGACCATATAAGTTATCTTACTACATTCTGCTATTAGTAAGTGGGCCTCTCTTTGCTAAACCTAGTTCATCTCTGTGTTTGTCATTTCCTCTTACCTCACCGTTATTATTTGTGGGGGGCTTGTATCCAATTTTTGGGGTCTATTATCTGGAGGCAAGAGAGGTCTTTGTTTTCCCTTCTAGGGGTAGTTAGTCCTCCGGCTGGCGCGAGACATCTAGCGACCAACGTAGGCATGTTCCCCGGCTACTTCTAGTGTTGGCGTTAGGAGTAGATATATGGTCAACCCAGTTACCACTGCCCTATGAGCTGGATTTTTGTACTTCGCAGACTTACTTGTTCCTCTGAGACCCTCGCCATTGGGGTCATAACACAAGAGCAAAAGAGAGGACCCATCTGATCATAAGAGTTTGCACTCTACAAAAGAGAAAGAGAGGACCCCGCTGACCATGAGAGCTTACACTGTACAGGAGAGAGAGACTTGGCAAGGTTTTCTTTTTTTGTGAAACAAATAAAAAATTGTTTAATCTGTGTGAAACCATGAATTTCAGGAAATTTAACTCAAACTCAATCCTTGGCGGATCAATCAACTCATCTCTACTTCCAACACAGGTATCTCCTTTATTAAATCAGAATATCCACATCTTCCCACAAATGTCCTATTGGGACTGGTTTCTGTCAGTGTAACTAGAAGAAAGTCATTTTTATGTTCCATGGTGATTACCTCCCTAGAAATTCTGAGTGCAATTTGCTAAGTAAAAGCATTTAGTAGTTTATTTATAACGATGTTTAATATATGTCGTCAGTATTTTTTATCATTATTTTATCAGTATTTGTATGCCAAAACCAAGAGTGAATCGAATACACAAAACAGGTGTAAATCTTTCAATTGGAGTTTTTATCTGTTGCCATTTTCTGAGACCCATAGCGTCTCCATTTTTTGGGATCTAGGGCTGGATGAGGGCTTATTTTTTGCATGCCAATCTGACGTTTTTATTGATACAATTTTGGTGTGTATATGATTTTCTGATCGCCTGTTATTGCATTTGATTGCAATGTTGCAGGGATCAAAAAAACATAATTCTCACGTTTCGATTTTTTCTCAATTGAGGGCTTTTATATCAGTATCTTCTAAGTCCGGTGGGGCGTTTCGAGGGTTCCTCAAAAAACCTACTGGAAAAGATTGTGGTGGGAGTCCTGGATAACAGCTTATCATGTAGTTGTCCCCTTTATGTATATAGAGGTAGTCAGGATGCAAATGTGTAACCTCCTGAATCTCTGCACCTGGTATATGGGTTCGTATTTGTTAACATTACAAGAAGAAAAATGCTGATGGGTGTTATCTGTACTATTGGGGAGGTTTTGTCTGCTGTGTGCTTACATATATATCTTCTCACCTTTGCATGTTTTCAGGTTAATGGCAAAACGTTCTTGAGACACTTGCATGCGTTTGTATTATAAACTGAGTGCTTGCGCATTAGGTCTTGTTGTTTCATTAGTCTTTCACTACGCATGCATGAAATACTCTGTATCATGTCCTATTATTGACTCAGCGCATGCACTTGTCAGTATCCCCTTAAGACATGGGTGCTACATTATATTTCATTGTGAGATCTAGCGCACGTGCATTTTTATAATCCTTTAACGCATGCGCGATTTACCTTCTTGCTCCTATAGTGGCATCCGTGGTTACTAGAAGCTAACCCTGCTCTTGCACACTGGATCGCTGACGACAACCGCATACAGGGGATGTGATTGGGCTGCCTGGCGCCTGCACATATTGGATGCAGGAGACACCAGAAATGTATTGAATAAACACGCCACTGGAACTATGGCATGCTAACCAAGCCACACAGCTGGCAATTATTTTCTTCTTACTACATGGTTATATAGGGACAGAGTTTGACCATTAATGTTATATCACCCCTGAAGAAGACACTATTTAGCGTCGATACGCATGGGGCATGGCTTTTTCCCCAGGCTGCATTAAGCTTTTTACTGCTATATGATTCCATGGCGGCTCAGACTTACTAAGCTTATACCGGCTGGCAAACTCATTGGGCAATATACCTTATACAATAGAAGATCTTCTCTTTGGATGCCACTCTGTGTTGGCTTTATTGTGCCTAATTCCCTGTGATCCCTTTTTGTTTTGCATATCTTTTTCTTTTTTGTTGTGCTGTATACTTGTTCTTATGCATAAGGTTGATCCCTGACTATTTAATACTGATTATATTGTGGTGCCTGCCATCCCTTTAAATTTAACCCCTTAATCCTATATGACGTACTATCCCGTCAAGGTGACCTGGGACTTAATTCCCAGTGACGGGATAGTACGTAATATGCGATCGGCCTCGCTCATGGGGGGAGCGCAGCCGATCGCGGCCGAGTGTCAGCTGACTATCGCAGCTGACATCCGGCACTATGTGCCAGGAGCGGTCACCGACCGCCCCCGGCACATTAACACCCCGGCACACTGCGATCAAACATGATCGCACTGTACCGGCGGTACAGGGAAGCATGGCGCAGGGAGGGGGCTCCCTGCGTGCTTCCCTGAGACGATCGGTACAAGGCGATATACTCACCTTGTACCAAGCGTCTCCTCCCTGCAGTCCCCGGATCCAAATTGGCCGCGGGTCTGCATCCGGGTACTGCGGGGAGTACTTCTGGGTCCACAGCAGGCGCTGGTAAGCCTGCAGCCCTGTCAGTCAGATCGCTGATCTGACAGAGTGCTGTGCAAACTGTCAGATCAGTGATCTGTGATGTCCCCCCCGGGACAAAGTAAAAAAGTAAAACAAAAAAATTCCACATGTGTAAAAAAAAAAAAAAAATTCCTAAATAAAGAAAAAAAATATATATATTATTCCCAAAAATACATTTCTTTATCTAAATAAAAAAAACAATAAAAGTACACATATTTATTATCGCCGCGTCCGTACACGACCCAACCTATAAAACTGTCCCACTAGTTAACCCCTTCAGTGAACACCGTAAGAAAAAAAAAAAAGAGCCAAAAAACAATGCTTTATTATCATACCGCTGAACAAAAAGTGGATTAACACGAGATCAAAAAGATGGATATAAATAACCATGGTACCGCTGAAAACGTCATCTTGTCCCACAAAAAACAAGCCACCATACAGCATCATAAGCAAAAAAATAAAAAAGTTATAGTCCTCAGAATAAAGCGATGCCCAAATAATTTTTTTTATCTACATGTATAAAATAGCTTTTATCGTATAAAAGCACCAAAACATAAAAATATAAATGAGATATCGCTGTAATCGTACTGACCCAACGAATAAAACTGCTTTATCAATTTTACCAAACGTGGAACGGTATAAACGCCTCCCCCAAAAGAAATTCATGAATAGCTGATTTTTGGTGATTCTGCCTCACAAAAATCGGAATAAAAAGAGATCAAAAACGTCATGTGCATGAAAATGTTACCAATAAAAATGTCAACTCATCCCGCAAAAAACAAGACCTCACATGACTCTGTGGACCAAAATATGGAAAAATTATAGGTCTCAAAATGTGGAGACGCAAAAACTTTTTTGCTATAAAAAGCGTCTTTTAGTGTGTGACAGCTGCCAGTCATAAAAATCAGAAATAAAAAATGCTATAAAAGTAAATCAAACCCCCCTTCATCACCCCCTTAGATAGGGAAAAATAATAAAATTAAAAAAAATTATTTATTTCCATTTTCCCTTTAGGGTTAGGGCTAGGGTTAGGGTTAGGGCTAGGGTTAGGGCTAGGGTTAGGGCTAGGGTTAGGGCTAGGGTTATGGCTAGGGTTGGAGCTAAAGTTAGGGTTAGGGTTGGGGCTAAAGTTAGGGTTAGGGTTTGGGCTAAAGTTAGGGTTAAGGTTGGGGCTAAAGTTAGGGTTAGGGTTTGGATTACATTTACGGTTGGGATTAGGGTTAGGGGTGTGTCAGGGCTAGGGGTGTGGTTAGGGTTACTGTTGGGATTAGGGTTAGGGGTGTGTTTGGATTAGGGTTTCAGGTAGAATTGGGGAGTTTCCACTGTTCAGGCACATCAGGGGCTCTCCAAACGCGACATGGAGTCCGATCTCAATTCCAGCCAATTCTGCGTTGAAAAAGTAAAACAGTGCTCCTTCCCTTCCAAGTTCTCCCGTGCGTCCAAACAGAGGTTTACCCCAACATATGGGGTATCAGCGTACTTGGGACAAATTGGACAACAACTTTTGGGGTCCAAGTTCTCTTGTTATCCTTGGGAAAATAAAAATTTTGGGGGCTAAAAGTCATTTTTGTGGGAAAAAAAAGATTTTTTATTTTCACGGCTCTGCGTTGTAAACTGTAGTGAAACACTTGGGGGTTCTAAGTTCTCACAACATATCTAGATAAGTTCCGTGGGAGGTCTAGTTTCCAATATGGGGTCATTTGTGGGGGGTTTCTACTGTTTGGGTACATCAGGGGCTCTACAAATGCAACGTGACGCCTGCAGACCAATCCATCTAAGTCTGCATTCCAAATGGGGCTCCTTCCTTTCCGAGCTCTGCCATGCGCCCAGTGGTTTCTCCCCACATATGGGGTATCAGCATACTCAGGAAAATAGCACAACAACTTTTGGGGTCCAAGTTCTCTTGTTATCCTTGGGAAAATAAAAATTTGGGGGGCTAAAAATCATTTTTGTGGGAAAAAAAAGATTTTTTATTTTCACTGCTCTGCGTTGTAAACTGTAGTGAAACACTTGGGGGTTCAAAGCTCTCAAAACACATCTAGATAAGTTCCTTATGGGGTCTACTTTCCAAAATGGTGTCACTTGTAGGGGGTTTTAATGTTTAGGCACATCAGGGGCTCTCCAAACGCGACATGGTGTCCCATCTCAATTCCAGTCAATTTTGCATTGAAAAGTCAAATGGCACTCCTTCCCTTCCGAGCTCTGCCATGTGCCCAAACAGTCGTTTACCCCCACATATGGGGTATTGGCGTACTCAGGACAAATTGCACAACAACTTTTGGGGTCCAATTTCTTCTTTTACCCTTGGGAAAATAAAAAATTGGGGGTGAAAAAATCATTTTTGTGAAAAAATATGATTTTTTATTTTTACGGCTCTGCATTATAAACTTCTATGAAGCACTTGTTGGGTCAAAGTGCTCACCACACATCTAGATAAGTTCCTTAAGGGGTCTACTTTCCAAAATGGTGTCACTTGTGGGGGGTTTCAATGTTTAGGCACATCAGGGGCTCTCCAAACACAACATGGCGTCCCATCTTAATTCCAGTAAATTTTGCATTGAAAAGTAAAATGGCGCTCCTTTCCTTCCTTTCCTTCCTCACCACACATCTAGATAAGTTCCTTAAGGGGTCTTGTTATGATCCTAGTGGCAAGGATCGCAGGTCGGACTAGCTAAGTAACTGAACAGACTACTAGCTCTGGGGAAGTGGTAACTAGATTGACCGCAACCTGATCCTATCCACAAACAACTATAGGCAACCGTGGAACGTTACCTAAAAAATCCTAGACGTCTCGTCACGGCCTGAGAAACTGACTATTCCTGGAGGGAAAGTAAGTCCTCACTTGCCTCAGTGGAATGACCCCAAAGATATAGAATAGCCCCCCACAAATATTAACGGTGAGTTAAGGGGAAAGCACAAACGCAGAGATGAAATCAGATTTAGCAAATGAGGCCCGCTAATACTAGATAGCAGAAAATAGGAAGGGAGCTGTGCGGTCAATAAAAAACCCTATTCAAAATATCCACGCAGAGATTGCTCGAGCCCCCGCACCAACTAACGGTGCGGGGGAAGCAACTCCGTACCCCAGAGCTTACCAGCAAAAAGAAATCACATATTAGCAAGCTGGACTAGACTCATCATACACAGAAATCATATTGCAGGCAGATGAGCAAAAAATATTCAAACAGAACTTAGCTTATCTTGAAGAGGCAGAAAACGGGATAATCAGGAGTAATCAGAATAGCACTGAATACATTGACAGGCGGCAACAAGTGGAAGTGAAGCAGAGCTAAATAGGAGCCTCCCTGGTGAATAACGAGGCAGCTGTTCCAGCCAGACCCCCAGGATAATAAACCAAACCACCAGGGGGAGCCAAAAAACCAAAGTCACACAATACCATCTGTGACCACAAGAGGAAGCCTGAAAACGGAGTTCACAACAGGGTCTACTTTCCAAAATGGTGTCACTTGTGGGGGGTTTCAATGTTTAGGCACATCAGGGGCTCTCCAAATGCAACATGCCGTCCCATCTCAATTACAGTCAATTTTGCATTAAAAAGTCAAACGGCGCTCCTTCCCTTCCGAGCTCTGCCATGCGCCCACACAATGGTTTACACCCACATATAGGGTATCAGCGTACTCAGGACAAATTGCACAACAATTTTTGGGGTCCAATTTCTTCTCTTACCCTTGGGAAAATAAAAAATTGGGGGCGAAATTATCATTTTTGTGAAAAAATATGATTTTTTATTTTTACGGCTCTGCATTATAAACTTCTGTGAAGCACTTGGTGGGTCAAAGTGCTCACCACACATCTAGATAAGTTCCTTAGGGGGTCTACTTTCCAAAATGGTGTCACTTGTGGGGGGTTTCAATGTTTACGCACATCAGGGGCTCTCCAAACGCAACATGGCGTGCCATCTCAATTCCAGTCAATTTTGCATTGAAAAGTAAAATGGCGCTCCTATCCTTCCGAGCTCTGCCATGCGCCCAAACAGTGGTTTACCCCCACATATGGGGTATCAGCGTACTCAGGACAAATTGTACAACAACTTTTGGGGTCCATTTTCTCCTGTTACCCTTGGTAAAATAAGACAAATTGGAGCTCAAATAAATTTTGTGTGAAAAAAAGTTATTAAATGTTTATTTTTATTTAAACATTCCAAAAATTCCTGTGAAACACTTGAAGGGTTAATAAACTTTTTGAATGTGGTTTTGAGCACCTTGAGGGGTCCAGTTTTTAGAATGGTGTCACACTTGGGTATTTTCTATCATATAGACCCCTCAAAATGACTTCAAATGAGATGTGGTCCCTAAAAAAAAATGGTGTTGTAAAAATGAGAAATTGCTGGTCAAATTTTAGCCCTTATAACTCCCTAACAAAAAAAAATTGGGTTCCAAAATTGTGCTGATGTAAAGTAGACATGTGGGAAATGTTACTTATTAAGTATTTTGCATGACATATCTCTGTGATTTAAGGGCATAAAAATTCAAAGTTGGAAAATTGCAAAATTTTCAAAATTGTCGCCAAATTTCCATTTTTTTCACAAATAAATGCAAGTTATATTAAATAAATTTTGATGTACAATATGTCACAAGAAAACAGTGTCAGAATCGCCAAGATCCGTTGAAGCGTTCCAGAGTTATAACCTCATAAACGGACAGTGGTCAGAATTGTAAAAATTGGCCCGGTCATTAACGTGCAAACCACCCTCGGGGCTTAAAGGGTTAAATCGATTTTTTTTTCTCGCTATTCTGTTTACCAATTGGAATAATTATTTTTATTTATTGAATGCGGCGATACCAAATATATGTATATTTGATTTTTTTTGTTTTATATTGAATGGGGCAAAAGGGGGGTGATTTGAACTTTTATATATTTTTTTATTTTTTTTAGATTTTAAAAACTTTTTTTTCTACTTGCTTCAATACTCTCCATGGGAGACTAGAAGCTGTGATCATCCAATCACTTGTGCTACAGCCCTGATCTACAGTACAGACCAAAAGTTTGGACACACCTTCTCATTTAAAGATTTTTCTGTATTTTCATGACTATGAAAATTGTTAATTCACACTGAAGGCATCAAAACTGTGTATTAACACATGTAGAATTATATACTTAACAAAAAAGTATGACACAACTAAAAATGTCTTAAATTCTAGGTTCTTCAAAGTAGCCACTTTGACTGCTTTGCACACTCTTGGCATTCTCTTGATGAGCTTCAAGAGGTAGTCACTGGAAATGGTCTTCCAACAATCTTGAAGGAGTTCCCAGAGATGCTTAGCACTTGTTGGCCCTTTTGCCTTCACTCTGTGGTCCAGCTCACCCCAAACCATCTCGATTGGGTTCAGGTCTGGTGACTGTGGAGGCCAGGTCATCTGGTGTAGCACCCCATCACTCTCTTTCATGGTCAAATAGCCCTTACACAGCCTGGAGGTGTGTTTGGGGTCTTTGCCCTATTGAAAAATAAATGATGGTCCAACTAAACGCAAACCGGATGGAATAACATGCCGCTGCAAGATGCTGTGGTAGCCATGCTGGTTCAGTATACCGTCAATTTTGAATAAATCCCCAACAGTGTCACCAGCAAAGCACCCCCACACCATCACACCTCCTCCATGCTTCACGGTGGGAGCCAGGCATGTAAAGTCCATCCGTTCACCTTTTCTGCATAACACAAAGACATGGTGGTTGGAACCAAAGATCTCAAATTTGGACTCATCAGACCAAAGCACAGATTTCCACTGGTCTAATCTCCATTCTTTGTGTTCTTTAACCCAAACAAGTATCTTCTGCTTGTTGCCTGTCCTTAGCAGTGGTTTTCTAGCAGCTTTTCTTACCATGAAGGCCTGCTGCACAAAGTCTCCTCTTAACAGTTGTTGTAGAGATGTGTCTGCTGCTAGAACTCTGTGTGGCATTGACATCATCTCTAATCTGAGCTGCTGTTAACCTGCGTTTTCTGAGGCTGGTGACTCGGATAAACTTATCATCAGAAGCAGAGATGACTCTTGGTCTTCCTTTCCTTGGGCGATCCTCATGTGAGCTAATTTCTTTGTAGCGCTTGATAGTTTTTGCAACGGCACTTGGGGACACTTTCAAAGTAATGATGGTCACTCATTTTTCTTTACTTAGCTGTTTTTTTCTTGACATAATACAAATTCTAACAGTTTATTCAGTAGGACTATCAGCTGTGTATCCAGCAGACTTCTGCTCAACACAACTGATGGTCCCAACCCCATTTATAAGTCAAGAAATCCCTCTTATTAAACCTGACAGGGCACACCTGTGAAGAGAAAAACATTTCCGGTGACTACCTCTTGAAGCTCATCAAGAGAATGCCAAGAGTGTGCAAAGGAGTCATCAAAGCAAAAGGTGGCTACTTTGAAGAACCTAGAATATAAGACATAATTTAATTTGTTTCACCATTTTTTTGTTAAATATATAATTCCACATGTGTTAATACATAGTTTTGATGCCTTCAGTGTGAATGTACAATTTTCATAGTCATGAAAATACAGAAAAATCTTTAATGAGAAGCTGTGTCCAAATTTTTGGTCTGTACTGTATGTAGCAGAAATGCTCACTTGCTATGAGCATCGGCCGCTGGGCAGCGCTCATAGCTATCCAGCTATGACAACCACATGGGCCTCCTGCAGACTCGGGGTTGTCATGCCAACCCATCGGTGACCCGCAGTCATGTGATATGGGTGCCAATGGGCGGGGCTAATGACGCGTTTTCAACATGTTAAATGCCGCTGCCAGAGTTTGACACACAGCCGCAAGTCAATCACGATTCCAGGCACATGACAGCTGATCAGATCAGCTGTCATGTGCTGGAAAAGGTTTAGGCTCATTGCCCGAGCCTGCACCAAACGGGGGAGGCATCCAATGTCAGATATATCTGTCATTGGATGTTAAGGGGTTAAAAAATGTTATTAATTAAATTAGTCATCAAAAGAGTATTATGTGCTTTATGTTACATTTCGGTGGTATATAACACTTCAAAAAAGCATTGACATTTTTTTCTGGAATCAATTAGTCATCCATAGAGTAGCAAGTGCCTTCTGCTACATTTTGGTGTTATATAACAGTCCAAAAAAGTGTTACTTTTTTCTGCATTCAATAACTCACCCATAGAGTATTATGTGCCTTGTTGTACATTTTGGTGTTATCTAACACACCACAAAAGCATTGAAATTTTTTTCTGGATTCTATTTCTCACCAATAGAGTATTATGTGCTTTGCATTACATTGCAGTGTTATATAACATGCCCCCAAAAAAGTGTTGAAAATTTTGCATGGATTCAGTTAGTCATCCATACAGTATTACGTGCTTTCTATTATATTTTGGTGGAATATAACACTCCACAAAAGCGTTGAATTTTTTTTTCTGGATTGCATTAGTCATCCATACTGTGTAACATGCTTATTGGATGACAAAGATGGCAGAAGTACGTGAGACTCTCAAGGGACTGACTGGAGAAATATCGAAGACAGACTAAGCAGGGGGCAGGAGCCTATGGTCCGGAACTGGCCACTTTCCCAGAACCACCAAGGACCAAACCCAGGCAGCAGCCTTCACTGCTGGGGTTCTTGTGGACTGTGTATGAGAGAGCCAGGATCCAGGAACTGATGAGTGGACTGTGGGTCCTAGGCTGTTTGAAAGAGACAAGGAGGCAAGCCAGGACCAGGGCAGGAGAAATGCTACCTGCTTATCTACCTTTTTCTACCACACTTTTTCCTTACACTCAACTTTCCAGTAATATGGTTGGGCACAGCACTCTGGGAACAGCCAGGTTCTTTAGCAAGGACCTTTTGTGGCTTACTCTTCTTGTGGAATGTAAATGATTGCCTTCTGGACATCTGTCAAGTCAGCAGTCTTCCTCATGATTGTGGATCCTAATGAGACAGACTAATAAGCCTTTTTAAATGCTTAGGATGCCTTTGCAGGTTTATTTTGTTAATTATTCTAATTTACTGAGATAATGATTTTAGGTTTTGATTTGCTATAAGCCATAGTCATCATCATTAACAGAAATAAACACGTGAAATAGATTGCTCTGTTTGTAATGACGCTATATAATATATGAGTTTCACTTTTTGTATTGAACAACTGAAATAAATTTACTTTTTGATGATATTCTAATTTAGCGAGAATCACTTGTAAATAAAAAATTATTTAGGTAAACAAAAATTGAAATGTGTATTAATACATTAGAAATGTTTGTATAATTTATGAAGAAATCAAGAACTGAAAAAAATATGATGTAAGAGGGACTCAGGTGCACCCTGTAATAGAGATAAAGGAGGGTCTCATACACAATCTGTTCAAATTGTCATTTAGTGGTACTCATAGACATATAAAAGCTATGCACTAAGTGGAAGGTTTGCCAAAAATTTCAAGCAGGTTCATCCATACACCCTTCAAAGCACCAACTGTAGTACCTCATTCAAAAATTTTGAACACAATGCAGTTGTGGTACTTATACACATATAAAATCTCTGCACACAGTGCAAAGCCTGCAAAAAATTTAAAGCATGGTCATCCAGACATTCTTGAAGGTAGCAACTGGAGTGTCTCATAAACAAATTAAGAAAGTGCATTTGTGGCACTTCTATGCTCATAAAAGCTCTGCACACAGTGCAAAGCCATGGGAAAATGATGAGGGTCATACAGCCATCCATAGACCATAAAAGGCAACAATTTGTGGGCCTCATTAAAATATTTTGAAAGTGTAGTTGGTTTTACTCCTACACTCATAAAGATTTTGCACAAATTGCAAAGCCAGGAAAAAATTATAACTAGGTCATCCAATCATTCATAGACCCTTGAAGGCTACAACTAGCGGACCTTATTCAAATATTGAACATTAAAAACATTTTAAGTGCTGCTGTCTTCTGGTGGTGTGAAAAAGTTGTGGCCAATCCAAGCTTTGTTCATTTTTATCAGAGTGAGCCTGTCAGCACTTTCTGTTGACAGAAGAAAGTGCCTGTCTGTTTTGACTCCCCCAGTGACACTAAAAATCCACTGAGACAAGACGCTAGTGGCAGGGCAGCATAACACCTCCAAGGCATAGAGGTCTCAATCGAGTGAAGAAAAATGGATCCAGATCCAGAAATCCCATGAATGTTTATTGAAAATTCTTAAAATCCATTATAACAGCATAGTAGCCACTATCCATATAGGGGGAATTCACACTGGCAGACATGTTTCAGACCCCAAGGTCTTCAGGCATTGCAATGTACTCTGCTGTACCTGCTGTGTCTCCCTCACCTCTATTCATTGGTTGAGCAATGAAGCCTGCCCCCTGCTGCTATCATTGTTTGATGGAAATTTTTCCAACATATTTTCCACAATGTCCATCTGTTTTAGTACCTTTTTAATAGACATCTCCACCTTAGGAAGGAGAGATGCAAGGTTCTTCTTGTAGCATGGGTCAAGCTTGCTGAACAACCAGTACTCTTTTTTGGCCAAGATGAATGTAACGTGAGCGTCACAGAAAAAGCAGCAGTACATAAAGTCTAACATATATGCCAAGGTCTCTACAGCCAACACTTCCCTGTCTCCTCATTCCCCTCCTCAGTCCATCCACGTAGGAGAGATGGGACAAAGCTTGTGTGGGTACTAACCTCTGTTGCACCAGCCAGCTCCTATTCCTCCTCCTCCTCAGACTCCACTTCTTCATTGTTACCAAATCCAAGATGAGCAGATGAGATGAGGCTGAACTGGGAAATATCTCCCTGTCTCATGTCAGTATTCCATTTCTACCTTGTCTTTATGCAAAGCTTTGTGGAATCCTCAAAGTCTTGGAGAACTGCACAAATGTCAAACTTCCTAGCCTCAGTTGTTATGTGTGGAGGCTGACCAGAATACCAATGGGCATTTTGGAGCTATTATTCCACACCTGACCTCTGCTGCTCAAAAGGCTTTGCCAGCATGTGCAGTGTGGAGTTCCAGCGAGTGGTGACATCGCACACCATTTGGTGAGCTGACATTTGCATGTGCCGCTGTAGCACTGCTAGAGTGGTGGCAGCTGAAGCTGACTTACAGAAAAATGCACTGACGCAGTATACCTTAAACAGAAGCTCTGGAAAATCTGCGTAGGCTTTCTTAAACTGCTGAGCTACCAAATTGAACATGTGGGCCAAGCATGGTACGTGTGACCTTGACAAGCTTCACAGCCGCCACCAGGTAATGCCCATTATCACACAAAACCATGGCTGGAGGTTCAGCTCTGAGAACCACAGATCTGTCTGGTCTTGCATTCCTTTCGACAACTCTGCCATGGTATGCAGTATGTCTCCTAGAGAAATTAGTTCCATGAGGCCTGATGCTGCTTTGCTGAGGCAGTTCCTTAGAGCTTCCAGCTTCTATCTGATGTGGATGACATACTCAGAGATAGCAAATCAGAGATGGAGGATGAGGAGGAGAAGGAGGGGGTGCAGGAACTTGTGTAGGAGGTGGAAGAAACCCTGACAGAGGTAGGGCCAGCAATCCTTGGCATTGGTAGCACATATGCAAGGGTGGGACTTGGCTCTGGCCTCAACAAAGCTCACCCAGTGTGCCATCAGGGAAATGTAGCATCCCTGGCCACAAACACTTGTCCACATGTCAGTAATTAAGTGGACAATCTCAGTAACCGCATTGGCAAGGATATGGGTAATGTTCATGGACATGTGCTGGTACAAGGCGTGCACACCACACATGGAGAAATAGTGGCAGCAGGGGACCGAGTACCACGGTACCAAATTTGTACACCTGCTGCAGGCCAATTTTGGTTATTATTTCAGATAAGCAAAATTTCAAGCAGGTTCTACAGTATATATATAGTCAATTTTTGAAGAACCAAATTGTACACCTGTAGCAGGCCAATTTTTCTTTTTGATTTAAAACCAACTAAATTTTACACAAAGCAGGTTATACTGCATGTATGAGAATAGTCAATTTTTGAACAACCAAATTTTTTACACCTGCTGCAGGCCAATTTTGGTTTTTATTTCACACCAATGAAATTTTACACAAAGCAGGATCTACAGTATATATGACATAAGTCAATTTTGGGAACAAAAAACTGTTGTAAGTTGTACCGGACCAAGCGGTTTTTAAAAATTTTAACCCACCATAATTTTACAGAAACCATGTCAGGCTATGTTCACACGTTGCGGTTTTTGCTGCAGATCCGCAGCGGTTTTGACGCTGCGGATCCGCAGCAGTTTTCCATGCGGTGTACAGTACAATGTAAACCTATGGAAAACAAAAACCGCTGTGCCCACGATGCGGAAAAAGCCGCGCGGATTCGCTGCAGAAAAAAAGAAGGAGCATGTCACTTCTTTGTGCGGATTCCGCAGCGGTTTTCAACATGCACCAATAGGAAAGTTGAAAACCCACAGAGGAATCCGCACAAGAAACCGCAGGAAAATCCGCAGTGAAAACCGCAGTGGTTTTGCACTGCGGTTTTTCCAAATCCGCTGCGGAAAAATCCGCAGCAAAATCCGCAACATGTGCACAAGCCCTTAAACTGTGTGAATGACTATTTGAAGTGAGAAAAAGAAAAGTTAATTTTTTGTAGTTATACATACCACCGTAATGTAACAATAACCATGTTAAACTGTATAGATGACTAATTGAATTAAAAAAAATGTGAACGCCTTTTTGTAGTTTTAGATACCACCTTAAAGGAAGAAATAACCCCATTTAACTGTATAACTGTATAATTGAATCCAGAACTTTTTAAATGTAAATACTTTGAAAGTGTAGTTGATGTATTTCTACAGTCATAAGTGCATTCCAGAAAGTGCAAAGGAAGGAAAAAAGGATAAAGAGGGTAATACTGTAATCTTCTTCAGGTGTTCGTTTCCTCTTCTACTTCCTCGGGAGGATGGGGGGACAGCCTCCACCTTCTTCCTGGAGCCTGAGCTGGAAGTGACCTGGCTTTGGGTAATGCTAGTGCCCCAGACATGTAGAAATGGGCAACAGCCCCCGGTGTCACCTGAACCATTGCTTGCTCCCGCATAGGAGGTGGATAACCCCAAGGACAGTCCAATACCTACAGGGTGGTTACCCATCTCGAGCCGCCTCAAGGAGCCTCTCCCAGGCCCTTTCATTTCTCAAGAAGGACTCATCCTGCTACCTACCTTCTTGGATCAAACCCACTGCATACCAGTGATGTTGCCGTACTTTGTTGAAGAACTTGACCCTGGTTCCAGCCTTCAGCTCTTGCAGCCTTTGAGGCAGGTATTCTGTCTCTACTGCCCACTAGTTGAACGAGATGTGTTAACGGGTCCCAAATTCTTCTATGGACCCCCATCTCCGCTGCCTGTGATATGTAGGATGCCAACTGTCAGTTCCTTGCAGGTACCGGACCATTCTGGGGTCGCTACATTGATGACATCTTGATATTCTGGACAGGGGATGTCCTCTCCTTTGACAGATTTGTCAGAGAGCTATTTAACAATGTCATAAGCCTGAAATTTACCTCTGAGATTGATGCAAGCTCTATCAACTTTCTGGACATTACGATTCAAAAGGACAGTGATGGTTATTTACATACCAGTGTATACAGAAAATCAACCTCCACGAATAACTTACTTTGATGGGACTGTCACCACCCTTACAGTCTTCGCAGGGGTATTCCTTATGGGCAGTACCTTAGAATCAAAAGGAACTGCTCAGGTACACAATCCTTCCACACCCAAGTGAGGGAATTGAGGGAGGGGCTATCCCAAGAAAGTCCTTTGTGAAGCCTTCCACTCTACTGACTCCTGGACGAGAACCAGATTACTATGTCTTAGGGAGAAGGTGGAGGATAATCTTTTACTCGTAATAAAGAATTTTGACACCTGCTCAATTGAGGTTAGACAAATCATTCAAAAACACTGGGACATATTCAAAACTGACACGGACATATGTGATTTTCTACCTAACCTACCTGCCATCACATATAGAAGGGGCAGATCGATTGGAGACCAATTTGTCCGCAGTACCTATACTCCCTCCAAGAAGATGGGCACGTGGCTGGATAAGAGGGAATGTGGTACCTTCAGATATAGTGGCTGCTCCTTCTGTAAATTTGTGGAGGTTGGAAAACATTTTCTTAGTGTGGCCACAGGTAGATTGTACCAAATCAGGCACTTCGCCAATTGCAAAATGATTGGAGTAATTTGCCTCTTTAAGTGGTCTTGCCACCTAAACTATGTCAGGAAGGTTAAGAGGGAGTTCAGGAGACGTATGGGTGATCACCTGGGTGACATCAGACATGCTAGAGATACACCGATATCAAGACAAGTCCGAGAAGTGCATCAGGGTGACTTGGAATCCTTTACTTTCTGTGTAAGGCCAGTCTCACATGTCCAGATAATTCCGGTACTGAAAAATTCGGTACTGGAGTTATCCGTGTCCGTGTGTCCGTGTGCTCATGTGGCACATCAGTATGGCACACGTGCAGCAGCCGTGTGCCGCCCATGTGCCAACTGGGTACCACACGGACTGTGCAGGAGACAGCGCTACAGTAAGCGCTGTCCCCCCTGATTTGGGTGCTGAAGCCGCCATTCATTTCTTCTCTCCAGCAGCGTTCGCCAGAGAGAAGGAATGAAAAATCATTGTTTTTTTTTTTGCGGTTGAAATAAAGTCCCCTATGGGAGGTGGAGCCGCATATTCATCACTGTAATGAGTGGCACCACGTGACCGCTCATATAGGACAAGCTGCGGCGCTAAGAGGAAGCATCGAGGGAGCTGGGTGAGTATTTTATTTCCAGCGGGCGAGTGCACAGGGGGTGGGAGGGGGTGGGAGGGGGTTGGTTACCGGGAACTTTATTTTAACCGCAAAAAAAAACCAACAAAAAAACAATGACTTTTCATTCCTTCTCTCCAACGAACGCTGCTGGAGAGAAGAAATGAATGGCGGCTTCAGCATCACAAGCTGGGGGGACAGCGCTTACTGTAGCGCTGTCTCCTGCACGGCACACGGACTGCACACGGACAGCATCCGTGTGCGGTACGTGTTTTACACGGACCCATTGACTTTAATGGGTCCGTGTGATCCGTGCGCTCCCACGAACACTGACATGTCTCCGTGTTTTTCAAACGGACACACGGTCCATGAAAACACGCTGACATGTGCAGAGACACATTGATTTTAATGTGTCTACGTGAGTCAGTGTCTCCGGTACTCCCTCCACTATTTGTTCTAGAGTGTGGTTATATCATTTTGTGATGGTGTATCTCACATATATGTGTATACTGTATAGCTCTATATCAGGGATATGTAGCTCACTTTATATCTTGATTATGAGGCTCTCTTATCCGTTTATTAATAGATAATAGATAACTAAATCATCTTAATATGCACACTCCTATACTTACCCTGAACAGTGAGATGCTGTGTGATGGCTTATCTCACATATACTGTATGTGTATAATCTTCTATCAGGGATATGAAGCTCGTTTTGTATCCTTATAGCTTTATTATGGGACTTTCTTATCCATTTATTAATAGATAATAGATAATTAAATTGTCTTAATATGCACACTCCTATACTTACCCTGCCCAATGGGATGCTGTGATATGTTCAGCATCATGACATCACATGACAACCTCTTGAGACACATGCCCAAGTTGGGCGCTATTTTGGAATTGCATTTCACTAAATTGCCGTTGGACCACTTCCGGGCATGCACAAAAGGCTGCTCTCGCTGTGGCAGCTGGGTTACAAATTGGAACTCGGTGGAACGCACCTACCTCCGCTCCTGCGTTATAACGCTATGTGGTGAAATGACATAGGAACATTTCATATTCCCTCTGTGCACTGTTACATCATATCTGTTTTTTGCCCCGGAATGCAGTTTTGACACGCACGCTGGCTGGGGACACTGATCCTTGACACCTGCAGATATTTCCTTTGCTGCATATATATATAGGGGTTGGGGATGCCGTTTCTAAATGAATCATCACTTCAGAAAGAACTAACTCCAGACATACCATGATGTTTAGCCACTGTGTCATATATGAACATGGACAACTACTAGCTAAGTACTCCTTTTTGACATCTTACTCCTGATGAATCTCGGAAAAGGGGAAACGCATCGAGTTAAGGAATTTAAGGAATTTATGAGCATAGGATGTTATAGAGCATTTGGTCAACCACACCCCAAGTCTACAAATGGGTGATTTGTCTCTCTCACATGATAATTAAACTCCAGATGTATTTGATGTATTTCTGAAGTCTGAGTTTGGTCATGAATATTGTGAGGTTATACAGACATAGACTGCAGATGATGTTGTTTGGCCGCTGACTTGGGCACTATCTTTATATGTGAATTTACCAATTTCCACATCTAACTTGATGTGCCACATCAAACATATTCACTAGCAGCAATCTATTGTATATTTATGCATAATCAGCATTCCTCACTTCTTTATAACCACTTTACTCTGATGTCATATTGCAGTCATCTGTATATGTGTTTATAAAGTATAAGATGTCATAGAGCATTCTTTCAGGGTTGCCATCTTTACTACTATTTGATTTATTTATTTTTTTTATCTAGACCCTTTATACATTTGGTGTATATTTAAATGGAGGATCTGATCACATGAAAAGGTGGGGTTATGCAATCATAGACTGCTGACAATTTAGCTAAGCTTCTGATATAGACTTTATGTATTTGATTGGATCTATCAACCTGTGTGTATCCCCTATATCATATTAAAGTGGAGTAACAAATATAAACTTGTCATATATTTGCACACAATTAATCTTCTTTACCTTTCTATGAGTGCTAAACTCTGATCTTCTTACTGGAGTGATTTCTAAAGCTGTACCAATATGTTTACTGAACAATGCCACTGTGAGGATGTTATCAGCATATCCTTAAGGCACTGAGCACTTTGGACTTTATTTTCCCTTCCCTATTTTTCTTTATTCCTTAACATAATAGATAGGGAGAGGAGGGACAGCCGCCGAGAAGCAGGGGTGCCAAATTCGTCATAATAGGATGCCAACCCCTGCTAATAGGTAGGTGAATATATATAGGGGCAGTTTGGACTACATCAAAACTTCTAGTCCCCATCTGATGTCATCTCATGATATGATCTGTTTTTCATAAGACATCGGTTCCGTGCATGCCATCCAAGCCACTTGATCAGACAAGTAAAATGTACACATTTTTATACATCTTGTACATCCTCTTGTCCCCTCCTATCTATATTTTCCTGCCCCAATCAGGGTCTTCTAAGGCCAGCAGGGTGAGCCATCGACGGGCGGGGACACCATTGCGCAGGCATAGAGAGAGCCAACCTCCGTTGATAGGTAGGGCGGTTCAGCAAATTACAGGGGCAGGCACCTCCCTGTGGCTTTTTTAACAATAAGTGATTTTTGGTGATGGTCTTTCACATTTTGTAAGTTCATGATAATTTTATTTGATACTTATTAAAAGTTATATTTTATCTTTAAATAGTATAGAGTTCTACGGTGAGCCAAATATATTGTACTCTACTGTTTATCCTCTTTGATACTGTGAATACGGGTACAAGACCTACTGGCATATCTTCATCCCTGGTCCTGGCTTGACTCCTTCGCTCTTCCAACCAGCCTAGGCCCCACAGTCTGCTGCTGAATCCTGGATCTCAAGTCTACAGTCCACAAGAACCTAAGCAGTGAATATCCACACTGCTTGTTCTGTGTATTTTAGTGTATCTTGCCTTGCCTATCTACACCGTGTTTGCTATGTTCACCCTGCACCAATTTGCCTGCATCCAATGCCTACCTGTCAGTGGAGGTTGGTACCCTGAACCAAATAAACGAGTGATGGCGCCCTCGCTCCTCGACGGCTAGCCCTAAATCTCCTAGGTAACCCTATGCTGGTGAGTCATGCAACCACTTATTGTGCATATATAGGGAAAGGAGCAAACAGGGGATGCCGTATGAGGATTAATAATAAAGGTAGATGGCAATAATAAAGGATGTGCAAAAGCGGTGAACAAAATCACGCTAATAAAGTGACATGTGCAAAAAATTGACAAGTACCTTGCTATACTGTTCCCTGCTGATTGAACTCTTGCCTTGCAGCGGAGGTAGGCACCCTACTTGTCAATGGATATGGTGCCCCCGCTTAACGATGGCTATCACTTGGCATCTCTATTGATAATCCAGCTAATCCACAGGCCAGTTTTATAATAAAAAGAAACTGAAAACTGAGCCAGAGTATGACTTGAAAACATGCATGATGTAAGAGCATGTTCACACTGACCATGGACACAAACAAAACCAAAGAAAAAAACAATATGTGCATATACCCTAATGAAAATAAATAAGTAAAAAAGCAAGTGCATTAAATAATTAACTTAGGGTACTTACTAAACACTGTTTTTGATCAAAAAAGCATAAAGCTATTCCACCGTGACAAGGTGTACCCAATTGGAACAGTAACTACACTCTCTAATGTTAAAACCTACCTAGTGTGAATAGATTAGAGTCACAGGGTCACAAGGTTTACTTATTTATTTTCATTAGGGTATATGCACATATTTTTTTTTCTTTGGTTTTGTTTGTTTCCCTGGCCAGTGTGAACATGCTCTTACATCTTTCATGTTTTCAAGTCATACTCTGGCTCAGTTTTCTATTTCTTTTTAGTATTTTTGCATTCAGTACAAATAGAGTGCGGCCCCCTTTTCTCTGAGCTGGCAGTTTATTTATTGTTCCTCCAAAGCTGGGTGTCCGGTTGGGACCCTGTGACTCTCTGCCACTATTCACGCTAGGTAGGTTTTAACATTAGAGCGTGTAGTTACTCTCAGAATAATAAGCTTCCTGACATGTGGTGATAAATTTGGCTTTGCCGTTGCCATGTTTTACCTGCAAAACACACAAGAAAGTTTTTGGCAAAATCCCGACTACCCATGACAAAACATTTGGGGCAGCAAGTGTAGAAAAGAAAATTAACACATAAAGAGATAAAACAATATGAAACACAATTGTCATTCTTATAGCTGACAACCATTTGTTTCCATTTGTTTCCAGTTTACTAAAATCACCAGGAAAATGGCATCACAGCAACCAGGCAGAAGTAATCACTCTTTTAGAAAAAAATGCAAAACTTTTGTTGTTTCTGTATACAGGTCCTTCTCAAAAAATTAGCATATAGTGTTAAATTTCATTATTTACCATAATGTAATGATTACAATTAAACTTTCATATATTATAGATTCATTATCCACCAACTGAAATTTGTCAGGTCTTTTATTGTTTTAATACTGATGATTTTGGCCTACAACTCCTGATAACCCAAAAAACCTGTCTCAATAAATTAGCATATTTCAACCGTCCAATCAAATAAAAGTGTTTTTTAATAACAAACAAAAAAACCATCAAATTATAATGTTCAGTTATGCACTCAATACTTGGTCGGGAATCCTTTGGCAGAAATGACTGCTTCAATGCGGCGTGGCATGGAGGCAATCAGCCTGTGACACTGCTGAGATGTTATGGAGGCCCAGGATGCTTCAATAGCGGCCTTAAGCTCATCCAGAGTGTTGGGTCTTGCGTCTCTCAACTTTCTCTTCACAATATCCCACAGATTCTCTATGGGGTTCTGGTCAGGAGAGTTGGCAGGCCAATTGAGCACAGTAATACCATGGTCAGTAAACCATTTACCAGTGGTTTTGGCACTGTGAGCAGGTGCCAGGAAGCATGAAGTGCTCCAAAATCTCCTGATAGCTAGCTGCATTGACCCTGCCCTTGATGAAACACAGTGGACCAACACCAGCAGCTGACATGGCACCCCACACCATCACTGACTGGGTACTTGACACTGGACTTCAGGCATTTTGGCATTTCCTTCTCCCCAGTCTTCCTCCAGACTCTGGCACCTTGATTTCCGAATGACATGCAAAATTTGCTTTCATCAGAAAAAAGTACTTGGGACCACTTAGCAACAGTCCAGTGCTGCTTCTCTGTAGCCCAGGTCAGGCGCTTCTGCCGCTGTTTATGGTTCAAAAGTGGCTTTACCTGGGGAATGCGGCACCTGTAGCCCATTTCCTGCACACGCCTGTGCACGGTGGCTCTGGATGTTTCCACACCAGACTCAGTCCACTGCTTCCTCAGGTTCCCCAAGGTCTGGAATCGGTCCTTCTCCACAATCTTCCTCAGGGTCCGGTCACCTCTTCTCGTTGTACAGCGTTTTCTGCCACATTGTTTCCTTCCAACAGACTTACCATTGAGGTGCCTTGATACAGCACTCTAGGAACAGCCTATTTGTTGAGAAATTTCTTTCTGGGTCTTACCCTCTTGGTTGAGGGTGTCAATGATGGCCTTCTTGACATCTGTCAGGTCGCTAGTCTTACCCATGATGGGGGTTTTGAGTAATGAACCAGGCAGGGAGTTTTTAAAAGCCTCAGGTATCTTTTGCATGTGTTTAGAGTTAATTAGTTGATTCAGAAGATTAGGGTAATAGGTTGTTTAGAGAACCTTTTCTTGATATGCTAATTTATTGAGACAGGTTTTTTGGGTTATCAGGAGTTGTAGGCCAAAATCATCAGTATTAAAACAATAAAAGACCTGACAAATTTCAGTTGGTGGATAATGAATCTATAATATATGAAAGTTTAATTGTAATCATTACATTATGGTAAATAATGAAATTTAACACTATATGCTAATTTTTTGAGAAGGACCTGTATTTAAAGGATCACAATTGTCTGGCATATGGTAAGATCTTTTTTCTCTCAGTGAGCTAAGCTTTTTATGCATTGAGAGACCTTGGGCCTTTATACTTTGTTTTAAAATGTATATAGACAAAAACAATAAGACACTGATTCAATAAGACTGGCAATGTACATGCTTGACTATTAAAAGGATGTGCAGGATTAAGAAGTGCCTAATTCATCAATTTTTAAGCCTCTTTTAGCAAGTCATTTTGTACTTTTAATTTTTTGCCATTTTGCATGATTCACTCCTGCTGTTTTTGAAGTTATTCAGAGGATAATACGGAGAAAATAGCAGGATAAAATTAAAAATCTAGAGCATGCTTACTTTAAAAAAATAGAAAAAAATTATCCCCAAATCACTACAAATGAATTTTTCTATAAACTTTAACCCCTTTCCGATGTTGGGTGTAATAATATGCCCACCTTGGACTCTGCCTGTTTGGTGCGGGCTCCGTCGGTGAGCCCACACCATTCTAGGCATATGTCAGCTGATCTATACAGCTGACATATGCCCGCAACAGCTGCAGGTGGAATCTCAATCCACCCATGGCTGTTAACTAGTTAAATGCTGCTGTCAATTTCTGACAGCGGCATTTAACTCTCACTTTCCAGAAGCACATTCTTTATCCCACCCATCGGTGACCCCATCAAATGATCGCAGGTCACCGATGGGTCAGCATGACAACCATAGGACTCCAGCAGACATCTATGGTTGTCATAGCCAGATTGCTACGAGCGCCGCTCGGTGGTCGGCTTTCATAACAATTGAGCATATCTGCTACACACAGGCAATCTTATCACCGCCTGTGTGAAGCAGAGGTGATCGAAGTACAGTAGCTTCTAGTCTCCCATAGAGACTATTGAAGCATGCAAAAAGTAAAAAAAAGTGTTTTTAAAAATATTTAAAAAAATATATATAAAAGTTCAAATCATCTCTCTTTCACTGCATTCAAAATAAAACAATAAAAAAATCAAATATACACATATTTGGTATTGCCACATTCAGAATTGCCCGATCTATCAATATAAAAAAGAATTAACCCCATCACTAAACGGCGTAATGGGAAAAAAAGTCAAAATGCTAGAATTACGTTTTTTTGTCGCAGCAATAATGCATTAAGATGAAATAACGGGTGATCAAAAAATCGGGTCTACATCAAAATACTATCACTTAAAATGTCAGCACCACATGCAAAAAATAAGCCCTCACCCAACCCCAGATCACAAAAAATGGAGATGCTACAAGTATCGGAAAATGGCGCAATATTTTTTTTTTTAACAAATTTTGGATTTTTTTTTCACCACTTAGATAAAAAAAGAACCTATACATGTTTGGTGTCTATGAACTCACAATGACCTGGAGAATCATAATGGCAGGTCAGTTTCAGCATTTAGTGAACACGGCAAATTTTACCGTACTTGGAATTTGTTTCCTGTTTTCCAGTACAAGATGTGTTAAAACCAATGGCGTTGTTCATAATAAATAATACACATGCAAAAACTGTTTCAATAAATAAAAATGCCACTCAAAATAGCCTGTAAAAATTGCTTGTTATATACCCAAATAAAAAAAATCACAAAAACATATCTGTAAAGGAGGTATAATGTCACAAATAATCTTGGCAAAATGATTACAAATAGAGTGGATATTTCCTCCTCAGATATACAGGTGCATCTCACAAAATTAGAATATCATCAAAAAGTAAATTTATTTCAGTTCTTCAATACAAAAAGTGAAACTCATATATTATATAGAGTTATTTCAAACAGAGTGATGCATTTCAAGTGTTTATTTCTGTTAATGTTGATGATTATGACCTACAGCCAATGAAAACCCAAAAGTAATTTTCTCAGAAAATTATAATACTTAATAACACCAGCTTGAAAAAGTTATTTTAAAATCAGAAATGTTGGCCTACTGAAAGGTATATTCAGTAAATGCACTCAATGCTTGGTCAGGGCTCCTTTGGCCTTAATTACTGCATCAATGCGGTGTGGCATGGAGGCGATCAGCCTGTGGCACTGCTAAAGTGTTATGGAAGCCCAGGTTGCTTTGATAGCGGCCTTCAGTTCATTTGCATTGTTGGGTTTGGTGTCTCTCGTCTTCCTCTTTACAATACCTCATAGATTCTCTTTAGGGTTAAGGTCAGGTGAGTTTGCTGGCCAATCAAGGACAGTTATACTGTTTTAAACCAGTAAGAAGCTACTTAGCACTCTGAAAATAAAAAAAGATGGAGGCTCACAAAGCAGCTCGAAATGTAATTAAGAAATAGCAGTTAACTGGAACAGTGGAGGTCAAGATAAGGTCTGGAAGACCAAGCAAAATTTCAGTGAGAGCTGCTCATAGGATTGCTGGAGAGGCAAATCAGAACCACTACTTGACTGCAAAAGACCTTCAGAAACATTTAGCAGACTCTGGATTTGTGGTACATTATTGTGGTCAAAAATATGGTCATCATGATGGTCAATACAAGAAAACTTTTCCTGCATTCTCAACATAAAATTCAGCACTAGAAGTATGTAAAATAACTTCTAAACAAGATTGATTAATTTTGAAAACAAGTTCTGTTAACTGATGAGGTTAAAATAGAAATATTTGGCCACAAACATCAAAAGAGTGTGTGTAGAAATAGCAGCACAAAATTTCAGGAAAAGAAAATCTCGTCAACTATTAAGCATGGGGTGAATCAATCATACTTTGGGGCTAATGGCACCGGGAACATTTCACAGGTAGAGGGCAGAATGGATTTAATGAAATTTGAACAAATTCTTGATGTAAACATAACACCATCTGTAAAAAAGCTGAAGTTGAAAATAGGATGGCTTCCACAAATGGATAATGATCCTAAACAAAAGTCAAAATCCACAATAGACTACCTCAAAAGGTGCAAGCTGAAGGTTTTACAATGGTCCCCACAGTCCCCTGATATGAACATCAATAAAAATCTGTGACTAGACTTCAAAATAGCTGTGCATGCAAGATGACCTAGGAATCTCACAAAACTGGAAACATTTTCCAATGAAGATTGAATTAAAATCACCCAAGCACAAATTGAAAGACTCTTGGCTGGCTGCAAAAAGTGTTTACAAGCTGTCGTACTTGAAAAAGGGGGTGGTTTTAGGTACTAATCATGTAGGGTGCCCAAACTTTTGCATAGACCTATTTTCCTTTTTGTAATTTTTGAAATGTAAAAAATTGCAATATACAGTGGATACGGAAAGTATTCAGACCCCTTTAATTTTTTTTCACTCTTTGCTACATTGCAGCCATTTGGTAAATTCAAAAAAGTTCATTTTTTCTCATTAATATACACTTTGCTCCCCATCTTGACTGAAAAAAAGCAAAAATGTAGAAATTTTTGCAAATTTAATAAAAAAGAAAAACTGAACTACCACATGATCATAAGTATTCAGACCCTTTCCTCAGACACTCATATTTAAGTGACATGCTGTCCATTTCCTTGTGATCCTCCTTGAGATGGTTCTACTACTTCATTGGAGTCCAGCTGTGTTTAATTAAACTGATAGGACTTGGTTTGGAAAGACACACACCTGTCTATAAAAGACCTCACAGTGCATGTCAGACCAAATGAAAATCATGAGGTCAAAGGAACTGGCTAAAGAGCTCAGAGACAGAATTGTGGCAAAACAAATATCTGGCCAAGATTACAACAAAATTTCTGCAGTACTCAAGATTCCTAAGAGCACAGTGACCTTGGTAATCCTTTAATGGAAGAAGTTTGGGACCACCGGAAGTCTTCCTAGACCTGGCCGTCCAGCCAAAATGAGCAATCATGGGAAGAGAGCCTTGGTGAAAGAGATAAAGAAAAACCTCAAGATCACTGTGGCTGAGCTCCAGAGATGCAGTAGGGAGATGGGAGAAAGTTCTACAAAGTTAGCTATCACTGCAGCCCTCCGCTAGTCGGGCCTCTATGGCAGAGTGGCCCGAGAGAAGCCTCTCCTCAGTGCAAGACATATGAAAGCCCGCATAGGGTTTGCTAAAAAAGACATGAAGGACTCCCAGACTATGAGAAATAAGATTCCCTGGTCTGATGAGACGAAGATAGACCTTTTTGGTGATAATTCTAAGCGGTATGTGTGGAGAAAACCAGGCACTGCTCATCACCTGCCCAATACAATCCCAACAGTGAAAGATGGTGGTGGCAGCATCATGCTATGTAGGCATTTTTCAGCTGCAGGGACAGGATGACTGATTGCCATTGAAGGAAACATGAATGCGGCCAAGTATAGAGCTATCATGGATTTAGAAAACCTCTTCCAGAGTGCTCTGAACCTCAGACTTGGCTGAAGGAGTGGCTTCAGAACAACTCTGTGACCATTCTTGAGTGGCCCAGCCAGAGCCCTGACGTTAACTCAATTGAGCATCTCTGCAGAGACCTGAAAATGGCTGTCCACCAACGTTCACCATCCAACCTGACAGAACTGGAGATGGTCTGCAAGGAAGAATGGCAGAGGATCCCCAAATCCAGGTGTGAAAAACTTGTTGCATCATTTCTAAGAAGACTCATGGCTGTACTAGCTCAAAAGGGTGCTTCTACTCAATACTGAGCAAACAGTCTGAATACTTATGACCATGTGATATTTAAATTTTTCTTTTTTAATAAATTTACAAAAAATTCTATATTTCTGGGGTTTTTTCAGTCAAGATGGGGTGCAGAGTGTACATTAATGAGAAAAAAATGAACTTTTGGGGTTTTTCCAAATGGCTGCAATGAAACAAAAAAAGAAAAATTTAAAGAGGTCTGAACACTTTCCGTATCCACTGTATATATATTTTTTTGCCTAAAATACAAAGGAAATGTGTCATCTTTAACTTTAGCCCTTTTGGAGAGCAATTAATTTTCAACATGCTTAGCTGTTCACAATAACAGTAATTTTGACCAGTGGTGCCCAAACTTTTACATACCACTGTATATGTACAAATACATTTGTGGTCACTACAAAGTACTGGCACAAGACTTATTCCTTCCACATACCATACTTAAGGACCAGGGGGCACTCATTACTAGTGGAAGAGAGGCGTTTCCGGCAGCTAAGCAGGAAAGGGTTCTTTACAGTTACAGCTGTCAGACTGTGGAATGCCGACCACAGGAGGCAGTAATGGCTGACACTATAACAGCTTTTAGAAAAGGGCTGGATTGTTTCCTTGATACACATTGATACAAACATTGCGGGTTATAGATAATTTAGAGACAAAATGTGCAGTGATGGAGAAAGGTTGAACTTAAGGGACCTAGGTCTTTTTTCAACTTATGTAACTACTATGTTGCTTGCATGAGGTTTTGGTCTTGACTCCATTTAATAAAAATAGGAAAGAACTTTACAAGAATTAGATTGTTTGGGCTGATATTTGGGGACTTTGAAAAGGTTAAAGTGAAGGTGAAAGAAAACAGAAGTGAGATATCTAGCTGAATGCTAAACGCTAGGTATGGTAGGTAGTAGTGAGAAGTGGAGTGATACAAAATAGTGAGTAAACAGGAAAGCAATGCAATAAATATCTGATGCTGTCAAAAGTTGATGTATAGGAAGGCATTTTTCTTAACCATATTGAGAGAAAACCTTGCCAGAATAAACAAAATAAATGTAAACGATAGTTTATACATTTTAAATAATGGTTTATATACTACAATGTCTAAAAATAGAAAACCAATATTTTCACAGCTTATTTAATGCGCAAACAACATCAACATGGATCTAACTCCCAGTATGCAACAGATATAGTTATGCTTGCAATTTCTATCCTAAAGTTATTTTCATATCATTACCTAAACAGACTAATATTGTACAACATAATTCAAATTGTGTCCAAAAGACAAAATTAAAGTGCTAGACACTCTACATATAGATACCCACACTATCCGTAACAGCAGTATTCTACTGCCCAAGGCCCCCAGGAAACCTTTCAACCTTTTCCCACATATCATGCTTCAAACATAAAGATACCAAACCTCAAATTATAATTTTTCTGGATTTATATATATATATATATATATATATATATATATATATATACAGTATATATATATATATATATACAGTATATATATATATATATATATATATATATATATATATATATATATATATACATATATATTCTGTAACTTTATAACTTTAATCTTCAACTTGCTTAACTATTCACAATAGCAGTAATTTTGACCAATGGTGCCCGAACTTATATATGCCATTGTACAAGCCAACCTACTAATTTCTGCTATTTGGCACCTGCCATAAAGTGCCAAAAAATGTGAAAACATTTATGCGCAGACTAAAATTTTAATGTAATTTACACTGCAAGTTGAGACCATAAAATTGAGACAACCACTAAAAAATGAATATACATTTTTAAGACTTAATAATGGTGCAGCTAAAAAATCCTATCCTACAAAAACAAGCCCTGATATGGATGGGTACATAGATGTGCAGTAAGGGAAAAAGGAAGAAAATGGGTCATAAAGGCACATAATAGATACATCTCGACAGGTTTAAGGAAGCAACTAGTTCAGAAATATGCATAATTCTTGTACATGCTTTAAATCTAACATAAACCTAACATGTCTTAAATCTATCATAACAATTACACAGGTCAACAAAAAAAATTTTTTTTTCTGGTGTCCAAAATATTTTAATGAATTTGGGGTATTTTTGGTGTGCTGATTCTGAATATGCTATCAGTTTTGCCAGATTGGCTCAAGTTTTTGACATTTTTGGTATCTTATTTATAGCACTTGTTGGTAAATGCGACGCATCATCTCATTAATTTCTTTGGATTAGTACTTGAACTGAGCAGTTCTCAATATAGTTTTGTGTTAATTAGTGTTCTAAAAGTTTGTTCATAGCTTGATTTTTGCACTAACTTTATGTTGTTGTCTGTTTTCCAGTGAAAAGCATGAACTCATCAAGAAGAAGTTGTCTTAACGATCCAGACTCATTCTGTTACATTTGTGGTGAATACACACTGCCAAAACATAGAAGAAACATAACAGACTTCGTAAAAAAAGTGTATTTTGCCTATTTTGGGCACCACACATAGTGTGCAAAGCATGTATCGAATTATTACGAAAATGGAGCAAAGGACAAAGAAAAAGCTTCAAATTTGGTGTTCCAATGGTGTGGAGAGAGCCAAAAAATCATCATGATGACTGTTATTTCTGTGCAGTGCAAGTGCAAGGATTCAATAAGCATAAGAAACGAAAATGGGAGTAACATGGAATCTGCAAGAAGGCCTGTCCCTCATTGTGAAGATGTGCCTGTACCTGTGTTTACCATAAATAACAGTCATCATGATGATTTTTTGGCTCTCTCCACACCATTGGAACACCAAATTTGAAGCTTTTTCTTTGTCCTTTGCTCCATTTTCGTAATAATTCGATACATGCTTTGCACACTATGTGTGGTGCCCAAAACTTGTCTTGGTCCCCAAGCATAACCCCAAAATAGGCAAAATACACTTTTTTTTACGAAGTCTGTTATGTTTCTTCTATGTTTTGGCAGTGTGTATTCACCACAAATGTAACAGAATGAGTCTGGATCGTTAAGACAACTTCTTCTTGATGAGTTCATGCTTTTCACTGGAAAACAGACAACAACATAAAGTTAGTGCAAAAATCAAGCTATGAACAAACTTTTAGAACACTAACACAAAACTATATTGAGAACTGCTCAGTTCAAGTACTAATCCAAAGAAATTAATGAGATGATGCGTCGCATTTACCAACAAGTGCTATAAATAAGATACCAAAAATCTCAAAAACTTGAGCCAATCTGGCAAAACTGATGACATATTCAGAATCAGCACCCCAAAAATACCCTAAATTCGATGAAATATCTTTGGCACCAAAAATGCTGTTGACCAGTGTTATCTGCAGACTATAGAAACTGTTTTAAAATCTTAATCTATTACTTCTTACAGTTGTTGTTCATGTTTCACTTTGAGCATTTTATCAGGAATATTGTCTTTCATAATGTCCAACAAACAACCTCAAACATGATGAATTCACCTTTAACCCCTTCCTTAACGTCCAGTGATGGGCAGAGTCATCATTGGAAGCCTCCCCTTTCAGTTATTTGAAATTTGTGAATTCATAATGACCTGGAGAATCATAATGGCCGGTCAGTTTTAGCACCTTTGGAATTTTAATCCTGTTTTACAGTACATAATATGGTAAAACCAGTGGTGCCATTCAAAAATACAACTTGTCCAACAAAAAACAATCCCTCATGGAGCAAAAAATGGAAACACAAAAACGGAAATACCAGTTTCTGCAGCATGGGGATGCTGCTTCATCTCTATGCTGCAGAAGCGATCAACCTGCAAAAAATGATAGTTCCATAATAGGACAAAGTAAAAAAGTTGGAAAAAAGTTAAATCTTTTTTTAAATAATTGTAAAAATATTTTTTTTAAAAATTGAAAAATAATAATAACAAAATCAGAAGATATTGTATCTCTAAAAAAATTTTTAATGAAAAAAGACAAAACCAATAAAAGTTGACATATTTGGCATCGTCACGTCCGCAACAACTGGACATATCAAACTGTTTCACTAGTTAAACTTTTTAGTGAATACTATAAAAAATAAATAAAAAACAAGGCAAAAAATAATGCTTTATCATCATTCGGCCGAACAAAAAGTGAAATAAAACGCAATCAAAAAGACTGATATAAATATGCATGGTAACACTAAAAACATCATTTTGTCCTGCAAAAAACAAGCCATGATACAGCTCCATTGGTGGAAAAATCAAAAAGTTATAGCTCTCACAATAAAGTGAAGCAAAAATATTTCTTTTTTCTATAAAATAGTTTTTATTATATAAAAGTGCCCAAACATAAAAAATGATATAAATGAGGTATCACTTTAATCGTATTGACCCGAAAAATAAAATTGCCTTATCAATTTTACCACACACGGAATGGCATAACCCCCACAAAAAAGAAATTCCTGAATTACTGTATTTTTTGTTCGTTCTGCCTCACAAAAATCAGAATAGAAAACGATCAAAAAATGTTATGTGCTAGAAAATGGTACCAATAGAAACATCAACTCGTCCCGCAAAAAATAAGCCATCGCATGACTCTGTGGGCTAAAATATGGAAAAATTATAGTTCTCAAAATGTGGTGATGCAAAAACAATTTTTTGCAATAAAAAAAATCTTTTAGTTTGTGACTGCAGCCAAACATAAAAACCCAGTATAAATCTGGTATCATTGTAATCGCACCGAACCAAAGAGTAAAGTTGCCTTATCAAAGGCGTAAAAATTGAATAAAACCAATTCTTCACCTACTGTTCATTTTTTTTAATTCTGCCTCCCAAAAATCACAGTAAGGCTTGGCGCACATTTATCCTGCGCTCTGCTTTGAGCACTTAACCGGGATTTCCATGTAAATATGTGAAATACGTGATTCAGATGGAACCACTGGCGGAAGATTCCCTATAATGAGGCAGATGGAGGCACTGTAGATCTGGCCTGTGATCCAGTGGTGTCCATCTTTTTGGCGTGCATAAAAGTGCCATTGGCCACAGTTTTGTGCACTTCTAAAAAGAAGGACACTGCTGAATAGAGGCCAGACGGAGTAACTCTGCTGCCTCATTATAGTGAATAGATCCCTCGGGGGTTTCATCTGATCCCAAACGTTATATAAAATGTTCCCAATAAAAACTTCAACTCAGTCCTCAAAAAAAGCAAGTCCTCACTCAGATCTGTTATCTATTAATGGAAATATAGGGGGCTTCCATGTTTCTGGTAGCGCAAAGGCTTTGAAAAGGCTAAATGGCTCCTCATACGGCAAAAGAAATTCAGCAAATTCTCCTCTTCCACATCCAAATTCCCCCTCCCTTCTGAGCCCCACGTGTACCTAAACCACATATAGTGTCCATGTTTGGCATTTCTGAAGCTATGAGAGTCCACCTAACTTACGGGTGCATGCCTTCAGAAGCCTGGGCTAAGTATAACGTACTGGTGACTGCAATGTACTGGTCACTACAGAGTACTGTCACTACAGTGGCAGTTTGCAATTTTCGCTTGGCAACATTCATTGCTGCTTGTTTCTGGAAAATACGCATGGAGTCAAAATCCGAACTACACCTGTAGATAAATTCCCAAAGGGGTATAATTCCCAAAATGGGGTCTTTGAGGGGGATTATGCTTTTCTAGCATTTGGGGGCTCTGTATATGTAGTCTGCAAACTCTTCTAGGAAAACCTGCGCTCCAGGAGGCGAACATCGTTTCGTTCCTCCTGAGTCTCTCTGTATGGCTAAGTAGTACTGTGCAGCCACATATGGGGTATTGACACGTTCAGTAGAAATTGTGGGACAAAATTTAGTGCCATATTTTCCCAAATGCTGTTCTGATACCTCATGAGCTCTCCCAGTAGGTCATGGTACCTGCAAACCATAGCAGTAAAATCTGGCGCTCCCTGCCTTCTGAGCTTTGCACTGTCCCTGAAGAATATTTCCTGATTACATTTAAGGTATTGGCACACCCAGGAAAAAATGGACCTCTGTTTGTTGTAAAAAAATTCCTATTTAAAGCTTGGGGCTTAAACAACATTTTTGTGAGGAAAATGTGATTTTATCATTTTCATGATTCAACGTTATAATCTTCTATGAAGCACCTAGGGGTTCAAGGTGCTTACCATACATCTTAATTCATTCCTTGAGGGGTCTACTTTGCAAAATGGTGTAACTTGTAGGGGATCTTCACTGTTTAAGCACATCAGAGGCTCTCCAAGAGCGACATGGCGTTCTCCAATTGTTCCAGCAAATTTTGTATTAAAAATGTCAAATGGCGCTCCTTCCCTTCCGAGCTCTGCCGTGCACCCAAACAGTGGTTTTCATGTGGAGTATTGAAGAAATTGCACCACAAAATTTTGAGCCCATTTTTTCCTGTTACCCTTGTCAAAATAAAAAATTATGGATCTGAAGTAGATTTTTGGGGAAAAAAAAGTTAAATGTTAATTTTTTTCCACATACCAAAAACTTTTTTGAGCACCTTGAGGGGTGCAGTTTTTAGAATCGTGTCACTTTTGGCTATCTTCTATCATATAGACCCCTCAAAGTGACTTCAAATGTGATGTGGTCCCTAAAAAAATAGTGTTGTAAAAATCCCTGTTCAACTTTTAACCCTTATAGCTTCCTAATAAAAAAAAACATTGGTTCCAAAATTGTGCTGATGTAAAGTAGACACATTCTTTTCACAAATAAACGCAAGTCATATCAAAGAAATTTTACCACTATCATGAAGTACAATATGTCATGAAAAAACATTCTCAGAATCCCCGGGATCCATTGAAGCATTCCAGAGTTAATACCTCATAAGGAGACAATGGTAAGTATTTTTAAAATTGACCTGGTCATTAACGTACAAACCTCCCTTGAGGGTAAAGGGGTTAAAGCCTCTTCAAACCACATAGCAACATAAATAACATAAATGATTGGGTTAAAAATTAAAACTATTATACTCGCCTCATCCCTTACCTGTCCTCACAAAGCAGCTCCCTGCTTCATTTCCTCACTCATACTATAGTCTTCTTTTACATCTTCACTCTTTGACATCTCCAACACTCACTATACCTCACACAATGTGTTGACAACACTAGACATGGGTATGCCAACTTAAATACATACACCACATGTAATATAAGAAGTGACCAAGTCTCTGGATAGGCCAAAATGTTGGCGTTTACTGTACTGTTCCCAAAAAATAGGTCTTCCATATGGCTTGGAGTTCTTTATGTCATACTGAACTTCAATAAATTTAGTTTTCTAGTGCTTATATTAATAATTATTTATTACCTTTATATTTATTCATTCAATGAGACCAAAAAACTATTAGAGAAGACATTTCTGAACTGAAATCAAAACAGATAAATTGGGATAAAAGTAAATGAAAAACTTGGCACTCAACAGGTTGCAGTGAATGAAAAAGGTTTTTTTGGCAATCCTTATAGTTGTCTAACGTTTTGGTCCTACATGGACCTTCATCAGAACTGATTGTCTTGTATACTGGGTTTAAAGTCCGCATTTGTGTAGCGCTATGGGAAATGCGACATTCTAAGCTGAATGTGCCTGCCGTCGTCAGATTGCAGACGCTACGCAGTTTGAGGCTGGGCAAGATCTGGGATGGAAACTGGCTCAGAATTCCAGGTTCCATTGCCACCATGTCGCATTTCCCATAGCTCTTCACAAGCCTGGACTTTAAACGCAGTGCACAATCAGCTCTGATGAACTGCCATGTTAGACCGAAACATTAAAGGGAAGGTGCCATCAAAAAAAATTTTTTTACAGCGATTGAAAAAATGTAAAGAATTAATGTTTACATTTTCTTAAAAAATATTATCATTTGTTTTTAATTTAGTAAAATATGAAAAATAATTTTAAAAGGTTTGGCATTTCCACTTTTAAACACCAGGGGGAGCAGCTAATGAAATTTGACAAAAACCTAGTGTACAACTAGCTCACATTACTGCACTGCAGTAATTATGGGCTGAGTCTGCTGACGTGTGTGATGTCTCCTTTCCTCCCCTTCTGGTGTTTGCTAGGGGATAAGAGGATTCAGGAACACAGTGTGCAGCCATTTTGTTGGTGACTGCAAAGTTATACTGACAAGTAGACAGTCACCGAGGATGGCAGGCAGCAAGGATTCTGGGAGATATATGGTGGAGGGAGCAGGGTGACAGCAGCACAGAGTATTTCAGGAGAGCAGTGTGCTGGTCTATGGGGGGCACGCTGTTCGGTGTGCGGAGCAGCCAGGGATTGTACATGGACGCTGTCTTTTATACACATGGATGGACCGTCTCCTCAGAAATCCAGGAAACATTTCTGCTGATTGATGGCCTGTTCTGATCCAGGCTTTGCATGCAAAGACCCCATTCCCCTCCTCTGATCCTGTCCTGGCGATGTGTGAAAGCGAGGTGACAGGCGCAGTCTGGGGTGATGCTGGGAAGGAAATGTAGCCATATAGTAACGATAAACATGAGACCCCTCTCTTCAGCTGCCTTACCAGCCCTCCCCTGAAGGCACCTAACTGGAGGTCATGCTGCCCCCTCTATTACCCCAGACCCACGTGCAGCTGCTCAATCAGAATCACCCTAGATTGGGTCCCCTTTCTGCAGATGATACTTCCATAGTGTTCTCACATAATACCACCATATAGATCACACATAATATCGCCATATAGATCACTCATAATACCGCCATATAGAGCACACAATACCGCCGTATAGAGCACACAATACTGTCCTATAGTTCTCACATAATACCGCCATATATACATCACACATAATACCGCCATATACATCACACATAGTACCGCCATATACATCACATAACGACGCCATATAGAGCACACATAATACCGCCATATAGAGCACACATAATACCATATAGAGCATACCGCCATATTGAGCACACATAATACCGCCATATAGAGCACACATAATACCGCCATACAGAGCACACAATACCGCAATATACTTCACACATAATACCGCCATATACTTCACACATAATACAGTCATATAGATCTCATATAATACCGCCATATAGATGACACATAATACCGCCATATAGAGCACACATAATACCGCCATATAGAGCATACCGCCATATAGATCTCACATAATACCGCCATATAGAGCACACATAATACCGCCATATAGAGCACACATAATACCGCCATATAGAGCACACATAATACCGCCATATACATCACACATAATACCGCCATATACTTCTCACAAAACGACGCCATATAGATCTCACATAATACAATAATGGTATTGTGCTGCTCTAGGGAGGTCAGAGACGTATGGTGGAAGGAGCGGGGTGACAGGGGCTCAGAGTATTTCAGGAGAGCAGTGTACTGATCTATGGGGGGGAGGGTGTGCTCACACTCACATGCTCCCAACTGTATACTTAGCCTTTACTGGCTATTAAAATGGGGGACACCCCCCAAAAAAAAGTCGTGGAGCCCCCTATAATTAATAACCATCAAATACTATGCAGACAGCTGCAGGCTGACATTAATAGCCTAGGAAGGGGCCATGGATATTGTCCTTCCCCCAGGCTACAAACATCAGCTCTCAGCCGCCTTTTACATGCGCCTTTTCTGGCGCTTTGCCTGGCAATTTCCACTTGCCCTGTAGCGGTAGCAAGTGGGGTTCAAATTTGTGGGGTTAATGTCACCTTCATATTGTCCGATGACATCAAGCCCACGGCTTAGAAATGGAGAGGCGTCTATAAGGCACCCATCCATTACTAATCCTATAGTTGTATTGTAAATAAAGACTCGGCCAGAATAAAGTCCTTTATTAATCTTTTTTAAACCATACTTACCAAACGTATAATCCCCGACTCCCTCATCTCCCACAACAAAAATAATAAACAACAATGGGGAAAGACACGCAGGGGGAGAGGAGTGCATAGGAGAGGATTAGATACTGACTGCTGAGCCGTGTATCTAATCTAGTCCTGTGTGATACCGACTGCTGAGGACACAGTACACAGGACATGATTAGCTACACAGGACTAGATTAGCTACACAGGACAGAGGTAGCAGTGGTAGGTGTATATAGAGGCAGGTAGCAGTGGTATATAGAGGCAGGTAGCAGTGGTATATAGAGGCAGGTAGCAGTGGTATATAGAGGCAGCTAGCAGTGGTATATAGAGGCAGCTAGCAGTGGTATACAGAGGCAGGTAGCAGTGGTATACAGAGGCAGGTAGCAGTGGTAGGTGGTATATAGGGGCAGGTAGCAGTGGTAGGTGGTATATAGGGGCAGGTAGCAGTGGTAGGTGGTATATAGGGGCAGGTAGCAGTGGTAAGTGGTATATAGGGGCAGGTAGCAGTGGTAGGTGGTATATAGGGGCAGGTAGCAGTGGTAGGTGGTATATAGGGGCAGGTAGCAGTGGTAGGTGGTATATAGGGGCAGGTAGCAGTGGTAGGTGGTATATAGGGGCAGGTAGCAGTGGTAGGTGGTACATATGGGCAGGTAGCAGTGGTAGGTGGTATATAGGGGCAGGTAGCAGTGGTAGGTGGTATATAGGGGCTGGTAGCAGTGGTAGGTGGTATATAGGGGCTGGTAGCAGTGGTAGGTGTTATATAGGGGCAGGTAGCAGTGGTAGGTGGTATATAGGGGCAGGTAGCAGTAGTAGGTGGTATATAGGGGCAGGTAGCAGTGGTAGGTGGTATATAGGGGCAGGCAGCAGTGGTAGGTGGTATATAGGGGCTGGTAGCAGTGGTATATAGGGGCTGGTAGCAGTGGTAGGTGGTATATAGGGGCAGGTAGCAGTAGTAGGTGGTATATAGGGGCTGGTAGCAGTGGTAGGTGGTATATAGGGGCAGGTAGCAGTGGTAGGTGGTATATAGGGGCTGGTAGCAGTGGTATATAGGGGCTGGTAGTAGTGGTAGGTGGTATATAGGGGCAGGTAGCAGTGGTATATAGGGGCTGGTAGCAGTGGTAGGTGGTATATAGGGGCAGGTAGCAGTGGTAGGTGGTATATAGGGGCTGGTAGCAGTGGTATATAGGGGCTGGTAGCAGTGGTAGGTGGTATATAGGGGCAGGTAGCAGTGGTAGGTGGTATATAGGGGCTGGTAGCAGTGGTATATAGGGGCTGGTAGCAGTGGTATATGCATAATAAAATAAAAACTCTGTACTTACCTTCCGTCCTCTCCCAGGATGTGCTGAGTCATGTTCAGGGCAGAGCAGTGCGACGATCTCCCTGCTGTGCTCTGAACAGGTCAGCAGTGAGCAGTGATTGCAGCCTGTACTGTAATACTAAGTACAGGCTGCAATCACCGCTCCTCGCTGCAGATACTTACCTCGGCCCCTGCTTCCCAGCAGCAGCTTCTCCCTGGCAGCTCCTGTCATCGCACGCACTGAGCTGTGTGTGCGATGACAGGGGGAAATAAACAAAGTGGCCGCGATCTCCTCTCACAGCTGTGACGTAGCAGCTCAGTGGGCGTGCCCAAGTCACAGCTGAGAGGCAGGAGGAGCGGCCTCAATGAAAGAGATGCGGTCGGGCCCGACTGCAGTCTCCTATGTCCATGGCTGCCGTAAGTGAGGTGTGCAAGTGTCGTGCCCAGACACTTACACCCACACTAATGAAAATGGCGGCCTCAAGTGGTAACAGTAAAAGTGAATAAGTAAAAAAGTATGAAAGTAGTACATTTACTTTTGTATTAAAAATAATTGATTATATAATCAATAATTATTAATACAAAAACTAAAATCACGGCACCTTCCCTTTAAACTGCAACCTCTTGCGCAGAGGTGTCAAACTGCATTCATCGAGGGCCGCCAACAGGTCATGTTTTCAGGATTTCCTTAGCATTCCACAAGGTGCTGGAATCATTCTGTGCAGGTGATTAAATTATCACCTGTGCAATACAAGGAAATCCTGAAAACATGACCTGTTGGCGGCCCTCGAGGAATGCAGTTTGACACCTCTGCTCTTGAGTGCCAAGTTCTTCATTCACTTTGACTACAGGTTGAAAACCTACCTGCCAGGCACCTCAGCTTTTTGCCAGGGGTGCCATGTATCTATCTAGAAAAATTGAGGTAAGCAAAGGTAAGTAGAGATGAGCAGATCAATCTGCAGATGATTGAGTTTGCATCAAATTTCCTGAAATTAGTGGTTTCACCAAAATTTCAACATTTTGTTTTTACACTATTTACGGTGTACTAAAAATGATCTAGTCAGTAGAATTGCAATTATTAGAAAAAATTCTGACCTGTTTTTACTTTTTTTACTTTTTAAAAAAAAATTTGACTCATTGTTATCCGAAAATGAAACTCTTGAGGGCGTGTTGTTTGTGAGGCAACCTTTATTTTTAGCACCATTTTGGAGAACACATGATTTGTTTTTTATGCCACTTTTAAGAGAGCTGGTAAAACAAGTGTTACATCAATTAAATCATTTTGCATATTGAAAGATTAGACTTTTACAGATATGGCAATACCAAATATGCTTACTGATTTTACATGTTCATGTTTTCAAAGTATTTCTATTAATTTTTTAAAAGTCAAATTATTTTTTAACTTATTGGTTTAGCCATGCTAAGGGAGTTGAGCCTGGGATCATTTGATTGCTTATACAGTGTTCCACTTAAATGCCAAAATCATTGGAATATTGTGGCATTTAAGATGTTAAACAGCAGGACCAATTGACTATTAAAAAGTGACATCCACAAAGCAAATATTGTGCTTATCTCCAAAACTCGTTACACACACACATGCGCACAAAGTCCGCACTAAAAATATTGTATGTCGGGAAGAGTTTAAGAAGATACAAACAGAACATAAGGTGCCTAAATGAGTACTGAGTAGGGTTGAGCGAAACGGATTGGACAAATTCAAAAATTGCCGATTTTCGGCAAAGTCGGGTTTCATGAAACCCGACTCGATCCCAGTGTGGGATCGGCCATGAGGTCGGCAATCTTCGCGACAAAGTCGCGTTTCGTATGACGCTTTCAGCGCCATTTTTCAGCTAATGAAGGAGGACGCAGAGTGTGGGCAGCATGATGATATAGGTCTCGGTCCCCACCATCTTAGAGAAGGGCATGACAGTGATTGGCTTGCTTTCTGTGGTGTCACAGGGGCTATAAAGGGGCATGCATGCCGACCACCATCTTACTTCTGCCAATCTCAGCATAGGGAGAGGTTGCTGCAGCTTCATCAGAAGCAGGGATATTGTTAGGGAGGGAAGATTAACCCCCAAACCGCTTGTGCTGTAGCGATGTTCACTGTCTAACACCACCTTTTCTTTGCAGGGACAGTGGAGGCTAGATTTTTGTGCATCAGCTCTGTAGCTTATTAGGCTGCCTTATAAGGCTCCCTGATAGCTGCATTGCTGTTTGCACGCCGCTGTGCAAACCAACTGCTTTTTTAAAAGCAAAAATCCTGTTGCTCCTTTCTGTTATCTTGTTTATTTGTCCTCACTTTTGTGTGAAGCAGTCCTTTTTATTGCTGGCTGCCATACTTGTCCTGAGATCATTGTAGGGAGATTGAAATTGTAGTACAGTCCTTGTATTTTTTGATATATCTTCCAGCCACGTTCTGCCACTTACATTGTATAGTCTAATACACAGGGCCTGTTTTTTACTGCAGTCTCCCCCCAAAAAAGGAGATTTAAATTGCCACTAAGTGGATCTATGCCAGTTCTGTTTGTCGTATATCTGCCAGCCACGTTCTGCCTTTTACATTGTGTAGTGTAATACACAGGGCCTGTTTTTTGCTGCAGTCTCCCCCCAAAAAAAGGAGGTTTAAATTGCCAACAAGTTTATATACGTCAGTTCTGTTTGTCATATATCTGCCAGCCACATTCTGCCACTTACATTGTATAGTCTAATACACAGGGCCTGTTTTTTGCTGCAGTCTCCCCAAAAAAAAAGTGAGACTTAAATTGCCACTAAGTGGATCTACATCAGTTCTGTTTGTCGTATATCTGACAGCCACGTTCTGCCACTTACATTGTATAGTCTAATACACAGGGCCTGTTTTTTGCTGCAGTCTCCCCCCAAAAAGGGAGATTTAAATTGCCACTAAGTGGATCTACGTCAGTTCTGTTTGTCGTATATCTGCCAGCCACGTTCTGCCACTTACATTGTATAGTCTAATACACAGGGCCTGTTTTTTGCTGCAGTCTCCCCCCAAAAAAGGGAGATTTAAATTGCCACTAAATGGATCTACGTCAGTTCTGTTTGTCGTACATCTGCCAGCCACATTCTGCCTTTTACATTGTGTAGTGTAATACATAGGGCCTATTTTTTGCTGCAGTCTCCCCCCCAAAAAAGGGAGATTTAAATTGCCACTAAGTGGATCTACGTCAGTTCTGTTTGTCGTATATCTGCCAGCCACGTTCTGCCACTTACATTGTATAGTCTAATACACAGGGCCTGTTTTTTGCTGCAGTCTCCCCCCAAAAAAGGGAGATTTAAATTGCCACTAAGTGGATCTACGTCAGTTCTGTTTGTTTCATATCTGCCAGCCACGTTCTGCCTTTTACATTGTGTAATGTAATACATACGCCTGTTTTTTTCTGCAGTCTCCCCCCAAAAAAAGGGGGATTTAAATTGCCAACAAGTTTATACACGTCAGTTCTGTTTGTCGTATATCTGCCAGCCACGTTCTGCCACTTACATTGTATAGTCTAATACACAGGGCCTGTTTTCTGCTGCAGTCTCCCCCCCAAAAAAAGGGAGATATAAATTGCCACTTAGTGGATCTACGTCAGTTCTGTTTGTCATATATCTGCCAGCCACATTCTGCCACTTACATTGCGTCGTGTAATACACTGTTAGGGCTGGCGGAATGCACCGAGTAAATATAGAGATGTTATTTGGTGCGTTCGCAGCCTGGGGTCCACCGTGTAGGAAAAGAACCTGCTGCTGGCAAACGGCGACACTATATGGCAGTAGAAGCGATCTCTGTTGCTTCACATAGTTGCTATAAAGAAAGGACTGTGTCCTGTTAAACTCCACAGGAATACACAGTAACTGCTGAGCAGATAGCAGCTTGTGGTCACGTAGTCAAGGAGGCAAACATACAATCTCCTCACCAGAGGAGCCGGTATTCTAGGTGTCTTATTTCAGCCGGGGCCCTGAAACCATACACACAATCTCCTCACCGGAGGTGCCAGTGCCGTGCGGCCATGCGAACCTTATATAGCTGCAGCAAGTACAAGACCTTCCTAGAAGGACCAATGAGAGGCTGCCACAGAGCCTGAGCACCTTAAGGACCTTCCTGGAGAACTAATGGGCTTTGCTGCAGTATCCAACCATGTGACCCTCGATCTCCAATGAGAGATCTTACCCTGGACATGCTCAGAAGGAGAAAAGCAGCACTTAGTCCCAAAAGCATCTGCTCACTGCTGCCCAGCACTGACTTCAATGGCAGAAGCTGGAAAAGCAGCAGTAACCCTTTGCACAGAGTCAGACTGAGCGAGACGCTGGGACCGACGTCTCCGCTGAGCAGGCTCCACTGCGGCAGGAGAAGAATGGGAGACTGCAGCGGAGATGGCCCAAGATTCCCCCTGTGCAGAGGCGGGAACTCGACCCCTAACATTACCCCCCTAGGGCCACCCCCCCCTGGACCTCGCTATGCTCGAAGGCAGCAATGAGCTGCGGAGCCTGAATGTGCTCAGCAGGCTCCCAGGACCTGTCCTCAGGACCATAACCCTTCCAGTCCACCAAATAAAATTTTTTGCCACGTACCACCTTGCACCCCAAAATAGCGTTCACCTCATAATCGTCCGTAGACGAACCCGATGTCCCAGCAGATGACTCGGAAAACCGAGACATGAATACGGGTTTCAAGAGGGACACATGAAAGGTGTCGGTGATACCCAGGCGTGGTGGAAGGGCTAAACGGTAGACCACAGGTTTAACCTGTTCGAGGACATTGAAAGGGCCCAAGTAGTGAGGTGCAAACTTAGTGGACTCAACTCGCAGTCTGATGTTACGGGCGGAGAGGCACACCAAGTCGCCAGGAGCAAAGGCCGGAGCGGGGCACTGATGTGCATCGGCGGAGGACCTCATTCTCTCCTTGGAGGCCCGAATGGCATCCTGAGTGTGGTCCCAAATATTCCGTGCCTTCACAGCCCAGTCTGCCACCCTGGAGTCAGCGGAAGACACGGGCATAGGCACAGGTACCCGTGGATGCTGACCATAGTTAAGGAGGAATGGGGTTTGCCCAGTGGAGTCAGCTTCGGCGTTTTTCTGAGCAAACTCCGCCCACGGTAGCAGGGAAGCCCAGTCATCCTGCCTGGTTGAGACAAAATGTCGCAGATATGTGACCAAGGTCTGGTTGGCCCTCTCTACCAACCCATTAGTCTCGGGATGATATGCAGAAGAGAGATTCAACTCAATGCTGAGAAGACAACAAAGCTCTCTCCAGAACCGAGACGCAAACTGGGGACCCCAGTCACTGACAATTTTGTCCGGCATACCATGTAGGCGGAAGATGTGTTTTATGAACAACGCTGCCAAGGCCCGTGCAGAAGGTAGCTGTGGAAGCGACACCAAATGCACCATTTTAGAAAAATGATCGGTGATAACCCAAATGATGGTAAAGCCACGAGACTTGGGCAAACCCACCACAAAGTCCATCCCAACCATCTCCCAGGGCCTGTCTGCCACTGGCAAGGGATAAAGTAACCCAGCTGGCCATTGTCAAGGAGACTTATTTTTGTCGCAGGAGACACACGCCCGAATATAATCTCTGACGTCACAGACCATATGTGGCCACCAGTACGTCCTTGCCAGCAGCTCAGATGTCCTCTTTGTCCCAAAGTGTCCACCCAACCTGGACGAATGAGCCCAAGAGAGAACCTCTGGTCGCAAATTAATGCGTACAAAAGTCTTGCCCGGAGGCACAGACTAGCGAAACCGGAGCTACAGTTCTCAAGCTCTCAGAAGGGACAATAAGCCGAGGCTCCCCTTCCTCCTCCTCAGATGACACAACGGAGTGAGAGAAGGCATCAGCATGAATGTTCTTCTCCCCAGAGAGATAACGGAGGGTGAAGTGGAACTGGGAGAAGAACAAGGACCATCTGGCCTGACGAGAATTTAGCCGCTGGGCTGTTTGTAAATAAACCAAATTTTTGTGGTCCGTGAAGACCTGGAAGGGAAAGCGAGCCCCCTCCAAAAGATGTCTCCACTCCGAGAAGGCTAACTTCATTGCTAGCAACTCCCTGTCCCCGATGGAATAATTCCTCTCTGCTGGTGTGAAGGTCTTGAAAAAGAAGAAGCAAGGATGCTTCCGACCTTGAGCATCCTTTTGGAAGAGGACTGCTCCTGCACCAACGGATGAGGCATCCACCTCCATTATAAACGGCTTATCAACATCGGGACGATGTAGGATGGGAGCGCTAGCAAAATGAGACTTAATAGAAGAAAAAGCCTTGGAGACCTCATCAGACCACAGTTTGGGATTTGCTCCCTTCTTGGTGAGGGCTACCAAGGGAGCTACCAAAGTTGAGAAGTGGGGAATGAACTGACGATAGTAATTCATGAACCCCATAAAGCGCTGCACCGTTTTAAAAGAATGGGGTTCTTGCCAGTCCATTACAGGCTGTAGTTTGGCAGGATCCATAGCCAATCCCTTGGCGGAGATGATATAGCCCAGGAAAGGTAAAGACTCCTGCTCAAACATACACTTCTCCAACTTTGCATAGAGGGAGTTTGCCCGTAAGAGGTCGAAGACTCTGCCAACATCTCTCCGGTGGGAGTCAATATCTGGAGAGAAGATGAGAATATCATCCAGATAGACTATGACCGAGGTGTAGAGCATATCCCGGAAGATATCTTGACAAAGACTTGGAAAACGGCTGGGGCATTACAGAGCCCGAAGGGCATCACCAGATACTCATAGTGCCCATCCCTGGTATTAAACGCCGTCTTCCACTCGTCCCCCTCATGGATGCAAATCAGGTTATAAGCACCCCGCAGATCTAATTTGGTAAATACACTTGCTCCCCGTACCTTATCAAAGAGCTCAGAAATCAGGGGCAATGGGTATTTATTCTTAACGGTGATGGCGTTAAGACCCCTGTAATCTATGCAAGGACGTAATTCTCCGTTCTTCTTCTGCACGAAGAAGAACCCCGCCCTTGCAGGTGACACTGACTTCCTAATGAACCCTCTTGTAATACACAGGGCCTCTTTTTTGCTGCAGTCTCCCCCCCAAAAAAGGGAGATTTAAATTGCCAACAAGTTTATATACGTCAGTTCTGTTTGTCGTATATCTGCCAGCCACGTTCTGCCACTTACATTGTATAGTCTAATACACAGGGCCTGTTTTTTGCTGCAGTCTCCCCCCCAAAAAAGGGAGATTTAAATTGCCAACAAGTTTATATACGTCAGTTCTGTTTGTCGTATATCTGACAGCCACGTTCTGCCACTTACATTGTATAGTCTAATACACAGGGCCTGTTTTTTGCTGCAGTCTCCCCCCAAAAAAAGGGAGATTTAAATTGCCACTAAGTGGATCTACGTCAGTTCTGTTTCTTGTATATCTGCCAGCCACGTTCTGCCTTTTACATTGTGTAGTGTAATACATCGGGCCTGTTTTTTGCTGCAGTCTCCCCCCCAAAAAAGGGAGATTTAAATTGCCACTAAGTGGATCTACGTCAGTTCTGTTTGTCGCATATCTGCCAGCCACGTTCTGCCTTTTACATTGTGTAGTGTAATACACAGGGCCTGTTTTTTGCTGCAGTCTCCTTCCAAAAAAGGGAGGTTTAAATTGCCAACAAGTTTATATACGTCAGTTCTGTTTGTCGTATATCTGCCAGCCACGTTCTGCCACTTACATTGTGTAGTGTAATACACTGGGCCTGAGTTTTGCTGCAGTCTCCCCCCTCAAAAAAGGGAGATTTAAATTCTCAACAAGTTTATATACACCTTCTACCTTGTTTTACAGTACCATATAATGGTTGTTAGTTTGGTTACATTTTCCCAAAAATGAGGAAGTCTGGTGGAAGAGGCTGTGGGCGGTCGTTGCCAGCTGGTAATGATGGTGGTGGTGGTGGTGATGGTGGAGCATCTGGTGGTAGTGGGAAAAGCAAAATAGCACCTAAGGCTCGAGTTGATGAGCCAGCGTCATCATCTGGCTACACAAGGCCTCGAAGGCTCCCTTATCTGGGAGTAGGAAAACCGCTTTTAAAGCCGGAGCAGCAGGAAAAAGTTTTGGCTTTCCTTGCTGACTCAGCCTCTAGCTCTTTCGCCTCCTTTTCAGAAAGTTCGAAATATAGAAGCAGCGAGTCATCAGTGGATGCTCCCGGTCAGGAACAAGTTGCTTCCTTGTGTCCTTCACCCAAAGCAAAAGTGAAGGATGCGGCAGGCGACACTACAGTTTACTCCATGGAGCTCTTTACACATACCGTGCCAGGGTTAGAAAGGGAAATACTTAACAGCCCATTACAAGATGAATTGGACATGGAGTGCACAGATGCAAAGCAACAGCTAGATTATTATGCTGTTCTATTGACTCAGATCACTACATTGCCCTCGCAGTGTACTGAGCCAGAATCTGACCCTGGTGAGACTATGGTGCCCCGTCCCGAACGCTATAGCACCTTACACGGTGACACAGAGGAAGGTGCACATGACATTGAAGAGGAGGTGATAGATGACACAGTTGTTGACCCAGATTGGCAGCCATTGGGGGAACAGGGTGCCACTGGCAGTAGCTCTGAAGCAGAGGAGGATGATCCGCAGCAGGCATCTACATCGCAACAGCTTTCAACTGGCAGGCTTGTCTCTGGCCAAAAACGTTTGACAAAACCAAAAACACTTTTAGGACAGCGTGGCCATCCGGTGAAAGTAGCACAGCGTGCAATGCCTGAAAAGGTATTCGATAGTAGGAAGAGTGCAGTGTGGGAATTTTTTAACCAAGATCCGAATGATCAGTGCAAAGTTATCTGTAAGAAATGCTCAAAGACCTTTAGCAGAGGGAAGAATGTCCAAAATTTAAATACAGCCTTCATGCGTAGACATTTAACCAGCATGCACTTGCAAGCCTGGACTAACTACCAAACGTCCCGTACCATTTGTACAGCCGCTCAGAATGAAGGTAGTCAGGAATGCTACATTGCTTCCCTCACTGTAAGCCCACCACTTAGGACACCACCAGCAGCAAATGTGGAGGTATCATCACAAGGCCAAAGCAGTCAGGGAATCACAAAGTTCTTGATAGGAAACACTGTATGTAGGCCAACATCAAGAATACTATCACCAACCCTCTCTCAATGTGCCATGTCCACCACCACCCCCGCTAGTTCCACCATATGCAGCTCTCCAGTCCAGCTCATCCTACAAGAGACTCTCGTTCGGAAAAGAAAGTACTCATCATCTCATCCGCGTACACATGGTTTGAACGCCCACATTGCTAGGCTAATCTCGTTACAGATGATGCCCTACCGGTTGGTTGAAAGCAAAGCTTTAAAAGCTCTGATGGCCTATGCAGTACCACGCTATGACCTACCCAGTCGACACTTCTTTGCGAGAAAAGCCATCCCAGCCCTCCACCAGCATGTCAAAGACCGCATTGTCCATGCACTGAGGGAATCAGTCAGTAGAAAGGTGCACCTCACAACAGATGCATGGACCAGTAGGCATGGCCAGGGACGTTACGTGTCCATCACGGCGCACTGGGTTAATGTGGATTCAGCGTCCACAGGGGACAGCCATAGTGGGACAGTTCTGCCTAGCCCACATTCTAGGAAACAGTTGGCTGTAGGCGTTCGCCACCCCTCCTCCTCCTCCTCCTCCTCCTCCTCCAGAAGCGAAAGCTCGTCCACAAAGTGCAGTCGCACAACCACTCCATCCGCAGCTGCCAGTGTTGCACACGAGGTGTCCCATTATGGAACAGCTAGTGGTAAGCGTCAGCAGGCTGTGTTGGAAATGAAGTGTTTGGGCGACAACAGACACACCGCGGAAGTACTGGCCGAGTACTTGCAGCAACAAACTCAGTCATTCCTGGGCAGTGTACATCTTGAGGCAGGCAAGGTAGTCAGTGATAACGGAAAGAATTTTATGGCTGCCATAGCCCTTTCAGAACTGAAACACATACCTTGCCTGGTGCAGTGCTTCCTGATAAATTATCCGGCGTTACCAGCCCTGCTCTTGAAGGTGCGAAGACTTTGCTCGCACATCCGCCGGTCGCCCGTACACTCCAGCCATATGCAGAACCATCAGCGATTGCTGAAGCTTCCCCAGCACCATCTAATAATCGACGTTGCAAAAAGGTGGAACTCCACACTGCACATGCTTCAGAGGCTGTGCGAACAGAGGCGTGCTGTAATTTATTTGTGGGAGGATACACATATACGGGCAGGCAGTTGGATGGCAGACATGGAGTTGTCTGGTGTGCAGTGGTCGAAGCTACAAGACCTCTGTCAAGTCCTTCAGTGTTTTGAGGAATGCACATGGCTGGTAAGTGCAGACAACGCCATCATAAGCATGAGCATCCCACTAATGCATCTGCTGATGTAAAGTTTGATGCACCTTAAGGAGCAGGCATCTGCGGCCGAGGAGGAGGGAAGCCTTGATGACAGTAAGCCATTGTCTGCTCAGGGAACTCTCCTGGATGAGGTGGCGGACGAAGAGGAGGAGGAGGATGATGGGGATGAATATTTATGGGAGGAGGATGCTTCTCAGGGGCAATAGAAACTGGTGGCATTGCAAGGTCAGGTACAGTGTTTTTGCGGGAGACAAGTGATGTTGATTTGCAAGAAAGTGCTCCTCAACCCAGCACAAGCAGTGAATTGACACCTGGAACATTGGCCCACATGGCTGATTATGCCTTGCATATCCTAAAAAGGGACCCCCGCATTATAAAAATGATGACTGATGATGATTACTGGTTGGCCTGCCTCCTGGATCCACAATATAAAGGGAAATTACAAAATATCATGCCACATGAGAACCTTGAGCAAATATTGGCTACCAAACAAGCAACTCTTGTAGACCGTTTGGTTCAGGCTTTCCCAGCACACAGTGGCGGTGATGGTTCTCACACGAGCTGTAGGGGGCAACATAACAGAGGTGTTAGAGGTGCACAAGTCAGAAGTGGAGTTGGACAGAGGGGTTTTATAACCAGTTTGTGGAGTGATTTCGCAATGACCGCAGACACAACAGGTATTGCTGCATCGATTCAAAGTGACAGGAGACAGCATTTGTCCAGTATGGTTACGAACTATTTTTCCTCCCTTATCGATGTTCTCCCTCACACGTCATTCCCCTTTGATTACTGGGCATCTAAAATAGACACCTGGCCTGAATTGGCAGAATATGCATTACAGGAGCTCGCTTGCCCAGCTGCTAGTGTGCTATCAGAAAGAGTTTTCAGTGCTGCTGTTTCAATACTGACTGAAAAAAGGACTTGTCTGGCTACCCGAAATATTGATGATCTAACCTTCATTAAAATGAACCAATCACGGATTTCAAATTATTTTGCCCCACCTTCCCCTGCTGACATGTAGCTTGCCTGAAAAATGTCTTGATTTTGGCCTCCTCTTACTGACTGCTCCACTTCCTCCATTTGCAGCTGCTGAATGTCCACCATAGGCCATTTTTATACCTCCCTAAATTGTCTGACTCCCCCCACAGGGCCGTGGTCACCACTTGGCGCAAGCACCCGTGCAAGTGCCGTTTGCCTGGACAGGTGGGTGTGCCCACTTTTGGGCGACGGCACTGGCACAGGGTCCCTCATAGTACAATGAAGTGTCTCTGACGGTGGTGGTGCACATCCAACGTCAGACACACCATCATAATATGAGAGGCCCTGTGCCAGTACCGCCGCCCATGAGAGAGTGTTCCCCCCAGGCTCAAACAGTGCTCTACCACTTGCAAAACTTACCTCTCACTGCTCCACCACTGTTTAGTCTGTGCTGTTAAATCCTTCAATGGCACTGCCAATACAAATTTGTTGAAATGATAGATGATAGTACAAATATACAGGGGCCCTGCCCTCCATTTAGACCAGTTAATACTGTGCGCGAACTACCACTGTCTGCTACTCAGCAGAGGAGCCCACTCCTGTACCTAGCTATGCCACCTGTTTATTTAGTAACATTGTTTTGGCAGACATTTAGCCCAGTTTACTATTTTGGCCTTCTAACTGTGTCACCCACTTTTTCCAGTTGTCCTCCACCGAACAAAGCAATGCAGCCTGTGTACTCCAGTTACCAATTTTGAACTGCATTTAGCCTACTTTGTCATTCGGGCCTACTACCTGTGTCTGTCTGTGCCACTCCTTACAGTTGTCCTCCACTGCACAAAGCTATGCCACCTGTGTACTCCTGTTACAAATTTTGAACTGCATTTATCCTACTTTTTTAATGTGGGCCTACAAACTGTGTCTGCGCCACTCATTACAGTTGTCCTCCATTGAACAAAGCGATGCTGCCAGTTTACTCCTGTTACCAGTTTTGAACTGGATTTAGCCTACTTACTTTTTTGGGCCTACTAACTGTGTCAGCCCCTCCTTACAATTGTCCTCCGCTGAACAAAGCAATGCTGTTGAGTCCTGTTACCAATTTTAAACTGCATTTAGCCTACTTTTTTATTTTAGGCCTACTAAGTCTGTCTGCGCTACTCAATACAGCTGTCATCCATTGAACAAAGCTATGCCGCCTGTGGACTCCAGTTACCAATTTTGAACTGCATTTAGCCTACTTACTTATTTAGGCCTACTAACTGTGTCTGCCTCCCATTACAGTTGTCCTCCACTGAACAAAGCTGAGCCTCAATTTTCATCCTGTTTCAGATATTAAACTGCATTTGGCCTACTTGTTTGATTGGGCCTACTAACGGTGTCTGCCTCTGCTTGTTGTTCTCTTCCACTGAACAAAGCTGAGCCTCAATTTTCATCCTGTTTTGAATATTAAACTGCATTTGGCCTACTTGTTTGGTTGGGCCTACTAACGGTGTCTGCCACTCCTTGCTTTTCTCCTCCACTGAACAAAGCTGAGCCTCAATTTTCATCCTGTTTCGAATATTAAACTGCATTTGGCCTACTTGTTTGGTTGGGCCTACTAACGGTGTCTGCCGCTCCTTGCTTTTCTCCTCCACTGAACAAAGCTGAGCATCAATTTTCATCCTGTTTTGAATGTTAAACTGCATTTGGCCTACTTGTTTGGTTGGGCCTACTAACGGTGTCTGCCGCTGCTTGTTGTTCTCCTCCACCGAACAAAGCTGAGCCTCAATTTTCATCCTGTTTTGGATATTAAACTGCATTTGGCCTACTTGTTTGGTTGGGCCTACTACCGGTGTCTGCCGCTCCTTGCTTTTCTCCTCCACTGAACAAAACTGAGCCTCAATTTTTATCCTATTTTGAATATTAAACTGCATTTGGTCTACTTGTTTGGTTGAGCCTACTAATGGTGTCGGCTGCTCCTTGCTTTTCTCCTCCACTGAACAAAGCTGAGCCTCAATTTTCATCCTGTTTCAAATTTTAAACTGCATTTGGCCTACTTGTTTGGTTGGGCCTACTAACGGTGTCTGCCACTGCTTGTTGTTCTCCTCCACTGAGCAAAGCTGAGCCTCAATTTTCAGCCTGTTTCGGATATTAAACTGCATTTGGCCTACTTGTTTGGTTGGGCCTACTAACGGTGTCTGCCGCTGCTTGTTGTTCTCCTCCTCTGAACAAAGCAGTGCCGCCTGTTTACTCCTGTTACCAATTTTGAACTGCATTTGGCCCACTTTATTACTTGGGCCTACTAACCGTGTCTGCCACTCATTACAGTTGTCCTCCACTGAACAAAGTAATGCCGCCTGTTTAGTCCTGTTACCACATTTGAACTGCATTTAGCCTACTTTATTATTTGGGCCTACTAACTGTGTTTCCTTCTCATCCTGCCCATTGCCCAGCCACTGCTAGATGAGTCTGCTGGTACATTGACCCGGACCACTACATTCCCCTTGCACTCTACACAGCCAGAATCTGACCCTGCTGAAAGTCAGGTTCCCCTTCCTGCATACTATACCACCTTACACGGGGACAAAGAGGAAGGTGCAGATGAAAGTGCAGGTTCCTTCATCAGGTGGGGGCATACTCGTTGGCGACGTCACTGGCACAGGGCCCCTCATAGTACGCAAAAGTGTCTCTGCCAGTGGGAGGCACCCCGCCGTCAAACACACCACAATACTTTGAGGGGCCCTGTGCCAGTGCCAATGCGAACGAGTGGGCCCCCCCTGCTTGCTCAGGATCACAGCACTTGCAAAGTTTAAATACTTACCTCTCCCTGCTCCACCGCCGTGACGTAGTCCGCGTTTCCTGGGCCCACAAAAAACTTGAACCAGCCCTACCCCCCCACAACTTTAGCCAAATGACCCCCAATTTTCAGTGACTATTATTATAAGGTAAATTAAGATTGACAAGCTTAAGTAACAAGAATTGATGTTTTGGGCATTAAAATGGGCACTGTAGGTGTTTTCCTGTCCTCCACTCACTGCCGACTTTGATTCCCCATTGACTTGCATTGGGTTTCGTGTTTCGGTCGGCCCCCGACTTTTCGCAATAATCGGCCGATTTCACCCGACCCGACTTTTGAGAAAGTCGGGTTTCGCGAAACCCGACTCGATCCTAAAAAAAAAAAAGTCGCTCAACTCTAGTACTGAGTACATTGGTAATAACTTTGCACAATTTTTTCAAACAATTTCTATTTCAATGGTATTGTGTTGAGAATGAAGATAAAAAAACATAACTAGTAAAATTATTTTCAGGCAACTATGTAACAAATGGACAAAATATGTGGGCCTAAAAATATAACGTAACACTTAACAATAAATAATTGCCTAGAAAATATTTACCGTAACTAAATTGAAGAAAAAAAACTATATTGTTATGGTGAGATAAAGACATGAATATATTATAACTGAAAATAACAAAATGAGAAGATTTCTGGATTGAATTCTATTTTGTAATTTTAGCGTTTGGGAATTGTTGCACTATATATGATTACCTAAGCTAAGTCAGCACGTACTGGTACTATGATTTTTTGTAGTTGGTGGTCCTAACATAATCCCATTAAACTGTATAACTACTTCCTGCCAAAATGATTTAATTGTGAATGTAAGGGCTCCATGTACCTAGACATTCCTTAAAAATCCCAGAGGGTGTTAGATTTTATCATAAGCATTTTGCATGAAGCTGAATAGACCTGTCTTGTTCCTACTGCCAGATTTCACACATTATTACCAATAAATGTGCCTGTGTAACAGTTTCAGTTCTCTGCGTGATTTGTTAAAAATGCTGTGCACAAATGTGATGATCAGATAATTTTTCCCATGTGATTTCAGAATGATCACCAGAATATTTCATTAATTTGCACACTAAATTGTTCATTAATAGGTTGCCAAGTTCTGCAGTGCTGTAGAAAATGAGCAATGCCTTACAAATAAATGGGAAAATAAAACAAATTAATATGGTTATTTATTCTTAACACAGTCAAACTTGACAAGTGAATCATCTGGTGGACCCAGTATTTGAGGCACTAATAGGACCCAAGTAAGTGTCAGAGGACAAACGTCACAAAGCTGTAGCAAGATTTCCCAGGGGTAATGGCCTCTTCCCTGTCTCTCAAGCTAGGAGGACTATAGTGTCATGTTCCCAATGGCAGGGAATTAAACACATAACACGGGCAAAAACAGGACGAGCTCTAGGGTGATGGAACCTGAGCTGACCGCGATCCTGAACCTCAACACTCAACTAACAGCAGCCGGGGAACGTTCCTGGGGGGACTCTAGACGTCTCGCGCCAGCCGGAGATCTAGCTACCCCTATCAGAAGAATCACAGACCTATCTTGCCTCCAGAGAAATATTCCCACAGAAATAGCAGCCCCCCACATATAATGACGGTGAAATGAGAGGAAGGCACAAACATAGTTCTGAAAACAGATTCAGCAAAATGAGGCCCGCTTAAGCTAGATAGCAGAGGATACAAAAGGTGAACTGCGCGGTAAGCTTAAAACCCTTCAAAATACCATCCTGAAATTACTTGACTCATGTGCCAACTCATGGTACATGAGTGGTAATTTCAGCCCACTAGAGCAACCAGCAGCAGAGAATTACATATCTGCAAGCTGGACTAAAAACATGAAAGCAAACATGAAACAGGGAAATCCAGACTTAGCTTGTCTTGAAGGCCTAGGAGCAGGTAGCAAAGGTAACAGAGACACACTGATACATTGATAGCCGGCAAGGGAATGACAGGAAAGCCAGGTTAAATAGGAAACACCCAGCCTTGTCATGGTTCTCAATGGCAAGAGACCGTAGTAAAGCATACAAAAGGACTAGCTCTTGGAAGATGGGAACTCGAGCTGACTCTGAGCTAAACCTACCGCACAACTAACAGTGGCCAGGTAGCGTGCCTACGTTTTATCCCTAGACGCCCAGCGCCAGCCGGAGGACTGACTGACCCTAGCAGAGGAAAGTACAGACCTGGCTTACCTCTAGAGAAATTTTCCCCAAAAGGCAGACAGTAGCCCCCACATATATTGTCGGTGATTTTAGAGGAAATTGACATACGAAGTATGAAGATAGGTTTAGCAAATTGAGGTCCGCTTACTAGATAGTAGGAAGACAGAAAAGGGAACTTCACAGTCAGCTGAAAACCCTTTCAAAACACCATCCTGAAATTACTTTAAGACTCTAATATCAACTCATGACACCAGAGTGGCAATTTCAGCTCACAAGAGCTTCCAGCCTCTGAAATATTCAAACACAGAGAACTGGAACAAAAATGCAAAACAATCTTAGGACTACAAGTCCAACTTAGCTGATAGTAGTCTAGGAGCAGGAACATGCAACAGAAAGGCTTCTGGTAACATTGTTGGCCGGCATAGAAATGACTGAGGAGCAAGGCTAAATAGACAACTCCCACATCCTGATGGAAACAGGTGAACAGAGGAGATGAAGCACACAAGTGCAGTACCACCAGAAACCACCGGGGGAGCCCAGAAACCAAATTCACAACAGTACCCCCCCCTCAAGGAGGAGGCACCGAACCCTAACCAGAACCACCAGGGCGATCAGGATGAGCCCTATGAAAGGCACGGACCAAATCGGAGGCATGAACATCAGAGGCAGTCACCCAAGAGTTATCCTCCTGACCGTAGCCCTTCCACTTGACCAAATACTGAAGTCTCCGTCTGGAAACACGGGAGTCCAAGATCTTCTGGACAACGTACTCCAACTCACCCTCAACCAACACCGGAGCAGGAGGCTCAACGGAAGGCACAACCGGTACCTCATACCTGCGCAACAATGACCGATGGAAGACATTATGAATAGAAAAAGATGCAGGGAGGTCCAAACGAAAGGACACAGGGTTAAGAATCTCCAATATCTTGTACGGGCCGATGAACCGAGGCTTAAACTTAGGAGAAGAAACGTTCATAGGGACAAAACGAGAAGACAACCACACCAAGTCCCCAACACAAAGACGAGGACCAGCACGACGACGGCGGTTGGCAAACTGCTGAGTCTTCTCCTGGGACAACTTCAAATTGTCCACCACATGCCCCCAAATCTGATGCAACCTCTCCACCACAGCATCCACTCCAGGACAATCCGAAGACTCCACCTGACCGGAAGAGAAACGAGGATGAAACCCCGAATTACAGAAGAAAGGAGAAACCAAGGTGGCAGAACTAGCCCGGTTATTGAGGGCAAACTCCGCCAAGGGCAAAAAGGCAACCCAATCATCCTGATCCGCAGACACAAAACACCTCAAATAAGTCTCCAAGGTCTGATTAGTTCGCTCGGTCTGGCCATTAGTCTGAGGATGGAAAGCAGACGAAAAAGACAAATCAATGCCCATCCTAGCACAGAACGCTCGCCAAAATCTAGACACGAATTGGGTTCCCCTGTCAGAAACGATATTCTCCGGAATACCATGCAAGCGAACCACATTTTGAAAAAAACAGAGGAACCAGCTCGGATGAGGAAGGCAATTTAGGCAAGGGGACCAAATGGACCATCTTAGAGAAACGGTCACACACCACCCAGATGACAGACATCTTCTGAGAAACAGGGAGATCAGAAATAAAATCCATGGAGATGTGAGTCCAAGGCCTCTTCGGAATAGGCAAAGATAACAACAATCCACTAGCCCGAGAACAACAAGGCTTGGCCCGAGCACAAACATCACAAGACTGCACAAAACCTCGCACATCTCGCGACAGGGAAGGCCACCAGAAGGACCTAGCCACCAAATCCCTGGTACCAAAGATTCCAGGATGACCAGCTAACGCAGAAGAATGGACCTCCGAGATGACTCTACTGGTCCAATCATCCGGAACAAACAGTCTACCAGGCGGGCAACGATCAGGTCTATCCGCCTGAAACTCCTGCAAGACCCGTCGCAAGTCTGGGGAAACAGCAGATAATATCACTCCATCCTTAAGGATACCTGTAGGTTCAGAATTACCAGGGGAATCAGGCTCAAAACTCCTAGAAAGGGCATCCGCCTTCACATTTTTAGAACCCGGTAGGTAAGAAACCACAAAATTAAACCGAGAGAAAAATAACGACCAGCGCGCCTGTCTAGGATTCAGGCGCCTGGCAGACTCAAGATAAATCAAATTCTTGTGGTCGGTCAATACCACCACCTGATGTCTAGCCCCCTCAAGCCAATGACGCCACTCCTCAAAAGCCCACTTCATAGCCAAGAGCTCCCGATTACCAATATCATAATTTCGCTCAGCGGGCGAAAATTTACGAGAAAAGAACGCGCAAGGTCTCATCACGGAGCAGTCGGAACTTTTCTGCGACAAAACCGCCCCAGCTCCGATTTCTGAAGCGTCAACCTCAACCTGAAAAGGAAGAGTAACATCAGGCTGACGCAATACAGGGGCGGAAGAAAAGCGGCGCTTAAGCTCCCGAAAGGCCTCCACAGCAGCAGGGGACCAATCAGCAACATCAGCACCCTTCTTAGTCAAATCAGTCAACGGCTTAGCAACATCAGAAAAACCAGTTATAAATCGACGATAAAAATTAGCAAAGCCCAAAAACTTCTGAAGACTCTTAAGAGAAGAGGGTTGCGTCCAATCACAAATAGCCTGAACCTTGACAGGGTCCATCTCAATGGAAGAGGGGGAAAAAATGTACCCCAAAAACGAAATCTTTTGAACCCCAAAAACACACTTAGAACCCTTTACACACAAGGAATTAGAGCGCAAAACCTGAAAAACCCTCCTGACCTGTTGGACATGAGAGTCCCAGTCATCTGAAAAAATCAAAATATCATCCAGATACACAATCATAAATTTATCCAAATATTCACGGAAAATGTCATGCATAAAAGACTGAAAGACTGAAGGGGCATTTGAAAGACCAAAAGGCATTACTAAATACTCAAAATGGCCCTCAGGCATATTAAATGCGGTTTTCCACTCACCCCCCTGCTTAATTCGCACTAAATTATACGCCCCACGAAGATCAATCTTAGAGAACCACTTGGCCCCCTTTATTCGAGCAAACAAATCAGTAAGCAGTGGCAAAGGATACTGATATTTAACCGTGATTTTATTCAAAAGCCGATAATCAATACACGGCCTCAAAGAGCCATCTTTTTTAGATACAAAGAAAAAACCGGCTCCTAAGGGAGATGACGAAGGACGAATATGTCCCTTTTCCAAGGACTCCTTAATATATTCCCGCATAGCAGCATGTTCAGGCACAGATAGATTAAATAAACGACCCTTTGGAAACTTACTGCCCGGAATCAGATCTATAGTACAATCGCAATCTCTGTGCGGAGGTAGTGAACCAAGTTTAGGCTCCTCAAAAACGTCACGATAATCAGATAAAAATTCCGGAATCTCAGAGGGAATAGATGACGAAATGGAAACCAAAGGTACGTCCCCATGAGTCCCCTGACATCCCCAGCTTAACACAGACATTGCTTTCCAGTCGAGGACTGGGTTATGAGATTGCAGCCATGGCAATCCAAGCACCAACACATCATGTAGATTATACAACACAAGGAAGCGAATAATCTCCTGGTGATCCGGATTAATACGCATAGTTACTTGTGTCCAGTATTGTGGTTTATTACTAGCCAATGGCGTGGAGTCAATATTCTTCAGAGGTATAGGAACTTCCAGAGGCTCTAAATTAAACCCACAGCGTTTGGCAAAGGACCAATCCATAAGACTCAAAGCGGCGCCAGAGTCGACATAGGCGTCCGCGGTAATAGACGATAAAGAGCAAATCAGGGTCACAGATAGAATAAACTTAGACTGTAAAGTGCCAATTGAAACAGACTTATCAACCTTCTTAGTACGTTTAGAGCATGCTGATATAACATGAGTTGAATCACCACAATAGAAGCATAACCCATTTTTCCGCCTAAAATTCTGTAGTTCGCTTCTGGACAGAATTCTATCACATTGCATAATCTCTGGCGCCTTCTCAGTAGACACCGCCAAATGGTGCACAGGTTTGCGCTCCCGCAAACGCCGATCAATCTGAATAGCCATTGTCATGGACTCATTCAGACCTGTAGGCACAGGGAACCCCACCATAACATCTTTAATGGCATCAGAGAGACCCTCTCTGAAATTCGCCGCCAGGGCGCACTCATTCCACTGAGTAAGCACAGACCACTTACGAAATTTTTGGCAGTATATTTCAGCCTCATCTTGCCCTTGAGACAGGGCCATCAAGGCTTTTTCAGCCTGAATCTCTAAATGAGGTTCCTCATAAAGCAACCCCAAAGCCAGGAAAAATGCATCCACATTGAGCAACGCAGGATCCCCTGGTGCCAAAGCAAATGCCCAATCCTGAGGGTCGCCCCGGAGCAAGGAAATTACAATCCTGACCTGCTGTGCAGGATCTCCAGTGGAGCGAGATCTCAGAGACAAAAATAATTTACAATTATGTTTGAAATTCTGGAAGCGAGATCTATCCCTGGAGAAAAATTCAGGTAAAGGAATTCTAGGTTCAGATATAGGAGCATGAATTACAAAATCCTGTAAACTTTGAACCTTTATAGCGAGATTATCCAAACCTATAGCTAAACACTGCGGATCCATTTTAATCAGGAGAAATCAGAACCATTCAAGGATTAGAAGGAGAGAGAGACGAAGGCTGCAGTAAGCAGAGATGCAAGTGAATCAACTAATGAGCAAACTCACAAAAAAAAAAAAAAAAAAAAAATTCTCTGCAGACTTCTTTTCTCTCCTTTCTTCTGCCAATTATTTTAACCCTTGGCCGGCCAAACTGTCATGGTTCTCAATGGCAAGAGACCGTAGTAAAGCATACAAAAGGACTAGCTCTTGGAAGATGGGAACTCGAGCTGACTGTGAGCTAAACCTACCGCACAACTAACAGTGGCCGGGTAGCGTGCCTACGTTTTATCCCTAGACGCCCAGCGCCAGCCGGAGGACTGACTGACCCTAGCAGAGGAAAATACAGACCTGGCTTACCTCTAGAGAAATTTTCCCCAAAAGGCAGACAGTAGCCCCCACATATATTGTCGGTGATTTTAGAGGAAATTGACATACGAAGTATGAAGATAGGTTTAGCAAATTGAGGTCCGCTTACTAGATAGTAGGAAGACAGAAAAGGGAACTTCACAGTCAGCTGAAAACCCTTTCAAAACACCATCCTGAAATTACTTTAAGACTCTAATATCAACTCATGACACCAGAGTGGCAATTTCAGCTCACAAGAGCTTCCAGCCTCTGAAATATTCAAACACAGAGAACTGGAACAAAAATGCAAAACAATCTTAGGACTACAAGTCCAACTTAGCTGATAGTAGTCTAGGAGCAGGAACATGCAACAGAAAGGCTTCTGGTAACATTGTTGGCCGGCATAGAAATGACTGAGGAGCAAGGCTAAATAGACAACTCCCACATCCTGATGGAAACAGGTGAACAGAGGAGATGAAGCACACAAGTGCAGTACCACCAGAAACCACCGGGGGAGCCCAGAAACCAAATTCACAACACAGCCTCTGATGGACAGGTGGAAACCAGAGACCGCAACCCACCAAAGTCACCCAGTACCAGCTGTAACCACCAGAGGGAGCCCAAAAACAGAATCCACAACAGTACCCCCCCCTTGAGGAGGGGTCACCGAACCCTCACGAGAACCCCCAGGGCGATCAGGATGAGCTCTATGGAAGGCGCGGACCAAATCAGTCGCATGAACATCAGAGGCGACCACCCAGGAATTATCCTCCTGACCATAACCCTTCCACTTAACCAAATACTGGAGTTTACGTCTGGAAACACGAGAATCCAAGATCTTCTCAACAACATACTCCAATTCTCCCTCCACCAGCACCGGAGCAGGAGGCTCAACCGAAGGAACAACGGGCACCTCATACCTCCGCAATAACGACCGATGGAACACATTATGAATAGCAAACGATGCTGGGAGATCCAAACGAAAAGATACAGGGTTAAGAATCTCCAAGATCTTATAAGGACCGATGAACCGAGGCTTGAACTTAGGAGAAGAGACCTTCATAGGGACAAAACGAGAAGACAACCACACCAAGTCCCCAACAAGAAGTCGGGGACCCACGCGGCGACGGCGATTAGCAAACTGCTGAGTCTTCTCCTGAGACAACTTCAAATTGTCCACCACCTGATTCCAAATCTGATGTAGCCTGTCCACCACCACGTCCACTCCAGGACAATCCGAAGGCTCCACCTGACCAGAGGAAAAACGAGGATGAAACCCCGAATTACAAAAGAAAGGAGAAACCAAAGTAGCAGAACTAGCCCGATTATTAAGGGCAAATTCGGCCAGTAGCAAAAAGGCAACCCAGTCATCTTGATCAGCAGAAACAAAACACCTTAAATAAGTTTCCAAGGTCTGATTAGTTCGCTCCGTCTGGCCATTCGTCTGAGGATGGAATGCAGACGAGAAAGACAAATCAATGCCCATCTTAGCACAAAACGTCCGCCAAAATCTAGACATAAACTGGGATCCCCTGTCAGAAACGATATTCTCCGGAATCCCATGCAAACGAACCACGTTCTGAAAAAATAAAGGGACCAACTCAGAGGAGGAAGGCAACTTAGGCAAGGGTACCAAATGAACCATCTTAGAAAAGCGGTCACACACAACCCAGATAACGGACATTTTCTGTGAGACAGGGAGATCTGAAATAAAATCCATGGAAATGTGCGTCCAAGGCCTCTTCGGGATAGGCAAGGATAACAACAACCCACTGGCCCGAGAACAGCAAGGCTTAGCCCGAGCACACACTTCACAAGACTGCACAAAGGTGCGCACATCCCTTGACAAGGAAGGCCACCAAAAAGACCTGGCCACCAAGTCTCTAGTACCAAATATTCCAGGATGACCAGCGAACACAGAAGAATGGACCTCGGAGATGACTCTACTGGTCCAATCATCCGGAACAAACAGTCTTTCTGGTGGACAACGATCAGGTTTATCCGCCTGAAACTCCTGCAATGCACGTCGCAAGTCTGGGGAGACGGCGGACAATATTACCCCATCCCTAAGGATACCAGTAGGCCCAGAGTCTCCAGGAGAGTCAGGCACAAAACTCCTGGAAAGAGCATCTGCCTTCACATTCTTTGAACCTGGCAGGTATGAAACCACAAAATTGAAACGAGAAAAAAACAACGACCAACGAGCCTGTCTAGGATTCAGACGCCTGGCAGACTCAAGGTAAATCAGATTTTTGTGATCAGTCAAGACCACCACACGATGTCTAGCACCCTCAAGCCAATGACGCCACTCCTCAAATGCCCACTTCATGGCCAAAAGCTCCCGATTACCCACATCATAATTGCGCTCGGCGGGCGAGAATTTTCTAGAAAAGAACGCACATGGCTTCATCACCGAGCCATCGGAACTTCTCTGTGACAAAACCGCCCCCGCTCCAATCTCGGAAGCATCAACCTCAACCTGAAAAGGAAGTGAAACATCTGGTTGACATAACACAGGAGCAGAAGAAAACCGGCGCTTAAGTTCCTGAAAGGCCTCCACAGCCGTAGGAGACCAATTAGCAACATCAGCACCCTTTTTAGTCAAATCAGTCAAAGGTTTAACAACACTGGAAAAATTAGTAATGAACCGACGATAAAAATTAGCAAAACCCAAGAACTTCTGAAGACTCTTAACAGATGTAGGTTGTGTCCAGTCACAAATCGCCTGAACCTTGACGGGATCCATCTCAATAGTAGAAGGAGAAAAAATGTACCCCAAAAAAGAAATCTTCTGGACTCCGAAGAGACATTTTGAGCCCTTCACAAACAGAGAATTGACCCGCAGGACTTGAAACACCTTCCTGACCTGTAGAACATGAGACTCCCAGTCATCAGAAAACACCAAAATATCATCCAAATACACAATCATAAACTTATCCAGATATTCACGGAAAATATTGTGCATAAAGGACTGAAAGACTGAAGGAGCATTAGAAAGTCCAAAAGGCATTACCAAATACTCAAAATGGCCCTCAGGCGTATTAAATGCGGTTTTCCACTCATCACCCTGCTTTATCCGCACAAGATTATACGCACCGCGAAGATCTATCTTAGTGAACCACCTAGCCCCCTTAATGCGAGCAAACAAATCAGTCAATAATGGCAATGGATACTGATATTTGACTGTAATCTTATTCAGAAGGCGATAATCTATACAAGGCCTCAGGGAACCATCTTTTTTTGCCACGAAAAAAAAACCTGCTCCCAGAGGGGACGAAGATGGACGAATATGTCCCTTTTCCAAGGACTCCTTAATATAATTCCGCATAGCAGTATGCTCTGGCACTGACAGATTAAATAAACGACCCTTAGGGAACTTACTGCCAGGAATTAATTCTATAGCACAGTCACAATCCCTATGAGGAGGGAGCGAATTGAGCTTAGGCTCCTCAAAAACATCCCGATAGTCAGACAAAAACGCAGGGACCTCAGAAGGAGTAGATGAAGCGATTGAAATCAGAGGTGCATCATCATGAACCCCCTGACATCCCCAGCTTAACACAGACATTGTTTTCCAATCCAGGACTGGATTATGAGTTTGTAACCATGGCAGACCAAGCACTAGTACATCATGTAAATTATACAGTACAAGGAAGCGAATCACCTCCTGATGAACGGGAGTCATGCGCATGGTCACTTGTGTCCAGTACTGCGGTTTATTCATAGCCAATGGTGTAGAGTCAATTCCCTTCAAAGGAATAGGAACTTCCAGAGGCTCCAGACTAAAACCGCAGCGTTTGGCAAATGACCAATCCATAAGACTCAGGGCAGCGCCCGAATCCACATAGGCATCGACGGAAATGGATGACAGTGAACAAATCAGAGTTACAGACAAAATGAACTTAGACTGCAGAGTACTAATGGCAAAAGATTTATCAACCTTTTTTGTGCGTTTAGAGCATGCTGATATAACATGAGCTGAATCACCACAATAAAAACACAATCCATGTTTCCGCCTATAATTTTGCCGTTCACTTCTGGACTGAATTCTATCACATTGCATAGTCTCAGGTGCCTGTTCAGAAGACACCGCCAACTGGTGCACAGGTTTGCGCTCCCGTAAACGCCGATCAATCTGAATGGCCATAGCCATAGACTCATTCAGACCTGTAGGCGCAGGGAACCCCACCATAATATCCTTAATGGCCTCAGAAAGACCATCTCTGAAGTTTGCAGCCAGGGCGCACTCATTCCACTGAGTAAGCACCGACCACTTCCGAAATTTTTGACAATATACTTCCGCTTCATCATGCCCCTGAGAGAGGGCTAATAAAGCCTTTTCAGCCTGAATCTCCAGGTTAGGTTCCTCATAGAGCAATCCCAGTGCCAGAAAAAACGCATCCACACTGAGCAATGCAGGATCCCCTGGTGCCAATGCAAATGCCCAATTCTGAGGGTCGCCCCGCAGGAAAGATATTACAATCTTGACCTGCTGAGCAGGGTCTCCAGAGGAGCGAGATTTCAAAGAAAGAAACAATTTGCAATTGTTCCTGAAATTCAGGAAGGTAAATCTATCTCCAGAAAAAAACTCTGGAATAGGAATTCTAGGTTCAGACATAGGAGTGTGAACAACAAAATCCTGTATGTTTTGAACTTTTGCAGCAAGATTATTCAGGCTGGAAGCCAAACTCTGGACATCCATGTTAAACAGCTAAGGTCAGAGCCATTCAAGGGTTAAGAGGAGGTAAGAAGCAGCTAGACAGCAATTAAGGGCTAGGCAGCAAAACTCTGAGGGAAAAAAAAAAAAATTCCCTTCAACACTTCTTTTTCTCCTGCTTCAGCCCAAACAATTAACACTTTGTGGGCCGGCTATACTGTCATGTTCCCAATGGCAGGGAATTAAACACATAACACGGGCAAAAACAGGACGAGCTCTAGGGTGATGGAACCTGAGCTGACCGCGATCCTGAACCTCAACACTCAACTAACAGCAGCCGGGGAACGTTCCTGGGGGGACTCTAGACGTCTCGCGCCAGCCGGAGATCTAGCTACCCCTATCAGAAGAATCAAAGACCTATCTTGCCTCCAGAGAAATATTCCCACAGAAATAGCAGCCCCCCACATATAATGACGGTGAAATGAGAGGAAGGCACAAACATAGTTATGAAAACAGATTCAGCAAAATGAGGCCCGCTTAAGCTAGATAGCAGAGGATACAAAAGGTGAACTGCGCGGTCAGCTTAAAACCCTTCAAAATACCATCCTGAAATTACTTGACTCATGTGCCAACTCATGGTACATGAGTGGTAATTTCAGCCCACTAGAGCAACCAGCAGCAGAGAATTACATATCTGCAAGCTGGACTAAAAACATGAAAGCAAACATGAAACAGGGAAATCCAGACTTAGCTTGTCTTGAAGGCCTAGGAGCAGGTAGCAAAGGTAACAGAGACACACTGATACATTGATAGCCGGCAAGGGAATGACAGGAAAGCCAGGTTAAATAGGAAACACCCAGCCTCTGATAGACAGGTGGAAACCAGAGACCGCAACCCACCAAAGTCACCCAGTACCAGCTGTAACCACCAGAGGGAGCCCAAAAACAGAATCCACAACACTATAGGCTATCCCTGTACCGCAGATTACCCCTGAAGGTGGAGATGCTATGGTCCAATATGCATGCTGATCTGTTTCCTTTTATAATTCAAATAATGCTTATATGTACATTTATAAATGAGTAGCCGCAATGCAAAATTTGAAAAAATTTCAGACCTAGCTAGATATGTTTCTTAAATTGCAGCAGATAGTCTCTGATAAAGAGAAATTGAGAATAACATAATATTTCGGGTGAAACTAATAATGCTTGATGTTTCCCCTGTTACCTTTCTTGTCTCCTTTTTACATTATTATGTTTTTCCATTTTATTTTATTTTAAGTGATGTAATTTCTGTAAATTACAATAATGGTGGTGAAATGTACTCCTCAACATTGAACTTTGTCAAATCATTAAATAAACTACATATAATTATGGAAATCACAAACATGTAAATGATATGCAAATTATAAAAATTTGGACACAAAATGTTCAAACTATCTTGATTTATTCAGTTAGTGTACCAGGAAGGCAGGCTAGAATGGTGTGGCTACCATACGTTAAGCCACCACACACTATCATCCTGTTTCCTCATGAAGACCGTTTTAAGGTAATGCCCACACGGTTCCCAAACCAATCACAGGCTATCATTGTGTCCAAGACAAAAGCAGGCATCATTGCTAAATAGGATAGACCAAAATTTCATCATCTATTGTCATCTTACTCTGCAGTATAATAGCCTTTGAGAGTGGTTGGATGTCTGACCTGTAGCTCAATTTCATGAAAACACTTTCTGATCTGTCCATACACAGGTTTACTACTGTGCACTTGTCGTCATCATTCCAGTTCCCCATTGTTCTCGTAGGCTCTAGGACATGAAATGTTAAACTGTACTGACATCATGACCAACGTACGTTGCGATCTACTGGAGTGATAAACCAAGGTCTGTCAGTGCAAGGATTATGTGGCAATAACTGGCACGTTGACTGAAAGGAAGAATTGCCCAAACATGCCACAATATTTGATCTAATTTTTGAATTTTTTTATAGTTAAGAAAAATTTCCTTTCAATCTTATTTTTGTGCCCTATGCCTATGCTTCTACATGCCACAGATTGGACACCTGCTACTTCCTCGATTTGCTAACCTGATGGCCTGTTTTTCTTAATGTTGCAATTTTACTGTTTATAAGTGAAGTACATCTATTTAATAAAAACCTCTTAAAAAGTTAAATATAAAAAAGTATATACTGTATGTTAGTTCTATATGTCACCACTATTATTAACCTGGGGGAGGGCAAATTAAATTGCATATCCCCATGCTAGTTCAAGGATTCGGAATTTGAAATGTCAATGTGCTAATGCATAAAACTTCATGTAAACATGTAATTACTAACTTTCATGTGAATCCAAAGTATAATAGTAATATGGGATCAAACATTACCATAGTGTAACAGTTTGGTAAACGTGTTACTGCTGAAGAGTCTTAAACTAAAGGCCCCCATATCCTTTAGACTAATGTTGACCGAATCAGCCAATATCGATGGGTTAACAAAATGGTCTAATGTGTACATGGGTGCGGGCCGACTAATGGTCACGGAGATGACGATCACACAAATGTCCAATTTCAGATTGCCAATCTCCCATAAACAAGTCGCTGGCCGATGTATCAGTTGACAGCTTTCTCATAAAGAAACACAGGAGTATTTAGGTTGAACAATCACTCCTGTGTATGGGAGTATTGCCTGAGATGGCTCTTGGGAGAACGATCATCAGCAGTATCATTCAGCAAACAGCCATCTAATTTTTATGGCCAGGTTTACAGTGCCACTGTCTATGGATACTGTAGGGGGAAAAAAATAATCAACCTTTTGTTCTTAGCTTTATCCACTTCACACAGAAGTCTGCTTTCACCTTCCTGACCAGTCCAAATGTTTCAATTCTGGTCAGTGTTACTTTATGTGGCAATAACTCTGGAACACTTAAACATAACCTAGTGGTTTTGTGATGTGATAGTTTTTTTTTGTGACATGCTATAATTCATGCTACAGGTAGTGTTGAGCATTCCGATACCGCAAGTATCGGGTATCGGCCGATATTTGCTGTATCGGAATTCCGATACCGAGATCCGATACTTTTGTGGTATCGGGAATCGGAATCGGAAGTTCCCAGTGTATGGTTCCCAGGGTCTGAAGGAGAGGAAACTCTCCTTCAGGCCCTGGAATCCATATCCATGTAAAAAATAAAGAATTAAAATAAAAAATAGGGATATACTCACCCTCTGACGCGCCCTGGTAGTAACCGGCAGCCTTCTTTGCTTAAAATGCGCGCGTTTACTGCCTTTCCGTGACGTCATGGCTTCTGATTGGTCGCGTGCCGCCCATGTGACCGCGACGCGACCAATCACAACAAGCCGTGACGTAATTTTCAGGTTCTGAATGCCGAATTCCAGGCATTCAGGACCTGAAAATTACGTCACGGCTTCTGATTGGTCGCGTGCCGCCCATGTGACCGCGACGTGACCAATCACAACAAGCCGTGACGTAATTTTCAGGTCCTGAATGCCTAATTAGGCATTCAGGGCCTGAAAATTACGTCACGGCTTGTTGTGATTGGTCGCGTCGCAATCACATGGGCGGCACGCGACCAATCAGAAGCCGTGACGTCACGGAAGGCAGTAAACGTGCGCATTTTAAGCAAAGAAGGCTGCCAGTTCCCTCGATAAGGTGCAGGCTGCGTCGGAGAGGTGAGTATATCAATATTTTTTATTTTAATTCTTTATTTTACACATTAATATGGATCCCAGGGCCTGAAGGAGAGTTTCCTCTCCTTCAGACCCTGGGAGCCATCAGGGATACCGTCCGATACTTGAGTCCCATTGACTTGTATTGGTATCGGGTATCGGTATCGGATTAGATCCGATACTTTGCCGGTATCGGCCGATACTTTCCGATTTTGATACTTTCAAGTATTGGACGGTATCGCTCAACACTAGCTACAGGTAAATGTTGGTCAAAATGATTTCCGTTTATTTATAAAAAAATATTGCATATCGACAAAAATGTTTTGCATTTTGCAATTTTCAAATGATAACTTTTATGTCCTTAAGTTAGATAGTTATATCACAAAAAAATAGTTAATAGATATCATTAACCACAAATCGACTTTACAATAGCATCATTTTTGAAGCATAATTTTTATTCTTAGAAAGCTAGAAGGGTTAAAAGTTTATCAGCAGTTTTTCCAACAAAATTTACAAAACTATGTTTTCTAGGGAACACTTCACATTTGAAATGACACCCCTCAAAGGGCACAAAACTACATTCAAGAAGATTATATACCCTTTATGTGCATAGTATGGATTAAAGCTCAGTGGAAAGAAAAAAAATTAGAATATTAATTTTTTCCTTTAGCTCCAAATTTTTCATTTTCACAATGGTAACAGGAGAAAACAGACTGTGAATTTTGTTATGAAGTTTCTCCTGAGTACATCACTACCCCAGATGTGGTGTAAAACTACTGTTTGGGCACACAACAGGGCTCAGAAGAGTAGCACCATTGATGTTTGAAGCATAAAATTTGAATAACTAGATATCGGACGCCATGTTGCATTTGCAGTGCCCCTGATGTGCCGAACAGTGGAATCGCCCCACAAGTGACCCCATTTTGGAAACTAAACCTCTCTAGGAATTTTTCTAGATCTGTGGTGAGCACCTTAAACCCCCAGGTGCTTCCCCGAATTTTATAACACTGAACCCTGAAAATAAAAAATGCACACAAAAATGTTGTTTTAGTCCCAAATTTTCACAAGGGTAACAGAAGAATGCTTGGGAGATATATATCACATGGTATACATTATTAACAGTGTTCCCCTGTATAGGAACGTGAAATCTGCTGGGCTTTCCTATATACTTACATAATTACATGCCGACCAGACGGAGGCTGAAAGAACACACTTTTAGCTTTTGCATTGCAGGGCATTAGAGACATCAATCAGACAGAGGCAGAGGTGTGCCACATCCTGTAAAGCAGAACCTTAGAGAGCACCCTACCTACATGACCCGTGGCTATCTTTCGGCCTGTGATCACCATGGAGACCATCAGCACAACGAGATGGCAATTGAATTGTGCTGAACAAAGTAGTGAGGGAGGTTCCTTATTTGTAAGCCAATTGATGCCACTGTCGCTATTGACAGAGGTATCAGAGGGGTTAAACGCGCAAGCACTGATCTTGGACGTTACTGCAGGGTGTCAGCTATGATTTATAGCTGACACTTGCTGATGATTGCACCAGCACTGCCAGAAAGCCAGCATGATCATCTCACTCTACATGTACGATGGTATGTGGGAAAGAAATTCCGTGGGAACCAAGCATGTATGGCAGATGCCATGTAGGGTTTTAAGGTTTGCTTACACTAGATAATTTGCTGGTGTTAAATGACCGCTGCTCGATAAATTTTTACCATTTGGCGGTCGTTAAATAACCTGTTTACACACACAGACTTCACTTTTCACTTCAATCTGTATCAGATCATTTAGTTCCCAGTTTACACAGGACAATGCACTGCTGAGAACGGTAATCATTTGTGCAGCATAAAAGATTATTACACCCAACAAATGAATGTGTTGGTCTTCCATCAGGTGATCAGGAACATGTTTAGACAAGATTAACATGAAATTAGTTTTCCTTTGGGAGTACTCACTCTTGGTAATATAAAGAGTCTCCAGTATCAACATCCATGCCTAGGACTAACCACCATATCCATAAAGAAGTGATTACAAATTTTACTTACAATGCTACCAATGCATATGCCTGATGTATGTCAGGAATGACAAAAAAGTGTACTTATATTATTTTCCTACGTATTTGGTCCGACTCCACAGGACAAGATTAAGCTGCATCCTTCCACCCTGACGCGCGTTTTGCTTAGATTCTTTGCACAACCGGAAGAAGCAAGACAAAACACATGTCAGAGTGGAGGGATACAGCTCAAACTTGTAAAAGTGTGTATGCACTAATTTATGGACATAGTGATTATTCCTAGGCACCTTGAATGATAGATATATGGCTATAGGCTGATATGCACTTGTAACAACAATATGTATTATTGGATATTACTGAGCAATCCATTCTGACTACTTTATATGTATATTTATGTTGAAATTCAACAAATATTACAGATAAGTAAATGCAGTATAGTGATTGCCACTATTTTGGTATATGTAGTCCTATTACCAAACTGAAGGATATTACACACAAGTGCACCTTATTCATGCTACCTGATAAACATTTTATTGATATAATAGAATTTTGAGTTGGCTTGAGGCACCTTCTTCATTATTTTTAGGTATTTATTGCATTATTTTTGTTAATTAATAAAGAAGTAGTTTGCGCACATTATATTTATAAGACACTTTTTGACCATAAGAGACATAGAGGTCATTAGGATTTAGCTGTTGAGGAGTGTTGCCCCTCATAGTAGACGAATTGCCTTGGGACTGTTATGTTTAACCGTTCACAGAGTGCAGTGAAGGTGCAATGGGCACAGCGTAACACATTGAACTGTGTGGCCCTGTACTGAGAAGAAGGAGCCCCCCAGTGTAACCTGTTATTCATATGCAATGTTCTTAACAAGTAAAGTGTCGCCATCTATAACCGTCAAGTGTGAACTGTACAGATGAAAGATTTAAGTATTGTTACTGCTACCCATTGTACATATATTCCAGGCATAATGAACAAGATTTCATTTTTGTAAACCAGTCTGTCGTCTTCATCGTGAAACTAATGGGTCCCAGCATCCCACAAATCATGGCAGACCTTATCCTGAAGGTGGCAGCAGCAGAAACCTGGGCCCCCGAACTAGCCAGGGAGTACCCTTACAGCATCATGCAGTGAAGGGTAGGCGGGGGATCATGTTTTTACTGCCTTACCCTGTATGTGAGACTCATGATAGAAAAAGAGAGGGTAAACATAAGGTGTACGAGTTTGGAGAATAGATCAGTACTTGTAGCTCAATATCACGAAGAGGAATCCAAATCAGCACAGTTACAGATAATGTACTATACATCTATAAACATAATGCACAAGGAAGGAACATTAGCCAAAACACGCAGTTTACGCACAATATTTACATCTAATGTACACCTACAATTGCCTAAGGACACAATGGAATTTTTTTTATTGATCGCAATACTTTATGAATTCATAAAATGTTCCAACAATTTTAACCTCATAACACCTATCTTGTTGACTTTTAACTGGTAGGGAGTCAGATCATTGGAATGTCTGTGCTCATATATTGTATGAGGAAATGAGCGATTATCTATTGGTATGCTTAAAATAGGGAGTAGTGTTTTAAGTGACATCAGTAGTATTGTAAAGAATGACAACTAGAATAGAAATACTGTATGTATTAAGATAAATAGTACAAAATAATAGAACATCACAAACATATATAAAACCCTGTGCTGAGTGTGAATAGATAAAGCTGTGCAGTGAATATATTTTAATGTACCACAAGTTCCACAACTATCTTGATCTAGCCTTGAACATTAGGGATGAGCAAACCCGAAGCGTAAATTTATGGGTCCATATCATACACCTAGTGTCCAATACTGAACCAAGAACACAGATTTTTTAATGGACTTCCGGTTTCCTGTCCAGGTTCTCCAGTCTTATATAACTTGTTGAAAGGCTGCAGGGCAGCCAATGAACACGTTTTTATACTGTGGGCATTTCCGGAGCCATCGCAGCCAAGTATTGGCATGGCTGTGATTGGACGGCACACCACGTGACCCAGCCTATAAAGAGGCCGGTTCACGAGTGCTGCTGCATTTATGCTTTTCTTACTTTAGAGACAGGACCCAGCTGGAGTGAAGGACAGAATCTGACTGCATGCTATGCAAAAAGTTGTTCTGTGTACTCTGCAACCTCGCCTGTGGGAGTACTGTGCCCTTTAAGCCACTTTGTGTACTCTGCAACCCTTTCTGTGGTAGTACTGTTCCCTTAATCCTCTGTGTATACTTTGCAACCCCGCCAGTGGGAGTATTGAGCCTTTAAGCCGCTGTGTGTACTCTACAACTCCACCTGTCGGATTAATGACACTGTACTCTGCAGCCGTGTGTGTATGAGAATGAGCAGTGTTCATAAAAAATAATTCTAGTCAGCAGCTGTCTCTTTGCCATTTGTTGGCCAAACAAATCAATTTTCTGGACCTTTGTCTTTATTAGTAGTATGGCAGATAAATAAATCTCAGCAACAGCCATCTTTTTAACTTTTGTAGCTCAAACAAATAGTTTTACTCTACTGCTGTGTCTATATGAGTTTTATGTGTAAAAAAGAATTGGACTCTGAAGCATTTTTTTTACAAGTAGGGTGTCCAAAAAATGTTTTACTTTGCAGTTTGCAGCTGTCTCTTTCCCATTTTTGGGCTAAAATGTTATTTTATTCTGAGGCTACGGTCGCACTATCAGTATTTGGTCAGTATTTTACCTCAGTATCTGTAAGCCAAAACCAGGAGTGGGTGATAAATACAGAAGTGGAGCATATGTTTCTATTATAGCTTTCCCTTCTGTTTGTTCCACTCCTGGTTTTGGCTTACAAATACTGATGTAAAATACTGACCAGTGCCACATACTGATAGTGTGACCATAGCATAACACTGTGTCTATATGATTAGTTCATCTAGAAAATTATCCTACTCCACAGCAGTCTTTTTGGTGAGTAGTGTGTGTAAACAATTGTTCTACTATGCAGCTGTCTCTTTCCCATTTGTGGTGAGAAAAAAATGTATTTTTTTCTACCACTGTGTCATTATCAGTAGTGTTTCTAAAAAACATTTTCTACTATGCAGCTGTCTTTTCCCATTTGTGGTCCGAAAAACATATTTTATCCTACCAGTGTGTCTACGCAAGTTGTGTGTCTAAAAAATTATTGACTCTGTAGCCGACTTTTTGAGAATAGTGTCTCTAAAGAAAAATTCTAGTCTACTGTTTTATCTGTATGAGATGTGGGTGTGCCTTAAAAAATTAACTATGACTTTAAGCACAGTTAAGCACACACAGCCTCTGTGTATACCCTGCATTCCTGCCTCTGTGCATACTATACCAAAATATCCCAAGGAATACTGTGCCTAAAAGTCTCAGGGAGCACAGTGCCAAAACCCATTGTGGGTACTGTGCCAATAAACCTCTGGGAGTACTGTGCCAAAAGAGCCTTTCTGTGTACTGTGCCAAAAAGACTATTTGTGTACTTTGCCAAAAAGCCACTGGGAGTACTGTTTCAAGAATTCTCTGTGAGTACTGTGCCAAAAGGTCTCTCTGTGTATTTTGCAGCTGTGTCTGCACAAGTAGTGTGCCTAAAAAATCATTATACTCTGCCACTATGTATGTACAAGTTGTGAGTCTAATAAATACACAGGTATAACGTAAACACTGTCTCATGCTATTACAGACTGTATCAGATGGTGCTGCAGGATGTTGCAATGTGCTGAGTACGGTTTTCCACACTTCTGCCATGCTAACCCTTACTTCTGAGGTTGTCCTGGTGCCCTAGCTGCACTGGCGACAGAAATAAAATGGCACATTGTGCTTGTAATGGACATTCAGCAAAGTGGCCACACAGTAATCAGCACTTATAACAATTTGGCCAAGTTGGCGATCATTGCGCAGACACAGCATCTTGTATTGCCTCATGTGTGCCAGGCCGACCAGAGGTTACAACAAGCTGTCCTAGGTGGAAGGCGTATCGTCATGGTCCTCTGTGTTGTCTGTTTGCTCTGCCCCCAGACTTGCTACAGTCATTTGAATGCCACCCTGCTGTGAGCATGGTTGTTCCTCTTCTTCCTTTTCATACTCCTACTTCTCTTCCTCATCCTCCAACTCCTCCTCATGATCCTCAAAAACTGTATGCTGGCTGGACATTTGTGCATCTGGCCACTGTTTGTACAGAAACCCATCATCAAAGACATGTGTGGATGCCTGGACTGATAATGTTGTGAATGGTCCATGTTCCTCCTCCTTTTCTTCCTGTGCTACCACCTCATCCATCATCTAACAACCAGTATGCATATCAGCAAATCAATGTCATGAAGGATATAAAGAGATTCCAGCTTGGTATAAAATATAATATTTATTTAATCAATTCATAAAAATCTAGAAAAACAAAAAACAGGGCAGAAAAAAACTTCCCAATAAGGAGGGTCTTAAGTGTCATGATCTCTGCAGGCAGAGATCATAGCAAGCCTATAGAAGGACAAGCTCTCGGAAGATGGAACTATACTGACCATGAACTAAGCCTGCCGCGCAACTAGAAATAGCCAGGTAGCATTTCCTATTTATCGCTAGATGCCCAGCTCTGGCCTAAGACCTAAATAGCTAGCAGAGGGAAATATAAGACCTGGCTCACCTCCAGAGAAATATTCCAAAGAAGACAGTAGCCCCCCACATATAATGACGGTGAGTTCAGATGAAACAACAAACGCAGCAGGAAAATAGTCTTAGCAAATTTGAGGTCCGCTTACTAGATAGCAGAAGACAGATAGTATACTTTCATGGTCAGCAGAAAAACACTAACAAAACACCATCCAGAGATTACCTTAAACTCTGGCATTAATTCATAACGCCAGAGTAGCAATCCCTGATCAACGAGAGCTTTCCAGACACAGTAACAAAACTTCAGCTGTGAACTGGAACAAATAGGCAAAAACAAAACATGGACAAAAGTCCAACTTATCTAGTGGTTGTCTAGAAGCAGGAACAAGCACTGAGAGGCATCAGATAACATTGTTGACCGGCAAGAAACCACCAGAGAAATGAGCTTAAATAGCGACACCCACTACTGATGGAATCAGGTGAAACAGGAAAGAGGATGACAAGTCCAATTCCACAAGCGGCCACCGGGGGAGCCCAGAATCCAAATTCACAACAGTACCCCCCCCTCAAGGAGGGGGCACCGAACCCTCACCAGATCCACCAGGGCGACCAGGATGAGCCCTATGGAAGGCACGAACAAGATCAGAAGCATGAACATCAGATGCATTGACCCAAGAATTATCCTCCTGGCCGTAACCCTTCCAGTTGACCAGATACTGGAGTTTCCGTCTGGAAACACGAGAGTCCAAAATTTTCTCCACAACGTACTCCAACTCACCCTCAACCAACACCGGAGCAGGAGGCTCAACTGAAGGTACAACAGGTACCTCATACCTGCGCAATAACGACCGATGAAAAACGTTATGAATGGAAAAGGACGCAGGGAGGTCCAAACGGAAAGAAACAGGATTAAGAATCTCCAATATTCTATAAGGGCCGATGAACCGAGGTTTAAACTTAGGAGAAGAGACCCTCATAGGGACAAAACGAGAAGACAACCACACTAAATCTCCAACACAAAGCCGAGAACCAACACGACGATGACGGTTGGCAAAACGCTGAGTCTTCTCCTGGGACAACTTCAAATTGTCCATAACCTGCCCCCAGATGTGATGCAATCTCTCCACCACCGCATCCACTCCAGGACAATCCGAGGACTCCACCTGACCGGAGGAAAATCGAGGGTGAAACCCCGAATTACAGAAAAACGGGGACACCAAGGTGGAAGAACTGGCCCGATTATTGAGGGCGAACTCTGCCAATGGCAAAAAAGCAACCCAATCATCCTGGTCAGCAGAGACAAAACACCTCAGATATGTCTCAAGGGTCTGATTAGTCCGCTCGGTCTGGCCATTAGTCTGAGGGTGAAAAGCAGATGAAAAAGACAAATCTATGCCCATCCTAGCACAGAATGCCCGCCAAAATCTAGACACAAATTGGGTACCTCTGTCAGAAACAATATTCTCAGGAATACCGTGCAATCGGACAACATTCTGAAAAAACAGAGGAACCAACTCAGAAGAAGAAGGCAACTTGGGCAGAGGAACCAAATGGACCATTTTAGAGAAACGGTCACAGACCACCCAGATGACAGACATCTTCTGGGAAACAGGCAGATCTGAAATAAAATCCATCGAGATGTGTGTCCAAGGCCTCTTAGGAATAGGCAAGGGCAACAGCAGTCCGCTAGCCCGAGAACTACAAGACTTGGCCCGAGCACAAACGTCACATGACTGCACAAAGACTCGCACATCTCGTGACAGAGAAGGCCACCAGAAGGATCTTGCCACCAAATCCCTGGTACCAAAAATTCCGGGATGACCTGCCAATGCAGAAGAATGTACCTCAGAGATGACTCTGCTGGTCCAATCATCCGGAACAAACAGTCTATCAGGCGGACAACGATCCGGTCTATCCGCCTGAAACTCTTGCAAGAACCGCCGCAGATCAGGAGAAACGGCCGACAAAATTACTCCCTCCCTAAGGATACCTGTGGGTTCAGAATTACCAGGAGAGTCCGGGTCAAAACTCCTAGAAAGGGCATCTGCCTTAACATTCTTAGAACCCGGTAGGTATGACACCACAAAATTAAAGCGAGAAAAAAATAAAGACCAGCGCGCCTGTCTAGGATTCAGGCGTCTGGCAGTCTCAAGATAAATCAAATTTTTGTGGTCAGTCAATACCACCACCTGATGCCTAGCCCCCTCGAGCCAATGGCGCCACTCCTCAAACGCCCACTTCATGGCCAAAAGCTCCCGATTCCCAACATCATAATTCCGCTCTGCGGGCGAAAATTTGCGAGAAAAGAAGGCACAAGGCCTAATGACGGAGCAGTCGGAACCTTTCTGCGACAACACTGCCCCAGCTCCGATCTCCGAAGCGTCAACCTCAACCTGAAAAGGCAGATTCACATCAGGCTGACGCAACACAGGGGCAGAGGCAAAACGGCGCTTAAGCTCCTGAAAGGCCTCTACAGCATGAGGGGACCAATTAGCAACATCAGCGCCTTGTCTGGTCAAATCAGTCAGTGGTTTAACGACATCCGAAAAACCAGCAATAAATCGGCGGTAAAAGTTGGCAAAGCCCAAAAATCTCTGAAGACCCTTAAGAGAGGAGGGCTGAGTCCAGTCACAAATAGCTTGCACCTTGACGGGATCCATCTCAATGGAAGAGGGAGAAAAAATATACCCCAAAAAGGAAATTTTCTGGACCCCAAAAACGCACTTAGACCCCTTCACACATAAAGAATTAGACCGCAGAACCTGAAAAACTCTCCTGACCTGCTGGACATGAGAGTCCCAGTCATCAGAAAAAATCAGAATATCATCCAGATATATTATCATAAATTTATCCAGAAAATCGCGGAAAATATCATGCATAAAAGACTGGAAAACTGAAGGGGCATTAGAAAGACCAAAAGGCATGACCAAATACTCAAAGTGGCCCTCGGGCGTATTAAATGCGGTCTTCCACTCATCCCCCTGCCTGATCCGCACCAAATTATACGCCCCACGAAGATCAATTTTAGAGAACCACTTAGCACCCTCTATACGAGCAAACAAATCAGTAAGCAATGGCAATGGGTATTGATACTTAACAGTGATCTTATTCAGAAGCCGATAATCAATACATGGTCTCAAAGAGCCGTCTTTTTTTGAGACAAAGAAAAACCCAGCTCCCAAGGGAGAAGAAGATGGACGAATATGTCCCTTTTCCAAAGACTCCTTTATATATTCCCGCATAGCAGCATGTTCCGGCACAGACAAATTAAACAAACGACCCTTTGGATATTTACAACCCGGTATCAAATCTATGGCACAATCGCACTCACGGTGCGGAGGTAACGACCCAAGCTTGGGTTCGTCAAAGACGTCTTGATAATCAGAGAGGAACTCAGGGACTTCAGAGGGAATGGACGACGAAATAGAAACCAAAGGTACGTCCCCATGAATACCCTTACATCCCCAGCTCAACACAGACATTGCTCTCCAGTCCAAGACTGGGTTGTGAGACTGCAACCATGGCAATCCCAGTACCAAATCGTCATGTAAATTATACAGCACCAGGAAACGAATAATCTCCTGGTGATCCGGATTGATACGCATGGTTACTTGTGTCCAGTATTGTGGTTTATTATTAGCCAATGGGGTGGAGTCAATCCCCTTCAGAGGAATAAGAGTCTCCAAAGGCTCTAAATCAAAACCACAACGATTGGCAAAGGACCAATCCATAAGACTCAGAGCGGCGCCAGAGTCAACATAGGCGTCCGTGGCAATGGATGACAAAGAGCAAATCAGGGTTACAGACAAAATAAACTTAGACTGAATGGTGCCAATGGAAACAGATTTATCAAGCTTCTTTGTACGCCTAGAGCATGCCGATATAACATGAGTAGAATCCCCACAATAGAAACACAATCCATTCTTCCGTCTAAAATTCTGTCGCTCGCTCCTGGACAGAATTCTATCACACTGCATACTTTCTGGCGTCTTTTCCATAGACACCGCCAGATGGTGCACCGGTTTGCGCTCCCGCAGACGCCTATCAATCTGAATAGCCATTGTCATGGACTCATTCAGACCTGCAGGCAAAGGGAACCCCACCATAACATCCTTAACGGCATCAGAGAGACCTTCTCTGAAAGTTGCCGCCAAGGCGCACTCATTCCACTGAGTAAGCACAGACCATTTACGGAATTTTTGGCAGAAAACTTCAGCTTCGTCTTGCCCCTGAGATAGTGCCATCAAAGTTTTTTCTGCCTGAAGTTCCAAATGAGGTTCCTCATAAAGCAAGCCCAAGGCCAGAAAAAACGCATCCACATCGCGTAACGCAGGATCCCCTGCTGGCAATGAGAAGGCCCAATCTTGAGGGTCACCCCTGAGCAAGGAAATCACAATCCTAACCTGCTGAGCAGGGTCTCCAGCTGAACGAGACTTCAGGGACAAATAAAGCTTACAATTATTTCGGAAATTCTGGAAGCTAGCTCTATTCCCTGTGAAGAACTCCGGCAAAGAAATTCTCGGCTCAGATACCGGAGCATGTACCACAAAATCTTGTAAATTTTGTACTTTCGTGATGAGATTATTCAAACCCGCAGTTACACTCTGGAGATCCATTATTGTCAGGTGCACACAGAGCATACAGAGATTAGGAGGAGAGAGAGAGAAAAGACTGCAGCAAGGCAGACTGGAGAGAAAAAAAAAAAAAAAAAAAAAAAAAATTCCAGCAGACTTCTTATAACTCTCCTTTCTCAACCTGGGTCTTTAACACTTTACTGGCCGGTCAAACTGTCATGATCTCTGCAGGCAGAGATCATAGCAAGCCTATAGAAGGACAAGCTCTCGGAAGATGGAACTATACTGACCATGAACTAAGCCTGCCGCGCAACTAGAAATAGCCAGGTAGCATTTCCTATTTATCGCTAGATGCCCAGCTCTGGCCTAAGACCTAAATAGCTAGCAGAGGGAAATATAAGACCTGGCTCACCTCCAGAGAAATATTCCAAAGAAGACAGTAGCCCCCCACATATAATGACGGTGAGTTCAGATGAAACAACAAACGCAGCAGGAAAATAGTCTTAGCAAATTTGAGGTCCGCTTACTAGATAGCAGAAGACAGATAGTATACTTTCATGGTCAGCAGAAAAACACTAACAAAACACCATCCAGAGATTACCTTAAACTCTGGCATTAACTCATAACGCCAGAGTAGCAATCCCTGATCAACGAGAGCTTTCCAGACACAGTAACAAAACTTCAGCTGTGAACTGGAACAAATAGGCAAAAACAAAACATGGACAAAAGTCCAACTTATCTAGTGGTTGTCTAGAAGCAGGAACAAGCACTGAGAGGCATCAGATAACATTGTTGACCGGCAAGAAACCACCAGAGAAATGAGCTTAAATAGCGACACCCACTACTGATGGAATCAGGTGAAACAGGAAAGAGGATGACAAGTCCAATTCCACAAGCGGCCACCGGGGGAGCCCAGAATCCAAATTCACAACACTTAAGCATTATATGGATCTAATTGATGTCATAGAATTTCTTATTGCAGACATATACAGATTATTAATTATCAAAGGGCAAATTGCAAATTGGTAGTAATCAAATGGTAAGAGCATTTCAATTGGTAGACTATTTGTACTGCATTGGCATTCATGTAGTCAAAGTGTAAGTGCAATAGCATTTACATAGTTAAAGTGCATGTGCACCTATAGTCTAAGCAAAAATGCCTTCTCATTTGTACAATAATCGTGCATGGATACTGCATCAGAGACAAAAAATAGGTAGCAGCATATCTGAAGTAGTAAACAGTAGAAGGTATATTACCTAAACTCAGAGGCCACCGGAGGAGAAAATAAGAATGCTGTGTCTCTGCACCCCAATGCCGTTTCACTTTTGATTCTTCATTGAGAGTGTCAAATTGTAGGGGACCCAGTACTGCATTTATCTTTAATCTACCAATCAGGTGTTGCCTCATAATGCCAGGATAATAAGCAGCCGCTTATTGGTAAAGGCGGTACATAGCGTATATTAGAGATATTACCTCCCTAATCAAATAGTTTGATGACTTATTTGATTTATCCTCTACAAAACCAACTTAAAACACCAGTTTTGCAGAGATTGGACAGTACCCATTTCAAGTCTTCCAATTTATGTGTAATAGTTATAGCAATCACCCAATGGCATTCATGAAACATATGAATTATTTCTACTTGTTTTAACTACAATGTCTTGATGTGCGCAAATCTTTTTTTGAAACAGGTGATAACACTCAACAAATGTGTAGGTGCAAAATTGTTCCCCATAGAAAAAACAGATAACTGTTTCTAAAAAGCTCCTCTATCACTTGCTGTGTCTTGCACAGTCTCTCCAACATGTGCAAGGTGGAGATTTTCTTTATGGAAAGTCGCATATGAGGCGGTGAAGGGGAAGGCATAAATGAAGCTGCAGAGCAGCAGCAGGGTGAGAATACCAAAAGTTAGAACACGTTGCCCACACTTTCTGACCATATGAGGAGATGGTGGAGGAAGCGGAGGAAGTGGCAACATGAACAGAGAAAAGGCTAGCAAACTTAATGACTAGAGGTCATCCTTGGCGCTTTAGCAACCTTCTCCCCCATGACCACTACCTATTCCTCTGAACTGCCCAAGTCACTCGGAGGACCTTGAATTCATTTGGGGTCTAAGACCTCATCATCCCCTGTGAAGATCTGAGGTTGTGAGTTGTAATAATTACCTAGGCAGGTTAACGATGCAACTATTTTTTATTCCTTACTTCCATGGTCTTACAGCAATTTTGGGTAGATGGCCACAATGCAATGCCCCCAGTCCACAAGATACCCACCCTGGGACTAGTAGATCCACTGCTCCCATATCAGGCAATACCCACTGTCTCCTAACTTTTGGTTGGCCCACAGCTTTTGTATCTCCTGCCAGTATTGTCTGTAGTCGCAGTCCATGCATCTCCAGACGACGGATACCATGACCGTAGCACAAGTATCCAGCTCCTGCTGGCAACAACAGTCCTTAGGATAGTTCCTCAAATCCGGATGACAGATACCATGACTGTTGCACATGTATCCATCTCCAGCCAGCAACAACAGTCCTCAGAGTAGTTCCTCAAATCCAGATGGCAGATACCACAACCGTAGCACATGTTTTCAGCTTCAACCAGCAACAACCCCACCATTTCCTCATAAGTGTCCTAAATACCCCAAGCCCTCACCCCCGGAATTGAGCCCAGCCTTTGGGAAACACTCCCCCAAAGTTAACTGTGCATTGGTGGAGGTATTTTCCTGAATCCGTGCCCATCACCTGGGACTGCATGTGAGACCCCCTGAGGTGATGATTCCACCAGGTCTATTATCTTCATTCACATAATGGGACTAGTGGCTGAGAGAACAATGTCTTGAGGCCCCTGAGACACTAACAAGAGTAATGGAATAATTGATTTACCTGATTACCAATCTTGTGCCTGGTCTTATGTATGCATAAAGGTACCGTCACACTAAGCGACGCTGCAGCGATACAGACAACGATGCCGATCACTGCAGCGTCGCTGTTTGGTCGCTGGAGAGCTGTCACACAGACCTCTCTCCAGCGACCAACGATGCCGAGGTCCCTGGGTAACCAGGGTAAACATCGGGTTGCTAAGCGCAGGGCCGCGCTTAGTAACCCGATGTTTACCCTGGTTACCAGTGTAAAATGTAAAAAAACAAACAGTACATGCTCACCTTCGCATCCCCCGGCATCCGCTTCCTGCACTGACTGAGTGCCGGCCCTAACAGCAGAGCGGTGACGTCACCGCTGTGCTGTGCTTTCACTTTAGGGCCGGCGCTCAGTCAGTGCAGGAAGCGGACGGCGGGGGACGCGAAGTTGAGTGTGTACTGTTTGTTTTTTTACATTTTACACTGTTAACCAGGGTAAACATCGGGTTACTAAGCGCGGCCCTGCACTTAGTAACCCGATATTTACCCTGGTTACCATTGTAAAACATCGCTGGTATCGTTGCTTTTGCTGTCAAACACAACGATACACGGCGATCTGACGACCAAATAAAGTTCTGAACTTTAATCAACGACCAGCGATATCACAGCAGGATCCTGATCGCTGCTGCGTGTCAAACACAACGATATCGCTATCCAGGATGCTGCAACGTCACGGATCGCTAGCGATATCGTTTAGTGTGACAGTACCTTTAGAACCACCTCACAATTCTTTCTCTGCTTACTGTCACTGAATGGAAACGTTGATGCCTGAGGTTGAACACTTTGCAGGAGAGACTTGTGCCCTTAAACTGAAGTGCAAGCAAATCTCTAATAAAACACAGCAACAACATTGACATAACCAGTATTCCATGCTGGGCAAAGTCTGCATCCCTTAGAGCCCTAGATTCCACTCTACGTGCATTGTTCCAATAGTCTTTAGTCCAAGGCCAGCTCCTCACTCCCCCATTGAATCATCACACCTTTCCAGTCTGTCTGTAACTCTGCTGCCCTACTAATCCACTTCTGTCCTCACTAGTCCTATGCTTCTGCCTTTTGCTAATCCTTTTATTGTCTACCAATTCCACAATGTATCCACTTCAAGCTGGTAACACTGACCTACAAAGCCATCCATAATTTGTCTCCTCCATATATCTCTAAACTAATCTCCCAATATCTCCCACCACGTAATCTCTGGTCCTCCCAAGACTTCCTTCTCTCTTCTATAATCATACATTCCTCATCCAATCACCTGCAAGACTTCTTCTGAGTATCTCCCATCCTGTAGAATTCTGAGGCCCAACACATTCAATTATCCCCTACATTCAGAACTTTCAATTGGTACTTAAAAACCCAATGTATTCAGAACAGTTTACAGCCTGGAATGAACCTGCTGCCACCTCACCAACACCAGAGATGCTGCAACGCCCAAACTTACTTTCTCCTTCCCCATTATCCTGTAGAATGTAAGGCTGCAAGAGTATGGTCCTCTTCTCTCTTTACCTGTCTGTCACTATTAGTTTGGCCACTGTAATTTCTATTTATGTTTTGTATGTAACCCCTCCTCATGTACAGCACATTGGAATCAATGGTGCTCTAAAAATAAATAATAATAATCCCCCACATGATGTTCCACCCAGTATTCACCCCTGCCCTCCTTGCCAGTGTACACACACCAGAAAGCTGGAGCAGTTGGCACCTGTGTTTCATCATCATCAGTATCATCAGTAATGTGATAGTCCACTAACTGTTTGCACTACCCCTCCCATGTACTCATCCTCCAACAGAAAAAGTTGTTGGGCATCAGTGCACTAAACCTCTTCAAATTGTGAGGCAGGGCCAAGTAAATGGCCCACGGAACCACAGCCAGCAGAGTCATCAAAAAACAGAAGTGACTGCTGCATGACTTGGAGCTCAGACTGCTTGCCTGATTTGCAAGATGGTGAGGTGGAAGACAAATGCTAATGGGTCGCAGGCGCCAAATCTGCAGTTTCAGCAGGGGACCAGGTAGAAGACAAAGTCAAGGGACTGAAGACAGTCTGAGCCAAACAATCTAAAACCACCTCTACTTGCTCTGGCCTCACCATTCATCCAACAGTACTCGGGCCTATGAAATCACGAATAACATTCTGTCATGCTTGTACAAGAGGAAGGTGTTTTATTTGGGCACATAGCAAACACAGATCAACCACACCGTCTCTGTCCCTGGAGAAGCTACATCACCACCACCAGCAACACATATCCTGTTTGATGCTCTCTTCATTGTTTTCAACCAAAAAAATTGCAAAGTATTACAAGACCTGTAAATAGAGAGAATGTCCAGCAGATTATCACTCTGCCTGTTTTCAGAGTATCCCACCAAAAATCCATAATACAAAAAGCAGTGTTGGCTACCCCCTCTGCCTTTTCCACTTATACCACCATCTCCACCTCTTCCTCAACCTCCGACTCCACTTGGACCTCTACCTCCTGGTTCAAGATTGCAATTTTTTCTTTTTTTTATTCTAAGTCATTTTCCTATTTACATTTCTTTAGTATCCTTTTGCAGCCCCCTAACCCTTCCCATGACTATTTTACAGCCGAAGTTCGGGTCCCACTTAACTTTTATTGGGTTCAGGGTGGAGTTCAGGGTCAAGTTCAGACCTGAATCAAACTGTTAACTGTAGCCTCGCTGAATCCACCGAATCCAAAAATCCATGGGTCCGCTCATCCCTAGTGAACATTCTATGTCCTTGATTCATCAAGGCCAATGTTGTTCCCACAGGTCTTGATGAGTGGGCATGCTGGATACAGAAGCTCCTGATTCATGAAAAAGTGTACACCTCTTTATGAATCAGGAGTGCTTGACGAGTGGTGTACACCTATGTGTGTGCCTTGCCACAAATAATACTCCAACCTCTGCTGGAGAAAGATTGGTGGCATATTGAACGCTGCTGCTCGTCATGAATTTGATGAGCCCCAGACTCCATGTCCCTCTAATACCCCAGCGGAGCTGGGAGAAACTAGCGTGAAGATGCCAGAAATAGCAAAATTTAGATGCAGCTCCAAGTTATGCCTAAATTTTGAGACTTTTCAGATCTTTTATGGCAGAATTTTGAAATAAAACCTTTGGTGAATCGACCCCCATCTATGCACTGCATTGAAATAATACAAGCTGCTGTACAAACATTACACTCTGTTTTCTGCTAACAAGTCCTAAAAAGTAACCAGAAGGAATCTGAAATCCCCTTGGTCTGTTTGGTTTATATTGAATTACTTCTGTGTATAATAACTTCTATTATTACTGGTCAGTCACAACAAGATCGCAGATACATTAAGAAATTAACAAACAAAATTACATAGAAAAGCAGGAAGATTAAATGTTTACATTCACTTTAAAAATATCTCTAAATATAATACATTTCCAAGAATCATTCTGATGAGAATTTTAACTTTTTTTACATTCATAATCATACATTTTAGATATTTTTTTTTTTATTACGGAATAGGTTTAGATATAATGAATGAAATACAGTATTTGCAACTTGTGTAAAAGCAATCACCAAAATTGCAAAAAAGAGTGTTTCTCCAATTTCCTTGTAACTTATTAGGTTACAGATAATAGGTCTGCCTGAATGAGCTATGTTTGCGTTAACTGGATACAGCCCATGTGATACTAAATTGGGAGCTTTGACAAACGTGAACATTGGTAATTGCTGAAAATCTTGTTATATACATCAGCATGAGAGGGATGACGGTGACTTATTCTGTATGGCACAGATTAGTCCTTTCCTTTGATTGAAAAATGTTGACTTTATCACATACCATTTACAAATTTTAAACAAACTCTATGATTAGATTACAAGATCACAGTTTACATATCTACTCAATCTGTCCATGATATTTATGTAGTATTTCAGTCGGAACGAATTGGAATAATTCCAAAGGTGACTCATTTTACTGTCAACATGCTACAATACGTATGGCAAATATAGATTTTATTTTCTTGTTTATGAACAAGTAAAATCATTTCACAAGACGTACTGATTATTTTTTTTTTATCAGCCGAATTTCTAAAGGAGACCTGTAAGAAAAAAGAAAATAGGAAGACGTGATCTGTGGAGTATATTAAGCTCATTTCATAATATCATATTTTTCTGCCAAAATTTTACTTATGAAATACAGTGAGGAAAAAAACCCAAAGCTCTTCTTTGGGTTCTGGAGGCCTAATTTAACTGTATTCTTAAAGTAAATCTGTGAGTAAGATCATCTCCCCTCAAAATTCATATATGGGCTTGCAGGTTTTTAAGTGCTTAAAAGGAATCTGTCATCTATTCAACTGTAGTGTCACCTAGCCAAATCAGATCTCATACTTTGTACTGATGAGGGGTAATTCCCGAAACATCATGCCTGCAAATTGGGATTCTGGTTTGGTTTTTATCCTAAGTCATATAGGAAGGCTCCTTAAAGGGTCGATATTAACTTGTTTGATTGCTACTTCCAATAGGTGGCACAAGAGTTCAAGTGCTCTTGAAGAGGCAATTTGTATCTTTAATCAATAAACATCTTTATATCTTCTATCTGTTGCTGCATTGCCAAGAGATCATATTTTTTTATTCATATTCAAATGAGGCATTAGGTGCTTTGGATGTGACAGACCACTTCACAAGCCTTTGCCTACTGAGGTTGTGTACTTTCTCAGCACCAGCCTCTTTAGCTCACTGTCTGATTTCCTTGCCTGGTGCCTGATACAGACAGTGAGATATCATTCAAGCTAAAGAAGCTTGTGCTGGGCGGTGAAACAATCTCTGGAGGCAGAGACTTGTTAAGTGCTCTTTCACACCTAGAGCACTTAATGACTAATTACTCAAGAATACAGCAACAAATAGAAGATTTAAAGGTGTCCATGGATTTAGTATTGAAAGATCTGCCATTCCATATATGCAGTTTGGGTGGAGGTGTGATCATATTGACAAATTCGCTTGAAGGATATATTCATATTGCATTCGGCAGTTATTTCATTCTGTATCAATTCCTGATGGAGCTATTGATTACAAAGAGACTAATGGACTTAAAATGGAATCCGTTTGCTCTGTATTGGGGTGACAGCCATCTTTTCAGAATGCTACCAGCACATCATATTACGTAATTATACATTTTTAGTTTATCCAGTGAGCAGTAAAGGCTTTTTTTACGAGATAGAGATTGTTTCCTTCCTTAAGATAGATCACCACCGTTAAGTCAGTGGAGACCCGCACCCCCACCTATCAGCTGTCCGCATCATCAATGCTAGCTAAATGTAAGTAGTGTATAGAGCTGGAGCAACATCTATATGCAGCGCCCCAGAGTCCTGGTCGTTGCAGTACTGATGCTCCGCCACTAAGGGGAGTGTTGGTACGTCTGATGGCACTGAAGGAGTTCACCTGACCAGGTATCACAGACACCAATACACTTCACAGTCTGGCCTCCAGGGGGAGCTAAGGGTGCTATGTATTAGGCCACTCCTCACAATCTGGTAAAACTGGGGGTTAGATAGGAAGTTAGACAGAAAGCTGACTGGGTTGGAACCAGGCAACATCCTGTGGCAGAGGATGTTGCAGGGGAAGATTCAGGGGGGTCCCTGTCAGGGGTGGGATCCTGACAGAGGCCTAGCAAACAGAAAGAACATTACAGGACCGCGCCTGCACTTCATTGCGGCGGTACCCCAATAAAGGACAAGAAGCGAGGTTTATTGTGAAGAGTGAGAAACGAGATCAACGCAACAAGGAGATAACACCAGTAGGAGTCGTGCTGTAAGACCGAGGCAACATCCTACTGAGGCGCGTAGCCGGTGGCCGGAAACGCCGAGGAAGTATTGAGCTCCAGGCCTTACTTCAAACCTACGGCAGGACAGTCAGTTATAGGCGGGCTGTCTCACCCAAATCACCTAAGCAGACATAGGGGGCAACAGTTGGAGAGGGGAGACTCTAGGGCCCCGGAAGAACTCCAGGCCTACCCGTCATACAGGTGCGTCCTAGCCATATCATCTGGGGGACGGAGAAGAACATCAGAATCAGTTGTGAGGGAACTTCAGAAACAGACACAACAGTTGTGAGGACTATCCCGTGGTGCTAAGCAGGGAAGGACTACAACACACAAGCGCTAGAAGGTAGGCACAGATTTCCACCTGCAAAGATAACTCTGGAAGTGTCATCGGACCGGCCGGTCTTTGACAGCCCTGTTAACCGTACTTCGGATTGAGGATCCTGAAGCCTTCAGTAAAGAGGTAAAGAGACTGCAACCCTGTGTCCTCGTTATTCCTCGCAACCTGCACCACACCATATCATTCTCAACTTTCACTGGACGCCCCTCAGCAGGGTCACGGACCGGGTCTAGCCACCGTGACAATCCCAGAACCGAGACAGAGAGGCCCGGTACCGGGTACCCCTCGGCCCTACGACAGTGGGGGCGCTCCAACTTGGCGTCACGAACAGGATCTACTTAAGACTGAAGAATCAGGTCATGTGTGCCTTGGAACTGTGATTTATTGTGCTTGGACTGTGACTTATTGCAAAGACTGTGTATTGCCACTTGCCGCCAAAACCACTGCCATTACAGCACTAAGGACAGCGCAGGAAAAGAAGAAGGGCGTGGAGTGGGCGTAGACATGCTGGAGAGCGCGAAAGACAATGGCCGCCCAGTCTAAATATTTTTGTACCATGAGGACGTGTCCGTCAGCGGCCGAGATCCGCCTCCTAATCCTCAATGGAGGGCGGAGACAGCGAAAAAGAAACTGCCCACGAAGGAGAGAGCGGGAAAAAGGCCAGGAAGTGACCCATGTGGAGGATGTGATGGCTGACCGCTCAGACCCAGAGTGTGGGGTGGAAGTGGAGAACTCCCCCAGCTACCCGGAGGAGTGTAGCGGTCTCGTCTCCCCAGCTGAAGTAGGTCTCCTGCAACTTGAGATGGAGGACTTAATTGAACAGCTTCTCCAGCTGCGGATGGAAGCCAAGGCCGCACCCCAGGAGATGCCAGCGGAGGGATCCCCGACCTCGGTTCCCGCACCGCTGATCGACTTGCTGCCGACGTCTCCACCAATGTCACTGTTAGTGGGACCCACTGCGAGGGAGGATGTTCCACCGGCTGGTAAGCCCGCCGACCCTGCCCCGCTAGCAGAGGACCTGCTGATAGGCCCAGTTGCAGCTCCACCTCCCCCTGGGACCTATCGGCTCCAGCGCCTCCTTCCCTGGGACCAGGCCACAGGCATGGAGCACCTCCTGAAGCCCCCGATCTCGCCAGTCACCCTGCCGGGCGCGGTCTATGCGGAGCGCACGGTGTGCCGCTGGGTGAACGCCGGGGCCAACTTTATGGGGTTCCCCGGGGTGGCGACCCAGTAGGGTGAGATGGTGCAGGCCCTTAGCTGGGAGGAATGCCAGGCCCAGCTAGAACAGCAGTGGGAACAAAAGGAGAAGGCGTAGCGGGCCGGGCTGGAGGCCCATCACCAAAAAGACTTGGCGGTAAAGGATCGGGCCCGCAAGGACCCCACCACTCATCAGGCCCCGCGCAGGCAGGGCGTCATCGCCTTCAAGCTTCGCGGAGGCTGGGGCTTTATTAAAGAGCCAGGCCTGTACACAGAGGTGTTTGTTAACCGGAGGGATGTCGAGTCCCACCTGAGGGAGGGTCACCCGGCTCGGGACCTCCACCCCGGGGACGAAGTTACCTACACCCGGCACTTTGGGGAGAAGGGGTGGTTCGCTTTGAACGTCCATAAGGAAAATCCCATGACACCCCCAACCAAGGTGCCTGCAAAGCAGCCCCCTGTGGTGAAGACACCCTCCTGTGACCGATCCACCATCACTACAAAGACCACGGTGGTTACTCCCACTTGCACCGTAGTGAAGACCACCACCTGCACCGTTGCTACCACCAACACTGTGGTGGCCGGAAGCCTGGCCGCAGTGGTAGCTGGTGCCCAAGTTGGCGTTGAAACCAAAATGGTGGCCACCCAGACCCCTGTCTGGGACAAGGAGGCCACCTCCTGCTCAGCCAGAACCTGAGCAAGCATAAATGCTTTACAAACTGTATATAGTTAACTGTTCGTCTTTCTATGTGTCTTTCTGCTGCTACAACCCGACTAGGGTTAACTCTTAAAGGGATCCTTTAGTTTACCCGGGATCCCTATTTTTCCCTTTTTGTTTTGTTTCCCGTTTATCACTGTTGAAAAGAACTGCTGGATCATGAACACTGCATGATTACAAACTTATTGTAAATAGTTTGCACCTTCTTAAAGGTGCTCCCTACTGGTTTTGCAAGGAAAATGACTCTTTGCGAAGAAACTGTTCCTGGAAACAGTACGGGAATCCCTGACTTACACGAACTCGCAGCTTGAGAAGTTGCATTACCTCCAAGAGACTTGGTCCCCTCTTAAAGGGAACGTTCACCAATAGCACTTAAAGCATAATGTTGCCTTAAAAGAAGTAATGATAGTATTTATATGTAAAAGTTATATGTAGTTAGTTAGTTGCTTGTAGGAAATGTTTTATAATGTGTTAAAGAATGAGGACAGGAAGTGAACCCGTACGGGGTAAATTGGTGAGTCCTCCTAGGAGCCAAACAGAGATGGCTCAGTGATCTTGTGCTGAGAGAAGGTTGATAAGTCTTATACTGTGTATAGAAAGAGAAAGGCAGTAGGCCCAGATCAGGAATGGGGCGGTCCTGCAAAAGAGCGAGAGGCAGTAGGCCTGGGGCAGACAGACAGGCGGTCCTGCGAACGTAAAGTTGGAAAAATGAAGAAAAGTTGATTAGCCTTGTAGTGTTTTATAGTAAGCCTTTAGTGGATTCAGCTTATACGTCCTTAGAGGCAAAGTTAAATTATTGTTCAGAAATTGCACTAAGTAGAATACCCGGCTGGGTAATAGAAGTTATTTATGGTATGTTATTTAAAGTATTTAACCATGTTTGTAACGTTCAAGTGTTCTCACCTCCCATAAAGGGAAGCTCTGTTCAAATTTACTTGTTTTTGCATTTCTAAAAATTGCATGTCTTTTTGCTGACATGTATTGTTGTTTTCTTCCCAGTCCAGGAGTACTGGATTTAACCGGGGGGGAGTGCAGCGCCCCAGAGTCCTGGTCGTTGCAGTACTGATGCTCCGCCACTAAGGGGAGTGTTGGTACGTCTGATGGCACTGAAGGAGTTCACCTGACCAGGTATCACAGACACCAATACACTTCACAGTCTGGCCTCCAGGGGGAGCTAAGGGTGCTATGTATTAGGCCACTCCTCACAATCTGGTAAAACTGGGGGTTAGATAGGAAGTTAGACAGAAAGCTGACTGGGTTGGAACCAGGCAACATCCTGTGGCAGAGGGTGTTGCAGGGGAAGATTCAGGGGGGTCCCTGTCAGGGGTGGGATCCTGACAGAGGCCTAGCAAAAAGAAAGAAAGTTACGGGACCGCACCTGCACTTCATTGCGGCGGTACCCCAAGAAAGGACAAGAAGCGAGGTTTATTGTGAAGAGTGGGAAACGAGATCAACGCAACAAAGAGATTACACCAGTAGGAGTCGTGCTGTAAGACCGAGGCAACATCCTACTGAGGCGCGTAGCCGGTGGCCGGAAACGCCGAGGAAGTATTGAGCTCCAGGCCTTACTTCAAACCTATGGCAGGACAGTCAGTTATAGGCGGGCTGTCTCACCCAAATCACCTAAGCAGACATAGGGGGCAACAGTTGGAGAGGGGCGACTCTAGGGTCCCGGAAGAACTCCAGGCCTACCCGTCATACGGGTGCGTCCTAGCCATATCATCTGGAGGACGGAGAAGAACATCAGAATCAGTTGTGAGGGAACTTCAGAAACAGACACAACAGTTGTGAGGACTATCCCATGGTGCTAAGCAGGGAAGGACTACAACACACAAGCGCTAGAAGGTAGGCACAGATTTCCACCTGCAAAGATAACTCTGGAAGTGCCATCGGACCGGCCTGTCTCAGACAGCCCTGTTAACCGTACTTCGGATTGAGGATCCCGAAGCCTTCAGTAAAGAGGTAAAGAGACTGCAACCCTGTGTCCTCGTTATTCCTCGCGACCTGCACCACACCACATCATTCTCAACTTTCACTGGACGCCCCTCAGCAGGGTCACGGTTATGATCTGGTGACCTTGGAGCCGCATGAAAACTTTCTCTGGAGTCGGTGGAACCTGTACTGACAACAAATCCTGAACTAACACCGCAACTAGAAGTAGCCGTGGGGTGTGCCTAACAAACCCTAGACACCTCGACACAGCCGCAGGACTAAATACCCCTATAGATGGAATAGGAATGCTATCTTGCCTCAGAGCAGACCCCCAAAGGATAGGCAGCCCCCCACGAATAATGACTGTGAGGAGAAGAATAGACACACGCAGGTAGAAAACAGGATTTAGCAAAATAGGCCACTCTAGCTAAATAGGAAAGGATAGGACAGATTACTAGGCGGTCAGTATTAAAACCCTTCCAAAAATATCCACAACAGATAATACAAAAAGTTCCACAATCTAACTAAAGACATGGAATGTATATCTGCCACTCCAGAGAATCCAACAAGACTGAGAAAATACTGACACAATCTAAGCTGGACAAGAAAATACAAAGAATAGCACTGAATTGTGAAGCACACAGCATGTGTGCCACAGGAAAAAAACCCAGACACTTATCTTTGCTGATTTGGCAGAAAGGCGGGAGGAACCAGGCAGTGGTCCTACACCTCCCAACAACAATTGACAACTGGCAAGGAATAATGAATCCTGCACACCTAAATACCCCAGTCAGAACTGCAATCAGCAGACACACCTGACCAGGACTGCAACCCAGGGACAACTGCATTACCACCTACTACCACCGGAGGGAACCCAAAAGCAGAATTCACAACAGTGCCCTCCCCTTGAGGAGGGGTCACCGAACCCTCACCAGCGCCCCCAGGCCGATCACGACGAGCCAGATGAAAGGCACGGACCAGATCAGCAGCATGGACATCAGAAGCAAAAACCCAAGAATTATCCTCCTGGCCATAATCCTTCCATTTGACAAGGTACTGAAGCCTCCGCCTCGAAAAACGAGAATACAAAATCTTCTCTACCACATACTCGAACTCCCCATCAACCAAAACAGGGGCCGGAGGATCAACAGAGGGAACAACGGGCACGACATATTTCCGCAATAAAGATCTATGGAAGACATTATGGATAGCAAAAGAGGCCGGAAGCGCCAATCGAAAAGACACCGGATTAATAATCTCAGAAATCCTATAAGGACCAATAAACCGAGGCTTACACTTAGGGGAAGAGACCTTCATAGGAACATGACGGGAGGACAGCCAAACCAAATCCCCAACCCGAAGCCGGGAACCAACACACCGACGACGGTTAGCAAAACGTTGAGCCTCCTCCTGAGACAACACCAAATTGTCCACCACATGAGCCCAAATCTGCTGCAACCTGTCAACCACAGAATCCACACCAGGACAGTCAGAAGGCTCAACCTGCCCAGAAGAAAAACGAGGATGAAAACCAAAATTACAAAAAAAAGGCGAAACGAAAGTAGCCGAACTAGCCCGATTATTAAGGGCAAACTCGGCCAATGGCAAAAAGGCCACCCAATCATCCTGATCGGCAGACACAAAGCATCTCAAACAAGTCTCCAAAGTCTGATTAGTTCGCTCAGTCTGGCCATTTGTCTGAGGATGAAATGCAGAAGAAAAAGACAAAGCAATGCCCAGCCTAGCACAAAAGGCCCGCCAAAACCTAGAAACAAACTGGGAACCTCTGTCGGACACAATATTCTTCGGAATACCATGCAAACGAACCACATGCTGAAAAAACAACGGAACCAACTCTGAAGAGGAAGGCAATTTAGGCAAAGGCACCAAATGAACCATCTTAGAAAACCGGTCACAAACAACCCAGATAACCGACATCCCCTGGGAAACCGGAAGATCAGAAATAAAATCCATAGAAATATGCGTCCAGGGCCTCTCAGGGACCGGCAATGGCAAAAGTAACCCACTAGCACGGAAACAACAAGGCTTGGCCCGCGCACAAGTCCCACAGGACTGCACAAAAGAACACACATCACATGACAACGAAGGCCACCAAAAGGACCTACCCACCAAATCTCTGGTACCAAAAATACCAGGATGACCAGCCAACACAGAACAGTAAACCTCAGAAATCACTCTACTAGTCCATCTGTCAGGAACAAACAATTTCCCCACAGGACAGCGATCAGGTCTATCAGCCTGAAATTCCTGAAGAACCCGCCGTAAATCAGGGGAAATGGCAGAAAGGACCACCCCTTCTTTCAGAATGCCGACCGGTTCAAGGACCTCAGGAGAATCAGGCAAAAAACTCCTAGAAAGGGCATCAGCCTTAATATTCTTAGAACCCGGAAGATACGAAACCACGAAATCAAAACGGGAAAAAAACAAGGACCATCGAGCCTGTCTAGGACTCAGCCGTTTGGCAGACTCGAGGTAAATCAAATTCTTATGATCGGTCAGGACCACAATACGGTGCTTAGCTCCCTCAAGCCAATGTCGCCACTTCTCAAACGCCCACTTCATAGCCAACAACTCCCGATTGCCGACATCATAATTGCGTTCAGCAGGCGAAAACTTGCAGGAGAAGAAGGCACACGGTTTCATCAAAGAACCAACAGAATCCCTCTGAGACAAAACGGCCCCTGCCCCAATCTCAGAAGCATCAATCTCAACCTGAAACGGAAGAGAAACATCTGGTTGGCACAACACCGGAGCAGAAGTAAATCGGCGTTTAAGCTCCTGAAAGGCAGAGACAGCCGCAGAGGACCAATTCGCCACATCAGCGCCTTTTTTCGTCAAATCAGTCAAGGGTTTAACCACGCTGGAGAAGTTAGCAATGAACCGGCGATAAAAATTTGCAAACCCCAAACATTTCTGAAGGCTCTTCACAGATGTGGGTTGAATCCAATCATGAATGGCCTGAACCTTAACCGGATCCATCTCCATAGATGAGGGAGAAAAAATAAAGCCCAAAAAAGAAACCTTCTGCACCCCAAAGAGACACTTAGACCCCTTCACAAACAGCATTGTCACGAAGGATCTGAAATACCATCCTGACCTGTTCCACATGAGACTTCCAATCATCGGAAAAAATCAAAATATCGTCCAAATATACAATCAAAAATTTATCAATATAAGTCCGGAAGATATCATGCATGAAGGATTGAAAAACAGATGGAGCGTTAGTGAGCCTGAATGGCATCACAAGGTATTCAAAATGGCCTTCGGGCATATTAAACGCAGTTTTCCATTCATCACCCTGCTTAATACGAACAAGATTATATGCCCCCCGAAGGTCAATCTTCGTAAACCAACTAGCCCCCTTAATCCTAGCAAACAAATCAGAAAGCAAAGGTAAAGGGTATTGAAACTTGACCGTGATCTTATTCAAGAGGCGATAATCAATACAAGGTCTCAAGGAGCCATCCTTCTTAGCAACAAAAAAAACCCCTGCTCCCAACGGTGAAGAAGATGGCCGAATATGCCCTTTCTCCAAAGACTCCTTAACATAACTCCGCATGGTGGTATGTTCAGGCACAGACAGGTTGAAAAGTCGGCCTTTAGGAAACTTACTGCCTGGAATCAAGTCAATCGCACAATCACAGTCCCTGTGCGGTGGAAGGGAACTGGACTTGGGCTCATCGAATACATCCTGAAAATCAGATAAAAACTCTGGAATTTCAGAAGAGGAAGAAGAGGAGATTGACATCAAAGGAACATCATTATGAACCCCCTGACAACCCCAACTAGTCACAGACATAGATTTCCAATCCAACACAGGATTATGTACCTGCAGCCACGGGAAACCCAGCACGATAACATCATGCAAATTATGCAACACCAGAAATCGACAATCTTCCTGATGGGCTGGCGCCATATGCATGGTCACCTGTGTCCAAAACTGGGGCTTATTTTTAGCCAAAGGTGTAGCATCAATCCCCCTTAAAGGAATAGGGTTCTGCAAAGGCTGCAAGGGAAAACCACAACGCCTGGCAAACTCAAAATCCATTAAGCTCAAGGCGGCGCCTGAATCCACAAACACCATGACAGAAAATTATGACAATGAGCAGATCAAGGACACCGATAACAGAAATTTAGGTTGTACAGTACTGATAGTAAATGAACTAGCGATCCTTTTTGTCCGCTTAGGGCAGACTGAAATGACATGAGAAGCGTCGCCAGAATAATAACACAACCTATTCTGATGTCTGAATCCTTGTCATTCCGTTCTAGACAAAATCCTATCACACTGCATTGGCTCAGGACTTTGCTCTAAGGGCGACGCCACAGCGCGCAGTTTGACGCTCCCGCAAGCGCCAATCAATCTGAATGGCCAGAGACATAGAATCACTCAGACCGGAAGGCGTGGGAAACCCCACCATAACATCTTTAACGGATTCAGAAAGACCCTTTCTGAAAATTGCCGCCAAAGCATTGTCATTCCATTTAGTCAACACAGACCATTTTCTAAATTTCTGACAATACAATTCTGCCGCCTCTTGACCCTGAGACAGGGCCAACAAGGTTTTCTCCGCTTGATCCACAGAATTAGGTTCATCATATAATAATCCTAAATTCTGAAAAAAGGAATCTACATTAAGCAAGGCCGGATTCCCAGATTCCAGGGAAAATGCCCAATCCTGTGGATCACCACGCAGCAGGGAGATGACAATCTTAACCTGCTGAATGGAATCACCGGAGGATCGCGGTCTCAGAGCAAAAAACAGTTTACAATTGTTTTTAAAACCCAAAAATTTGGACCTATCACCAAAAAACAAATCAGGGGTAGGAATCTTCGGCTCTAAAGCAGGAGTCTGAACAATATAATCAGAAATACCCTGTACCCTAGCAGCAAGCTGGTCTACACGAGAAGCTAATTCCTGAACATCCATGCTGGCACAAGACTCCTCAGCCACCCATAAATAAAGAGGGAAGAAAAGACAGAACAGACTGCAGAAAAAAAATGGCTCAACACCTTTCTTCCCTTCTTCTGAGATGCATTTAACTCATTATGGGCCAGTTGTACTGTTATGATCTGGTGACCTTGGAGCCGCATGAAAACTTTCTCTGGAGTCGGTGGAACCTGTACTGACCGCAAATCCTGAACTAACACCGCAACTAGATGTAGCCGTGGGGTGTGCCTAACAAACCCTAGACACCTCGACACAGCCGGAGGACTAAATACCCCTATAGATGGAAATAGGAATGCTATCTTGCCTCAGAGCAGACCCCCAAAGGATAGGCAGCCCCCCACAAATAATGACTGTGAGTAGGAGAAGAATAGACACACGCAGGTAGAAAACAGGATTTAGCAAAAGAGGCCACTCTAGCTAAATAGGAAAGGATAGGACAGATTACTAGGCGGTCAGTATTAAAACCCTTCCAAAAATATCCACAACAGATAATACAAAAAGTTCCACAATCTAACTAAAGACATGGAATGTATATCTGCCACTCCAGAGAATCCAACAAGACTGAGAAAATACTGACACAATCTAAGCTGGACAAGAAAATACAAAGAATAGCACTGAATTGTGAAGCACACAGCATGTGTGCCACAGGAAAAAAAACCAGACACTTCTCTTTGCTGATTTGGCAGAAAGGCGGGAGGAACCAGGCAGAGGTCCTACACCTCCCAACAACAATTGACAACTGGCAAGGACTAATGAATCCTGCACACCTAAATACCCCAGTCAGAACTGCAATCAGCAGACACACCTGACCAGGACTGCAACCCAGGGACAACTGCATTACCACCTACTACCACCGGAGGGAACCCAAAAGCAGAATTCACAACAGGTCACGGACCGGGTCTAACCACCGTGACAATCCCAGAACCGAGACAGAGAGGCCCGGTACCGGGTACCCCTCGGCCCTGCGACAGTGGGGGCGCTCCATATACCCTATGCAGTGGCCTTCCTTAGCTATTGAAGAGAATAGGAGCTGATCTGCATTACATGCGAGTGTGTTAGATGCCCTGAGTCAGGAATGGAGGTCAGAGGGAAGGAAGGAGGGACACACTTCAAAGATCCACATGGCAGCACTTCTGATCATTGTGTTCAGCATACAATTCAAATTACGTCTGCCCAGTTGAGTTTTGGAAAGATTGGGCAATGCCTCTTCTCAACTGCTCACCAATACAGGACTGCAGCTTGAAGTAATCACACAATGCATAGGTGCTGATGCACAGTGAGCAGAGAAGGGAGTTTCCGTGCACATGCTGTTGATTTCACCCCTAACCTCATGAAGACTCTATATAGCAGTGATAGAGAACCTTTTAGAGAACAAGTGCCCAAAATGCAACCCAAAACACACTTACTTATTGCAAAGTGCCAACATGGCAATTTAACCCAAATACTGAAGTTTTACTTTAGAAAAAACAGCTCATACAGATAGCAGGCAGGGGTAAGAGAGAGCAGGTAACAGAGAGCAGGCAGGGCAACAGAGCGATGGTAGGGTTAAGAGAGAGCAGGCAGTGGTAAGAGAGAGCAGGCAGGGGTAAGAGAGGAAGCAGGTATGTCAGAGCAGACAGGGGCAACAGAGCAGAATTGGGATATCCGAGAGCAGACAGGGGCATCAGAGAGCAGACAGGGGCAACCTAGAGCAGGCAGGGGAAAAATAGAGCAGGAAGGGGCAACAGAGAGCAAGCAAGCATATCACAGAGGAGGCAGGGGCAACAGAGAACAGACAGTGGCAACAGAGTAGACAGGGGCAACAGAGAACAGAGGGGCAATAAAGAACAGATGGGGCAACAGAGAGCAGGCAAAGGCAACAGAGATCAGGCAGGGATGTCAGAGAACAGGAAGAGGCAACAGAGAGGAGGCAGTGGCAACAGAGAACCAACAGGGGCAACAGAGAGCAGGTAGGGGTATTAGAGCTGGCAGAGGCAATAGAGGAGAGGCAGGGGCAACAAAATGCAGCCACAAAGAGCAGTAATAAAGCACATGCACCAGACTGCAGGCAGAGGAGAGACTGTGGTAAATTGCAGAATCAAGAAAGAGCAGAGAAAGCAGAAAGCAAAGTAGAGAGTTTAGAGTAGACAGAAGAGCAGATATAGAGAAGAGCAGAGGGGTAACATGCAGAACGAAGTGTCAGGCAGAGAGGGGCCATAGTGGGATCCCCAGTACAGATCAGGTCAGGTTGCTGCCAAGCAGTGCACTGTCTCTGTGCGCACTGCAAAATCTATCTCCCTGGGCACCTGCTGCTCTACTTGGCCTCGGTGGTCACCACATCTTCCTTGAAGATCCTGTTATGCTGCTTGCAGTGCACCCTGGAGCTACTGGCTGCCTGCCTTCTCCAGCCCTGACTGTGTTCAGCTGATGCGGGCTCCAAGCTGGGGCTGCTTCTCCTTGTACACCTGGCTGGAGGGGTAATCATGCGGGGTCTACACTGCGCACTGCCAAACTGAGCTTCTACCCCACCCCCGGCACAGAGCACCACCTGCTCGTGCTAAGAAAATGCTGAGCGTGCCCACAGGAAGGGCTCTGCATGCCATAGGTTCGCCACCACTGCTATATAGACTACTAGAGCACATGGGAAAGGAGTGTCTTCATAAGGCAACCCTATATACCCTACCTCATCTTAAGTATGACTGCTGTTCATTTTACCCCAAGTTACCCCAATAAAATCTACCATGTTAAGAAAAATCTGTCATAGTCATCAAAATGGTGATCATTGTGATCCTGCTGGTGATCACAGGCTCTTTTATGTTTTTTGTTAGCTAGACCCATGTCTCTTTAGATCCTGCTAGTAGAACACTGCAAAATGCAAAAGGAACAATAGCGTTCATCTGTAAGTGGTTAGGCACAGATGGATTTTAAAATCAAACAGGTAATAAATACTTTGGAGCCATTTCCTTACTGTTATCTTTACTCCCTTTTACATTATACAGAATAGACAGAACCAGCATACATAGTATGTTACAAAAGCCCGCATTAAATATTCTCCATATGTTTGTTATATATGCTCGGAATAGACATGCCGCTGTGGTTCAATATTACGGCCAACTGTTGTCTACTAAAACTACAGTGCAGTTTACATTGTTTCAGCCAAAAATGAGCACATTTCCGTGGTGTTCCTCACTTTGCAGTATCTTGTCTGTATTTTCTCAACAGTTCTTGATAACAAGTGTAGGCACATTCTTAAAAGTCACTTGGGGTCACTGAAGACATTTGAGGTCACATTTTATTACATACCGCAGTAAATTCAATAAGCCTACACCAAACAATATAGTATATGATGAAATCACTACAGTATGATAATGAGGAAGATTAAGGTGTGTGGAATGTAGGAACATTTGGTTACTGGTAGCACTTCAAAGGAGACATAACTACCTGAAATATTAGTATTTTGGAAAGAGAATCATTTACTCCTTGGATATTACAGTATTCGTTGGGAAACGAAAAGCAATGAGAATGATGGGCTCCATTATTACAAACACCACTGTTATGGCACAATTGGATCAACAATAATGTTGGCTTTAGCCATACCGATAATTGGTAACTGATCATTCGTAGAAATCACCCAATCGGGCAGCATGTATCAGGCACGGACTATATGATCTCAGACAGGTGTGTAGGACTCTGAAACACTGAGACGTTTCAGAGAAAGATATACTTTAAAAGATGCTGTGGACCAAGCGGCGAGGGAGATGTAGGTCTCTTCCTACATGCCGTATAGGTAGAGACCTGTCAGTCATTAGCAGATGGTGGAGAAAAGCCACCTGGGACCTACCTGTCCAACTTTTCTTCTGTGTGGCCTGCTCAGCTAAACATACCTGTCTGAGATCTTACAACCAGTGCCAGATACATGTCTGTGAATCGGGCAGCATGTATCAGCTGTCAGTTTCACTTTAATGGACGAGGTTGACATATGCTATCGCAGCATAACGCAATCCTGTCTGTGTGTCACAGGTCCACTGGAGTGAGTGACTGGATATTAATGTGCACTACATCTATAAAGGGGTCAAAAAGCCTCCTTATGGCCACGCGACTTTAAGAATTGCACTGATGATTGCACTGTAATTAAAAACACAAACTTAAGATATTAGATGGTATCAAAAATGTAAAACTATTTTGTTGTAAAGAATTTGTGAATCAATTAGTGAGCAATATTTATAGGGTTACCCTAATATAAAGCTATGTCATTTACAAGTGCTGGCAATTAGTCACTAGAATACTAACACTATGTTATCTCTATTCTGCTAATGGAAACAGTCAGTCATGATGGTCATGAACTCATAACAACAGCACTTTACCTCTGTCTTTGTTGGTGTTCAGTTGCCACATTTCACATGTTCTGCAGATGACAGACAGCAGGGAAATTAGATAAAGAGAATTTCATTATTTTTCTTTCGTAGCAACTCTGAATGCCCCTATATAACCTAGGGTACATGATATGACCTAACACTCAAAAATGACTTTTAGAAAAAATGTGTCACAGTCACAATAAAGATTGAATAAAAATATGCTAAAAGTAATGATTTTAGTTTATATTTTGCTCTATATTCCAGTTTAATTGCCTGAATAGCAATATTTGTCATAAGCATTTTAGATTTTCCTATCACTACACTAGTCATTATGTATAATTAAATGACACATCTGTGCTGCTAATGAGGTGTGCCACAGACGACATATCAAGCATTTTCTTGACATTTAGCTATGTATTTATTGTGTAGGTGGCAGAGCCTCCGAAAGTACTGTTGCATAATAGTGCAGTGGATAAAATAGAAAATTATAGAACTGAGGAAGAATTATTAGTATACTTTTTTTATGTGAATCTATCTTTGGGGAAACATCACTAATATAAAATTGCAAATTATCAACTTGCTAATACATACTTACTGTTTTTCTCTTTTGGAGCACAAAATTATTTGGACTGAAAATTATCGAATTCTGTTGCTCCATATAACTTTGATTTCATGCATAACATATCATATTCCATTGTATCAAGTATTACCAAAATATGTTCTTCTAGAGATATATGGCAAAATATAGGCAATATCTACTTTTTCCTTTCAGAGCACTAATTACCTCCACGTGGTCATGCACTCCTATGTGTCCAAAGTAGAGTTGAACAAATCTGGCAAAATTCTAATTTGCCAAATCACATAAATTTTAATGGGAAATTCAATTTACAAAAAAGTTATTCTCCATGAATTGAATGTTCCCTATTAGGTTCTGGGCTCTCTCCAAACCACAAAACATAAACTTAGTGTCACGATTCTGTTGTGGGGGGTCTCGGGACCGTGGGCTCCTTCAGTGTCCCTACTGCTATGGGCACCCTAGCTCACCCTGTTCCATGGATTACTTCTGATGGTGAAGACACTGGGGACACATACCTTGCCTTAGCTCCTGAATTTGCCCTCAGTCTGCACCCTTCCCCCACCCAGGGCAGAGGGGAGTAGTAGTGTACCATAATACACCAAACAGACTAACAAGGTAATGCAAAAATGGATAAAGGAAAATACCAATCATACAGACATATTTACACAAACAACAGAGGTAAACACTGGGGGTGGAGGATGGGGAAAACCACACTAGGAGATTGAAGGGAATTAGCACAAAACCTAGCAACAGTCTCAGATAAATCTACCAAATGCGTTCTCAAACAACAACAAACCACTATCTCCTAACCATTAGGGAACAGAAACACATAGGCTACTTGCACAGTGAACAAGTCTGTAGGAACATGTTCACACACCACCAAGAAACTTGAAGACACAAAAGAGCACAGTAAAACCAAAAACACTCCATTGCAAAAAATCACAGTAATCAGCAAGTGCTAGTAAAAAGATGTAAAAAACAGTGTATTTGATACGTTTTTTGCAAAAAATGTATACTAAGCTGCTCCACCAAACGTCAAGGTATACTCATATAGAGCAGTTCTAACTGATGTATGCAATCCCTATCTGATGTATTTAAAAACCTAATCATCTGTATATTACCTGTATGAGCAGGGTTCAGAGAGGAAATGTCCATGTGGACACGCTGAATGGAACAGCTTTTGTGCAGATAGCCCACAAGGAGTGGTGAATAACTCCCTAGTCTTGTAGACACAAGAGAACAATTAGGGAACAGAAACACATGGGCTACTTGCACAGTAAACAAAAAAAGTCACAGAGATAAAAGCAGAGATGACCACCTGCTCAGGCCTCCAAAACAAATTCACAGGCAGGGTGCAGCGGACCCGATTAATGGTGGCAGAAACATAGGTGCAACAATACTGATGAAACAACCACTTTCAATCCATTGTTGGCTGCTTGGTATTTTAGTGCACATAAAGATAATAGTCTGTATGTGGCGCCACATGCAAACTATTACCTTTTATCTTTTTGTGCACTAAAATACCAAGCAGCCAACACTGGATTGAAAGTGGTTGTGTGACGGTTCAAAGAGGGAAAATGGAAAGTGGACCCTCTAGACATCGATGACGAACCCCCCACGGACGAGCTGACCAGATAGACCGCCTCCTATACAGGGAGAGTTAGGGGCAGGCCCGTGAGGGACTATCACCATGGAAGCTGGAGGACCGGGACGGGAGAAGACCAAGAAGTGGCGGAGGTGGTAGGCCCACAGGATAGGTGAGTACAGCAGAGACACAGAACTGATGGGTATGACAGGGACTGAAGGATAGTGGGAACACTGAAGCAACACAGACTCAGCTGAAGCACTGCAGAGGCACAGGAACTGACGGAGGTACTGCAGCAGTACAGGAACTGACGGAGGTACTGCAGCGGTACAGGGACTGATGGAGGTATTGCAGTGACACAGGGAAACCCAAGGTCAGAGGGTAATGGACTCACAGAGACCAAGGGCGGCCAGGAGCACTTGAAGGAACAAATGATCACCAGGCACAAAGGGATGGCAGGAAGCAGTTTAAATACCTTGAAGCAGTGCGGCACTTCTGGGTACCAGTCCTCCAGAACCATAGAGAGGACGATAAGGAGCGCCAACTTCCGGGTACTAGTCCTCCTGAACCATAGAGAGGACAAAAAGGAGTGCCAACAGAAGATTAGAAGCGCGCACTCAGCTCTGAACCTGGTATGCGCGCACACGAGTAGCAGCGGCCGGGAGCGAGCGCAGAGGGGAAGACGCTGCAGAAGGAGGGGCGCGCCAGGACGCCGAAGATGGGAAAGTATGACAGGACGGAGGAGGCGGCAGCAGCGGTATGATAGTACCCCCATCTTTAGATCCCTCCCTCCTCTTTAGGCCAGAAAGAAACTTAGCTAAAATTCAAGGAGCCTGAATATTCTCTCGAGGCTCCCAGGATCTCTCCTCAGGACTGAAACCCTTCCAGTCGACCAAAAACAAAGTTCTACCTCTAATTTTTTTCATGGCCAAAATGTCCTTAACCTCAAAAACATTGTCTGGGGAAACAGGCGAAGGTGAATAAAGAATCGAGGTATGAAACTGATTAAAAACTACAGGCTTAAGGAGAGATACATGAAAGAAATTAGGGATACGAAGAGAGGCAGGTAACTTAAGTTTGTAAGAAACGTTGTTATTACGTGCCAAAACCTCAAAAGGACCAATATAATGGGGACCCATTATGAGAAGGGATTTTAAGGCAAATAAATCTAGAAGAAAGCCTTATCTTGTCCCCAGGATGGAATACAGGAGAATCGAGACGCCTTTTATCTGCATGCCTCTTCATCCTATGCTGAGCTAGTTCGAGAGCAGACTTGGTCTCCTCCCAGACCCTGGAGAATTCTCTAGACAGAAGATCTGCTGCCAGCACAGTAGAGACAGGAGGAATCGGTAGAGGAAGACCAGCACGTTGACCGTAGACGACAAAAAATGGAGATTTGGTAGAAGCTTCACTGGTGTGATTATTATAAGAAAACTCGGCCCATGGTAGTAAGTCAGACCAATCATTCTGATGAGCGTTGGAGAAATGCTGGAGATAAGTAACCAGGATCTGATTGGTACGCTCCACTTGGCCGTTGGACTGTGGATGATAGGCCGAAGAAAAATCAAGCGAAATGTTCAATGACTTACAGAGAGATCTCCAGAATCGAGCAGTGAACTGAACTCCACGGTCAGAAACAATGTGCTGTGGAAGACCATGAATGCAAAAAATATGTTGAACAAAAATCTTTGCCAATACAGGAGCCAAAGGCAGACCAGGGAGAGCAATGAAATGTGCCATTTTAGAAAAACGGTCCACAACCACGAGGATGACAGTACAACCACAGAAACGAGGCAGATCAGTTAAGAAATCCATTGCAATATGTTGCCACGGAGCAGTAGGCACCGGAAGAGGAAGAAGAAGCCCGGAAGGTAGCCGCCTGGGTACTTTCTTCTTGGCACAGGAAGGACAAGAGATGACAAAAGCTCGGACATCCTTCAAAAGAGTCGGCCACCAGTAGTTGCGAGATATTAGATCAAGAGTTTTCTTGAAACCGACATGGCCCACCAGCTTGGAGGCATGTCCCCAGAGTAACACACGTCTCCTGTTCGTCTCAGAAACGAAAGTCTTACCCAGAGGTAAAGAGGTCATAGAGACCGGAGCAAGCGTGATGATGACTCTAGCAGGGTCAATGATGTGCGTGGATTCCTCCTCAGCGTCCACTGACAAGAAGGACCTGGATAGAGCGTCGCCTTTGAAGTTCTTCTCTCCAGGCAGGAAGTGAAGTTCAAAGTCAAATCGGGCAAAGAACAAGGCACATCTGGCCTGTCGTGGATTCAGTTGGTGCGCAGAATGGATGTATGCCAAATTCTTATGATCCGTAAAGATGACAAAGGGATGTAAGGCTCCTTCCAACAGATACCTCCACTCCTACAATGCCAATTTAATGGCCAAAAGTTCTCTGTCACCAATGGAATAATTTCTTTCAGAAGACGAGAAACTCTTGGAGAAGAAACCACAGGGCACAAAACAACCAGTAGAGGACTTTTGAGAAAGCACAGCTCCGGCTCCAATAGCAGAGGCGTCAACCTCTAGGAAGAAGGGTTTATTAGCTTCAGGGTGATGGAGTAAAGGAACGGAGGCGAATGCTTCTTTGAGAGAGTGGAACGCCTTTTCAGCCTCGGCTGGCCAAAGGTGAGGATTGGCGCCCTTTTTTATCAAGGAGGAGATGGAAGCTGACAAGGAGGAGAAGTGAGGAATAAACTGCCGATAGCAATTCGCGAATCCTAGAAAACGCTGAATCACCTTAACCCCAAGGGGACGTGACCAGTTGAGTACGGTAGAAACCTTACCCGGATCCATACACAGACCAGAATTGGAGATGATGAAACCCAAGAACGGCAGGGACTACTGTTCGAAGGCACACTTCTCAAGTTTTGCATACAGATGATTCTCCCTCAGACAAAGAACTTGCCACACATGTCTCCTATGAGAAAGCAGATCCGGTGAAAATACAAGGATGTCGTCCAAATACACCACAACACAAGTGTAAAGTAGGTCCCGAAAAACATCATTCACCAACTCTTGAAAAACTGCAGGAGCATTACATAAGTCGAAAGGCATCACCAAATACTCATAATGACCATCTCTGGAGTTTAACGCAGTCTTCCATTTGTCCCCCGGACGAATTCGGATCAAGTTGTAAGCTCCTCTGAGATCCAGTTTAGTGAAGATTCGTGCTCCACGCAGATGATCAAAGAGTTCTGGGATGAGAGGAAGTGGATACTTGTTCTTAATGGTGATGTTATTGAGGCCACGGTAATCAATGCAGGGACGAAGGGAACCGTTCTTCTTGACGAAGAAAAATCCAGCTCCTGCAGGAGAGGAGGACTTCCGAATAAAGCCTCTGGCCAGATTCTCTTGAACGTATTCAGACATGCCTTGAGTCTCGGAGGGTGACAGAGGATAAATATGACCTCTAGGAGGAGTAGAGCTGGATACAAGATCTATCAGACAGTCGTTTGGGCGATGCGGAGGTAAGACTTCTGCATCCTTTTTGTTGAAAATGTCCAAAAAAGAGTGATAAGCAACGGGTGATTTGCTAGTTCCGGAGATGAGGAAGAGAAACTAGCAGGCTTGATGGGAAGTAGGCACCTGTTTTGACAAAACTGTCCCCAGGATAGGACGTCTCCAGTACGCCAGTTCAGAGTAGGTTCATGATTTCTTAGCCAGGGGAGTCCTAAAAGAAATGCATGGGATAAAGACGGTAAAACATAAAATGCCAACTTTTCTTGATTTAGAGCTCCAATTTGAATCTCAATCTCCTCGGCGATGGAAGTAACCTCCAAGGATCTGACTGGAATCCCAAGCTTCTCGACCAGCTCAAGTTGAACAAAATTTCCAGCCGCACCTGAATCTACATAAGCCTCAAGAGAGAAGCGACTGGAACCCATGTGTAAAATGACAGACAAAATCAAAGGTGGAGAGGAATCATGGCTGCCTAGGGAGGCCTCTCTTACCTGTCCTAGGCGGAGGCGTTTCCTGGCTTCTGGGGACAGGAACGCAGAAGATGAGAAGCGCTACCACAATAGAAGCATAAGCCCTGTGCGAATCTCTCCTTTCGGCGTAGTTCAGCAAGCTTGAGGTGATCTACCTGCATAGGCTCAGGGGAAGAAGAGGAAGAAGCTGAAGTGGTTTGGGAAAAAGAAGTACTACGTGTAACTGAGGATAAACGAGGAGGTCTCCTCTCTCTGACAACCTCACGAGAATGCTCCTGGAAGCGCAAGTCACCAAAGAGATAAGGTCATCCAAAGCAGTAGGAATATCCCACCCTGCCAGCTCATCCTTAATACGAGAAGACAGACCTCACCAAAATGCTCCAACCAAAGCCTCATTATTCCAACCTAAATCAGAGGACAGTGTCCGGAAACGGATGGCATATTGAGCTACAGAATGGGTACCCTGATGAAGGTTGAAAAGGGATTCAGTAGTCGACACCAGACAACCAGGTTCATCAAACACCTTGCAAAAAGTTTCAAAAAAGAGAGCAAGTTGAGAAACCACTGGATCATCTCGCTCTCAAAGAGGGTTCACCCAAGCCAAAGCTTCGCCCTCCAAATGGAAAACCACAAAAGCTACCTTTGCTCGGTCAGTAGGGTACAGTAGCAGGGATAATTCAAAGTGTAGTTGACACTGATTGAGAAACCCACAACATAATTTAGGATCCCCACCATACCGAGGTGGCCTGGCTAAACGGGGCGAGGGCTGCGGAGTGGACGCCTGTACAGAAGCAGAAGCGGCAGTCTGAAGGGAGAGAAGCCGATTATCGACAGAGGCCATATAATTCAAAATATGGGACTGAGGGTCCCGTTGTTGACTTAACTCTTGCTGAAGAGCCGCCAACTGCAAAGCGTTACCAGGGTCGGTAGACTGTAATGCCGCGAGACGAGACTCCATGTTCTTGAGAAAGGACATGATTCAAGTCTGGTTCTCCCGCAAAAAAGTAACTCCTTTTGAGTGGTGGAAACACCAGTGGGGTTCAGGGCCTGGTGATACTGTGACGGTTCAAAGAGGGAAAACGGAAAGTGGACCCTCTAGACCGCGACGACGAACCCCTCACGGACGAGCTGACCAGATAGACCGCCTCCTATACAGGGAGAGTTAGGGGCAGGCCCGTGAGGGAATATCGCCACGGAAGCTGGAGGACCGGGATGGGAGAAGACCAAGAAGTGGCGGAGACGGTAGGACCACAGAATAGGTGAGTACAGCAGAGACACAGAACTGACAGGGACTGAAGGATAGCGGGAACACTGAAGCAACACAGACTCAGCCGAAGCACTGCAGAGGCACAGGAACTGACAGAGGTACTGCAGCGGTACAGGAACTGATGGAGGTATTGCAGTGACACAGGGAAACCCAAGGTCAGAGGGTAACGGACCCACAGAGACAAAGGGCGGCCAGGAGCACTTGAAAGAACAAATGATCACCAGGCACAGAGGGATTGCAGGAAGCAGTTTAAATACCTTGAAGCAGTGCAGCACTTCCGGGTACCAGTCCTCCAGAACCATAGAGAGGACGATAAGGAGCGCCGACTTCCGGGTACTAGTCCTCCTGAACCATAGAGAGGACAAAAAGGAGCGCCAACAGAAGATTAGAAGCGCGCGCAGCTCTGAACCTGGTATGCGCGTGCGCACAAGTAGCAGCGGCCGGGAGCGAGCGCAGAGGGGAAGACGCTGCAGAAGGAGAGGCGCGCCGGGACGCCAAAGACAGGTAAGTATGACAGGGCGGAGGAGGCGGCAGCAGCGGTATGATAGGTTGCTTAATTGGTATTGTTGCACCTGTGTTTCTGCCATCATTAATAGGGTCTGCTGCACCCTGCCAGTGAATTTGTTTTGGAGGCCTGAGCAGGTGGTCAAGCTGCCAAGAGCTCTCAACTGAGCAGATTACCTTCTGCACTGCTAAAAGAAACCCGCACCATTTAATATGAAGGTGAAGTGCTTCTAAACAGTGCAGGTGTAGGAGAAATCAGACGATGCAGTCTTCCAACTCCTCTATCACGGTAAACCTGTGACACTTAGCATGTTAAAAATAATAAAACTAATTCTCACCTCACTGCTCACCTGTCCTGGCACCCCCGCTGCTTCCAGTGCCTGATGCTGCAACCTGGTCGCAGCCAGAAGCCTTGTTCTACAGTGCAGATACCAGGTCTTAGAGGACATGGCTTGTCATAACATCACGTTGCTTTGATGCTCAGTGATCTCCAGGGCTTGGTATCTTCACTCTAAAACAGGATGTTCATCCATGACCAGGCCTTGGAGGTCACAATGGGTCGTAAGATCATGATGCTTTGACATGCTCAGGCCTTGGAGGTCACGATGGGTTATATCATCATGATGTTTTGATGCACTATGACCTAAAATGCATGGTGTCTGAACTGTAAAACAAGACTTCTGGCTGAGACCAGGCTTCAGAAGTAACAGTACATCATGATATCGCTACATTACAATGCACCATAACTTCTAACGCTTGGTCTATAGTGAAGACACAAGAGCGCAACTGTAGAAAGAAAGGGCCTTGAAGGCCGAACAGTGGGCAGCTGGCACCAGAGGCAGTGATACTGTTGTTTTTAAACCAGGTATTGGTACTTTTGGCAGTGTGGACAGGTGCCAAGTCCAGCTGCAGAATGAAATTTCCATTTCCAAAAAGCTTGTTGGCAGAGGGAAGAATGAAGTGCTCTAAAATTTCCTGCTAGACAGCTGCGCTGACTTTGGTCTTGATAAAGCACAGTGTACCTATACCAGCAGATGACATAGTTCCCCAAACCATCACTAATTGTGGAAATTTCACACTAGACCTCAAGCAGCTTGGATTGTCTGTCTCTCCACTCTTTCTCTAGACTCTGGGACCTTGATTTCCAAGGTATAGTGTGAAGTATCCACAATCAATGATGGTTTCGAGAGCCATGTCATCTGCTGGTGTAGGTCCACTGTGCTATATCAAGACCAATGTCAATGCAGCCGTCTACTAGGAAATTTTAGAGCACTTAATGCTTCCCTCTGCCGACAAGCTTTTTGGAGATGGAAATTTCATTCTTCAGCTGAACTTGGCACCTGTCCACACTTCCAAAAATACCAATTCCTGGTTTAAAAACAACAGTATCACTGTTCTTGATTGGCCAGCAAACTCGTCTGACCTTAACCCCATAGAGAATCTATGGGGTATTGTCAAGAGCAAGATGAGAGATACCAGACCCAACAATGCAGACTAGCTGAAGGCTGCTATAAAAGCAACTGGGGCTTCCATATCACCTCAGCAGTTCCACAGACTGATCGCCTCCATGCCATGCCGCATTGATGCAGTAATTGATGCAAAAGGAGCCCCGACCAAGTATTGAGTGCATTTACTGAACATACATTTCAGTAGGCCAACATTTTGGATTTTAAAATCATTTTTTCAAGCTGGTGTTCTAAAGTATTCTAATTTACTGAGATAATGACTTTTGGGTTTTCATTGGTTGTAAGCCATAATCATCAACATTAACAGTAATACATAAAATAGATCACTCTGTTTGTAATGACTATCTAATATATGAGTTCCACTTTTTGTATTGAAGAACTGAAATAAATTAACTTTTTGATGATATTCTAATTTTATGAGATGCACCTGTATATTTTATGTTCCGTGTATGTTGGTGGTTAGTCACAAAAGTGATGCAAATACAAATAAAACATAATTTAATTTGTTCTCTTCTTTTCATCCATCACCCATAAAATACAATTTCTCTCCATTTTCAATGTCTTCAAGACTTATTTTGAGGTGCCACTAATTTATAACCCAGCACGGAGCATGTATAACTGTCACTAGCAAGAAACCACAGTAAAAACTAACATTAAAGATGTGAGATCTGACATTACTGAGAGAACAGTTGTCTCACTTGTTCTTTTTAATACTGCAAGCTACGAAAGACGCTTTTAGCTCCAAGGAAAATTCCTCATAAGAAGTTAATCTCATCACTGTGAGAAAGACTCACAGACCACCACAATGGGTCTGCTTTCCTTCACTCGCAGCAGCAGGTAAACCTTCTTGTTGTTTGATCCAAGCTTTTTCACCTTATATTCTGCAATGGTCTGCAGGTCTCCTAGTATCAGAGGGATAAATGAGCTGCTGCGACAGAAGGAAACCAGACCTGTCCAGTGACTTCACCAATCAACAGCTGCACTAACAGATGAGATCATACCTGACCCTTTTGGCTCTTAGGGACTTCAGCTATATACATGGATAAACATTGCTAACTATTCATTGCATGTAAACAATTAACATTATATTGTACACAGGTTCAATCCTCCTCTGCCATAAGGCTTACTAACCCTTGACCCATTGCAGAAAGTGGGTAGCTGAGTACAATAATCCCCATTTACGTAACAGTAATCCATGCATAACTGGTTCCTGCAGGTGTCATTGAATATGTGATATCACCTCATCTACAATTATAGGTCAAGTACAAATCTGAACACATGTGGCTTCTCGGCTGCATTAGGTTAATTGAGGGAGCAATGGGATTTGAAGTGTAGAGCTTGACAAAGCCCCTTGTGTTTTCGTTATGTTTTTACATTACTGAGATATTTGTGTTGCATTGACCCTGTGGTGAATTATTTGGGTGTGAGAGTTAAAATATAAAGTAGATACCAAATCCAATGTCAATACAGTAATAGAGTTTAACTGTAATTATAAAAATAGGTTGCAATTTTTTATTTTTCGAAAATAATATTAATATAATGTATACATAGTCATCATCATACTATGCTATCTTTGTTCCCATCAGAGGAAGTTATTGTAAGGGTTTACCCTTTTTCCATACTAAAAATGTGAATACGCACTTTTAAGCCCTTTGCCCCTGAAGGTGGTTTGCACGTTAATGACCAGGCCAAATTTTACAATTCTGACCAATGTCACTTTATGAGATAATAACTCTGGAACGCTTCAATGGATCCTGGTGATTCAGAGACTGTTTTCTCGTGACATATTGTACTTCATGATAGTGGTAAAATGTCTTCAGTATGACTTGCGTTTATTTGTGAAAAAAAAACAGAAATTTTGCCAACATTTCGCAATTTTTCAACTTTGAATTTCCATGCCCTTAAATTAGAGATATGTCACACAAAATAGTTAATAAGTAACATTCCCCACATGTCTACTTTACAATAGCACAGTTTTGAAACCAGCAATTTTTTTTTTGCTATGAATTTATAAGGGTTAAAAGTTGACCAGTGATTTTTCACTTTTCCAACAAAATTTACAAAACTATTTTTGAAGTCACTTTGAGGGGTCTATACGATATACCCGAAAGTGATGCCATTCTAAAAACTTCACCCCTCAAGGATTGCTACTTCCAATAGGTAGCACTAGAGTTCTAGTCCTCTTCCTCTCTGAAGAGACAATTTGCATATTTCCCAGAGGAGCAATGCGGCTTTAAGTCTCCTCATCTCGGCATGCTCAGCATGTCAATCTCCGCAAGGAGAAACTATACTTCTTGGATATTGGTCAGACGCCTCTCACTCAGCCAAACCAGATCTCCCCTTTGCACTGACGAGAGGCAGTACCCTGAAACACAGTGTCTGCAAATTGAGATTCTGGTTTGGCTTTTATCCTAAGTCATGTGAAAAGGCTCGTTAAAGGGTTGACATTGACTTTTAGGATTGCTACTTACAATAGGTGGCACTAGATTTCTAGTCTTCTACCTCTCTGAAGAGACAATTTTCATATTTCCCAGAGGAGCAATGCGGCTTAATGTTTCCTCATCTCGGCATGCTTAACATGTCAATCTCTGCAAGGAGAAACTATACTACTTGGATATCATCTAAAACTCTGAGTGATGTGATTCAGATGAAATCTCCAAGGTATCCATTCACTATAATGAAGCAGCAGAGTTACTCTGGACTCCATCTGGCTTCTGTTCAGCAGTGTCCTTCTTTTCAGAAGTGTACAAAACTGTGGCCAAATGCACTTTTATGCAATCCTGAAAAATAAGGACGGACACCACCGGATCACAGGTCAGACGGTGTCCACAGTGCCTCCATCTGCCTCATTATAGCTAATTTTCTGCCAGAGGTTCCGTCTGAATCACGTATTTCGGAGATTTACATGGAAACCCCGATGTAAGCGCTCAACTCAGAGCGCAGGATAAATGTGCGTCTAGTCTTACTGCGATTTTTGGAAGGCAGAATGAAAAAATAATCATCAAGAGGAGAATTGTTTTCTTTTATTTTTTACGCTGTTCCTTGTGCGGTATAAGTGATTAGGCAACTTTATTCTTCGTATATGACCTATAATAAATTGCACACGTCAGACCTCAAATTTATCAGATTTATCTCCTGATGGACATAGGGTTGATTTAATATAACCCTGTGTATTGTTTGTCTATTAGGTAACTTTATTCTTCGGGTCAGTGCGATTACAGCTATACCAGATTTATATCGGGTTTTTATGTTTGGCTGCTGTCATACACTTCGCATGATCAGCAACTTCCCTAGCTCTGGTGACCCGGATGTCATCATGATGACATCAGGTTACCATGGCAACTATCTGGACCCTTCATCAAGCCACGGGGTCTCCGATCCAAGGGCAGAGGGGCTGTCAGCCCTCTGCCTGTTCCCGGAATGATGCAATCACACCATTTCAGGGGTTAAAGTGCTGAGAGCGGTGTGTGACTGCTCATGGCATTTAGTGCTGGGTGTCAGCTGTCAGAATCAGCTGACACCAGGCAGCGATCGCCCACTGACAACCCATGTGCGAGTGGAAAAAAGGGGACGTAGTAATCCTCCCTGGTCAGCTTCTCATGTACAGCACCATGGAATCAATGGTGCTATATAACTAAATAATAATAGGCCCAAGGCACATGAACAGATTATTACATCCAGCATCAGACACACAGAACATAGAACAGTCAGCCATAAGAAATAGACCAGGTGGGCTGGTAGCACAACATCAATTCATCTGTGTTTCCCAATGTGAGTTGATTTTAAGCACTTACCTGAATTTGCTAATATTTTATTGGTATGTCTGCATTTGCATTGTCAAATGTTGATACTTACCATTGGGTTTGAAGGTGTATCGTTCCTTATGTCTTGGAGAATACCTCATTTGGTAAGGTTTTGTTAGCCACCTTGGCTTTTTAAAGTTTTTATATTGCGTATGGTTGTATACCTGTGTCTGTTTCTTGTATTGAAATATTAATAAAATTAATTTGTTAAGGTTATCCCTAGTTGTATGCATACCTCTTTTCTCATTGTTTTGTAAACTTGTCTATAGTATGCATTGGGCTGATCCCTGAATTCAGCATTTATTCTTATTGGTGGTATATTAATTTGTGGTGCCAGCCTTTGCATATACTCAGGTATAGAAAGGTTCTGTGTATGTGCCCGCAAAGAACCAGGCCCATGGCAAGACATATGGGAGTGCAAATTACAAAATAACTGCAATTTGACGAATGCAGATTTGTATAAAATTTTACAAGAATTCTATTCCACTTGAATTTATCATTCATCCAGGGCCGGACTGGGACTAAAATTCAGCCCTGGCATTTGAAGTTACACAGACCCACTTGTCACATGGTGACTGTATAATATCTTTGTACAGTTGAAGGTTACAAGAAGTGAGGGGAGAGTAATTCGACTATACAACTTATAATCACAGCTGTATCCAGCATTAAAGCTCAGTCCTATTTATGGCTTTTAGTTGCAGTACCAAGAAAAGCCGCTACTTTACCTACATAACTGGATCTCGTAGATAATGAAGGGATTGAGATGACCAAAGGCTATGGAACCTCATTCTGATGCTCCATAAACTTTGCCTACAGCCACTTTTCGTTCCGCTGCGCAGCACGAGACCCGGTGACTCTGAAGAGCGGTGACATCAGTAACGTCACCGCTCTTCAGATATTCCGGGTCTTGCGCTGAGCTCGGCAACTGTGAAGAGCGGTATTGTCACTACCGTCACCGCTCTTCAGAGTCGCTGGGTCTCGCCAGGTCTGGACTAGTAGTGGGGGTGTCTGATAGACATCTCTCCATTACTTACACCAGGGATTGATAGCAGCTGACATTACGCAGCTGACATCAACCCTAAAAATCATTTCGCATACCAGAATTAAATGCTCTGGTGGCTGGGAAAAGCAGTAGATTCCTACTATACTATACTATACTATTCCCAGGCGCCGGGTGCCAACTACAACTGTCATCATCCCTGCCTGGTCTCCCTGAGAAGCATTTCTGTTGTATTTACATTCGCATATCTCAGGCCACTAAACGAGTGTGATCGACAATACTGAAGTCATTCGCTTGTTTCCTGGCCTCTTTTCACCAACTGAGAAAGAATGAAGGGAACAGAACAATCACAATTAGATCAATCTGTCCCCATACAGTATCATGTTATCAGCAGCACAACTACAGTTTATACCTGTGATGTGCTGCTGAGAACAAGGATTTCTGTTCCCACATAAACAAACCAATCACTCCATGAATAGGCAGCATTTTGCTTGTTTAGTATAATACACCCCATAGTCCTCCATATATTATTATTATTATTTATTATTATAGCGCCATTTATTCCATGGCGCTTTACATGTGAGGAGGGGTATACATAATAAAAACAGGTACAATAATCTTGAACAATACAAGTCACAACTGGTACAGGAGGAGAGAGGACCCTGCCCGCGAGGGCTCACAATCTACAAGGGATGGGTGGGGATACAGTAGGTGAGGGTAGAGCTGGTCATGCAGTGGTTTGGTCGATCGGTGGTTACTGAAGGTTGTAGGCTTGCCGGAAGAGGTAGGTCTTCAGGTTCTTTTTGAAGGTTTCGATGGTAGGTGAGAGTCTAATATGTTGTGGTAGAGAGTTATATATTAAAATACACTGCAATTCCTCCATATAGTATAATACACTCCTCAGTCCTCCATATAGTATAACATACTGCCACAGTCCTCCATATAGTATAATACACTCCTCAGTCCTCCAAATAGTATAATACAATCCGCATAGTACTCCATTTAGTATAATGCCCCGCTATTGTCATCCATGTAGTACAATTCACTTCCCATAGTATAATGCACCCCATAGTTCTTCATATAGTATAATGTATTCCCCATAGTCCTCGATACAGTATAATGCAGCCCACATATAGTATAATGATGCCACCCCATAGAATATATTGTAGCCCCCTGAGTATAATGTAACCCCCAGAGAATATAATGCAGCCCCCTCATAGAGCATAATGCAGCCCCCCATAGAATATAATGTAGCCCCTCCATAGAATACAATGCAGCCCTCCTCTTATAGTATAATACAGCCCCCCATAGAATATAATGTAGCCCCCATAGAATGTAATACAGCCCCTCATAGAATATAATACAGTCCCCCATAGAATATAATACAGCATCCCATAGAATGTAATACAGCCCCCCATAGAGTATAATACAGCCCACCTCCCCATAGAATATAATACAGCCCCCCATAGAATATAATGTAGCCCCCAGAGAATGTAATTCAGCCACCAGAGAATGAAATACAGCCCTCCCCATAGAATGTAACACAGCCAGCCCCCATAGAATGTAATACAGCCAGCCCCCATAGAATGTAATACAGCACAGCCCCCATAGAATGTAATACAGCACAGCCCCCATAGAATGTAATACAGCCCCCCTAATAGCCCCACAATCCAGTTATTACTCATTGATATATTAAAAAAAAACAACACTACAACACTCTCCTCACTTCTCCTCATGCCCCGTGCTGCTACCGGCTCCGGTCTCAGTGGCTGCAGTCTGCCCACCCGACACACAGCAGGTACTCGATGATATGACATCATCGCGCACCCGCAGTGTCAGAGGCAGAACGGGGAATGATGGGAGATGGACTGACGCTCATTGCATTCAACTGTACCGGCGTCATAGACACCGGTATAGTTGAATGTGGGGCGGGGAGTGTGCTGACAGTGGGAAGAGTGTGTTGACAGCGAGGGGAGTGTGCTGACAGCGGCACACTTGAGCGGCACACTACTGCCACCGGCCCTTCTGGCATTTGCCAGAACTGCCCGATGGCCAGTCAGGCCCTGCATTCCAATGAGCTTGCGCATTGTGAATGGAGGGTCCCTAGGTTAGCTGTAACATTGCTGGTTCATTACTGCCCATAAATTGTAGGCTTTTGTCCAGGAGAGGTGACATGTCGGGACAGGGACCCAACAATGAAAGACGCCTTGACGTTGGCTGTTGGGCTCACATATATTGATATATTGGCCAATCCAAGCACTAAGCAACTTCTTTTTTACTGTAATTTTTCACAGCAATTTTGCAAATTAATATTTCATATACACATTATATAGAATTTTCTCATTTTCTATGGCAGTAATGCAGTTTCAATGTTTTAGAGTAATCATTCTTAGTAATTCATAGTGTAACCTTTTAGTTTTTTATCACTTACTGTGATTGTTCAGTTCTGTGTTATCAGGTTTGTGTAGAGGTGCTACCCGTCATTGTAATCCTGCCGTAGATGATAAGAAGCCTTGCTGAAAACTCTTCCTGAAAGAGCAGGAAGTATGAGTCTAAGGGTATGTGCACACGTCTGGATTTCTTGCAGAAATTTCCTGAAGAAAACGGGAAATTTTCTGCAAGAAATCCGCAATTTTTTTTTTGCGCTTTTTTTCCGGTTTTTTTCGTGGTTTTTTTAGCATTCTGCAAGCGTAATTAGCTTGCAGAATGCTAAAGTTTTCCAAGCGATCAGTAGCATTGCTTGAAAAACTGACTGACAAGTTGGTCACACTTGTCAAACATACTGTTTGACAAGTGTGACCAACTTTTTACTATAGATGCTGCTTATGCAGCATCTATAGTAAAAGATAGAATGTTTAAAAATAATAAAAAAAATAAAAAAATGCTTATACTCACCTGCAGACAGCTGATCTCCTCAGCGGCGTCCGTTCCTATAGCTGGTGTGTGTGCGCAGAACATTCCATGACGTCGCGGTCACGTGAGCGGTCACATGACCGGTCTCGCGACCAATCACAGGACCGCGACGTCATCGCAGGTCCTTCACCGCACACCAGCTATAGGAACCGAAGCGGCAGCATGCACCTGAGAGGCGGGAAGACATCGAAGGTGAGTATATCACTATTTTTTATTTTAATTCTTTTTTTTTTGACCAATTATATGGTGCCCAGTCCGTGGAGGAGAGTCTCCTCTCCTCCACCCTGGGTACCAACCGCACATAATCTGCTTACTTCCCGCATGGTGTACACAGCCCCGTGCGGAAAGTATACAGATCAATGCATTCCTAGGTGTGCGGAATCCCCGCAATTATGCATTTTTAATGAACATGTTGCTTTTTTTTCCGCGATGCGATTTTTTCACGGAAAAAAATGCAACATTTGCACAAGAAATGCAGAATACACTGTAAATAATAGGAGGCATATGTTAGCATTTTTTTCGCGTTTTTATCACGTTTTTATAGCGAAAAAACGCGAAAAAAACGCGAAAAATACTGAACGTGTGCACATGGCCTAAAAATCCCCAAATCACAATGGACAGTTTAAAAACTGCAAGATTACTAATATTTTTTTTTTGTAAAGATCATCATGATGTGTAAAAAAATAGCTAAAATTTTTTTTAAATTAAGGAGAGAGAGCGCACATAGGGCGACAAAAAGTGATAATTTGAATGAAAAGTCACAACCCCTTGCAGAATATGAGAAGAAACAGTGGTCACTGCAGACTCCCGTGGATACCAATGTGACAAAGAAGGAAGGAGAAGACCGGGTTTCTCAATGTCTCCGTGCTGACCACACACGATGGAAATGTTCTTAAAAGCTTTACTGTGCCAACGCGTTTCGTGACAATCTGCCACTTCCTCAGGGCCAAAGATTCTCCTGTGGCTCTTCCTGTGTCTGCACCGACATCTGATCATCACTGTGTGCTCAGGTCAGATGATCTGATGCCTGGGAAACAGAAAGCACAACCAAGGAGCTGGGAGCATGGAGCCATCATCAGAAGGTGAGTTAAGTGTTTGTTATTTTATCATGTGCATGCCAGCAGGGGGCATATAGTGACTGGGGGGCCATGTGTGTGCCAGCAGGGGGGCATATAGAGAGAGGGGGGCCACGTGCATGCCAGCAGGGGGGCTTATAGTGAAGGGGTGGTCATATCCAGGATGGGATGGGGAGGCAGTGTGCCAGCAGCACAGGAGGGCAGTGTGCCAGCAGCACAGGGGGGGCAGTGTGCCAGCAGCAAAGGGGGCAGTGTGCCAGCAGCACAAGGAGGCAGTGTGCCAGCAGCACAGGGGGGGCAGTGTGCCAGCAGCACAGGGGGCAATGTGCCAGCAGCACAGGGGGGCAATGTGTCAGAACAGGGGTTATATAGATACCAGGATGAGGGACATACATATGATTTGTAAGACGGACACAGGCATTATAAGACAGACCCCCATTTAGCATAAAATTATTTTTTTCTTTTTGTTCACCAAATTTCGGGGTGCATCTTATAATCAGGTGCGTCTTATAAAGCAAAAAATGCTTGTTTTAGAAATGCTTGTAATTAGAGATGAGCAGATCTGACAAAATTAAAATTGGCCAAATTGGAATGCTGGAAGCATGGAGGCATGGAGAGGTGAGTTGTGAGTGATTTTTTTTTCTTTTAACTTTTTTCTGGCTCTGTACTTGTGAACAGGTTGCGGGATGCAGTGACGGACAAGAGGCAGAGCAAAGGTTAACAATTTTAATTAACACTGGAATACTCCTCGCAGGGAGTTAAACAGTTAACGGGGGGTAGACAGTTCAAAATGTAAATAATATTCAGGGTTAAAGAACCGTAGAAAAGGTATTAACAGTTCTTGTTGGGTCAACTTATCCTGTCAGTCATTTCTTAGGAAGTGGTGGATCACAGAGCAGGTGATGACGCCCACAACGGCTGAAGCAGCGCTTGTCCGATGAGGTCCTGAAGGCAACAATGATATGTCTTCTGGAGACAGCGGTTGGTCTCCAGTACCTTCTGTTTAGCCCCTAGTCCATATACTGATGTGGCCAGGGAAGCATGGGCTACTGCACTGTCTGAGCTCACCGTAGTCTGGCAGATATACACTGGGGAATCGGGGCACAGATGGCGGTCCTGCACCCAGTCTCTCTTAGGTGGAGTGGGCACAGTATTTATGGCCCCGGAGCATTTGGCACCTCGCTTCGTGGTGGCCAACAGGCACACCGCACGCCTCTCCTCACAGTCTGTGTCAGTGGTGACGGTGATGCTCGAGCGCGGGCCTGCGCTGTACTGATACTCGCGGGCCGGAGCACTCACTTCTCCCTTCTCTGCGCTGCCTGCTCCTGTCAAATCTGCCTGTTTCCGCATGCGCTGGAGCTGTGTGCCCTTACCCACACCCCCTGCTTCCGCCTGCAAGGATTGGTCCGGTCCCTTAAGCTTTCCCCCGGAAACAGAGGAGACAGCCCCGACTGTTCCGGAACTGGCACAGTCCCTCTTCTTAAATACTGCTCAGCAACATGGGAGAAGCAGCTGGCAAAAAAATCATTTTCTCTAGAATGTGGATTTTTGCAAAATTCAAATAGAATTCAATTCCACCCATCTCTACTTGTAACAATTAAATTACAGAAAATAAGAATTCTGTTTTTCCAGTTTTCCAATTATTTTCTAGTAGTGTTGAGCGATACCGTCCGATACTTGAAAGTATCGGTATCGGATAGTATCGGCCGATACCCAAAAAGTATCGGATATCGCCGATACCGATACCCGATACCAATACAAGTCAATGGGACACCAAGTATCGGAAGGTATCCTGATGGTTCCCAGGGTCTGAAGGAGAGGAAACTCTCCTTCAGGCCCTGGGATCCATATTAATGTGTAAAATAAAGAATTAAAATAAAAAATATTGCTATACTCACCTCTCCGGAGGCCCCTGGACATCACCGCTGGTAACCAGCAGCCTTCTTTGCTTAAAATGAGCGTGTTTAGGGCCTTCCATGACGTCACGGCTTCTGATCACAAGCCGCAAAGTCATTCTCAGGTCCTAAATTCCTAGAATGAGGAGTTTAGGGCCTGAGAATGACGTCACGGCTGGTACAGTAGTACCAGTAGTAGTTTTTTATTTGCTATGTCTCTTTCCTCTATGCAGGCATTGCAGGACCTTAGGTATCCATGGTTACGACCACCAGCAACTAGCTGTCGCTATATCAGTGGTGAAAACTGTAAAGTGTCCGAGAGCGGTACCCAGAAGCTAGCCGGTTGTGCTCTGGCACTTTACAGACAAGGGTGTCCCAGTCCCAGTGTGCTGTAAGGTGCGGGGTGCATCACACTCACATGTAGACTGAAGGTCTCATCTGTCTCCAGGTTTCTGTCCTCAGGGGCCGCTGCACACAATTCATGGGACACCAGGTTCTTTGCAAAAATCAAACCTTTACTAAACAGTCGAAGTTCATCAGGTGTGTGCACATGGGAGAAGGCACAGCAATTCAGGCTTCCGTCCTCCTTAGTACAACTCCTCTTCTATTCTGCCTCCTGTTCCTTCTGGACTGCCTGCAAGCCCGCTGAATCCAACAGCCTCAGGGATTCGATGTCGACTCTGACAGTGCACCTGGGACTGACCACCTGTCCCCTATGTAATTCCATGTTCACCGACCTCGTGATGTCAGCAGATCAGGCCCGCTCCTTGGTACCTGGCCTAAGACCTAGGCTCCAGACGCTGTTGGAATGTCCATCAGGGATCTCCATTTGGCCTTTCTCTGCCAAGAACATTTGTCCCATTCTGCCTCTAGCAACCCACCCCACCTGAACTTGAACTCCTCTATGGACTTCACTACATGACAGTGAACAACCTCTAACAAGGAAGTTCTCCCCTTCTTATCAGCACTAGTGCCCACCCACTGGGCTGGACCTAACTTTAACCATTTCCTATCTAACATGCTATATTCTATGCTATGCTAAGCTTATCTTTATGCTATATTCACATTATGCATTAACATCTTATACTGTACATCACCATAATATATGATATTGCATTAGACACGTTACTGTTACATTAAAAAAATGCACTACGGTATTCACATAGCACATCTGCTGTTGTTTTCAGGGGTAGGAACAGGGTAAGACAGTCCACATCCCTACATAACTATGAATACCTTAGGTCCTGCAATGCCTCCACATGAGGAAAGCGACATAGCAAATCAAAAAACTATACTACATTTCTACTTGGAGGTATCTGCTAACATAATTACATCTACAACATATTGGGATAGGATCTTGGAGATGGGAATACCCCTTTAACTTTATTCCATCTGGGTGTCACTGGCTTTCATTCATACAGGCATTCTACGTCACACTTACAGCACTGTAAGTGGCAGCTGTAAGCACACCCAGGCTCTTTGAGTGACAGCGGCTATACAGTGCCTTAAAGCAGAGCTGGCTGTCAGTCAGCATGTTGGGGCGTGCTTACAACCACCAATCACATTGCTATGAGTGGTAACTAAAGCCACTCCATGCACACCCCATGATTGAAAGCTTGCAACTCCCGGGTGAAATAAAGTTATTTTTCTCCTGGTTGCTGCTTTCTCAGTACAGCGGCACTATAAACCGACAAATTAACCTTATAGCTGCAGGTTAATAGTGCTATCCAATGTGACAGGTTCCCTTTTACCCCTTTACCACCTTAGATAGTTGCATCTAAGGTGGCTTCTCCCTGTCTGCTGCGGGCTCCATCAGTGAGCCCAAAGCTTTTCCGCCACATTTCAGCTAATTTCATCACTTGACATGTGCCCCTAACAGCCGCGGGTGGAATCACGATCCACCTGCGGCTGATAATATGCTAACGCTGCTGTCAATCTCTGACAGCGGCATTTAACATTATCGCGCTGGAAGCGCGTCACTAATCCCGTCGATCGGCGTCCGTGTCACATGACCGCGGATTGCCCATGGGTGGGCATGACAGCCCGGCATCTGCAGCAGACCCCTGTGGTTGTCATTGCCAGATAGCTATGAGTGCTGCCCAGCGGTCGTCGCTCATAGCAATTGATCATTTTGGCTACACAAAACAGGGCTGTAGCTCTGCTATGTGTAACACAAGCGATCAGATGATCGCAGCTATTAGTCTCCCATGGAGAGTATTGAAGTAAGTAAAAAGTAAAAAAAAGTTTTAAAAGATATTTACAAATAATAAAAATATAAAAGTTCATATGACCCCCCATTTGCCCCATTCAAAATAAAACAATTAAAAAAACACACAAAAAAACCCATATATTTGATATCGCTGAATTCAGAATCACTAATAACAGGCAATCAAAAGTATCTACCGTATATCAAAATGATGTAAATAAAAATGTCAGCTCAGCACAAAAAAATAAACACTTACAGAGTCCCAGATCCTGGAAAATGGTGACTTTTTTTTTAGAAACATTGGATTTTTTTCACCACTTAAATAAAAAAGAACCTATACTTGCTTGGTATCTCCAAAATTGTAATGACCTGGAGAAACTGGCAGCTCAGTTTTAGCATTTAGTGAACATGGTAAAAAAACAAAAAACAATTGTGGAATTGCACTTTTTTTGCAATTTCACCACACTTTTATTTTTTTCCCAATTTCCAGTACACAATATGGAAAAACCAATGGTGTTGTTCAAAAGTAAAACTCATGAACTCATATGAACTGTAGCGTGAGAAAACATTCAGAAAAATTCCCACGCTACAGTTCATATGAGTTTATGCCAACATGGGAGCAGCTTCTATGATGGCACCGCAAGTCAATGAAGCTGCATTCCATTCATTCCCCTATCTTTTAAAGCCATGAGCAGCTGCATTAGCAGACTCCTGGTTGTAAATGTATTTAACCCCTTCAGATGGATTAACATCGTGGGACATAACTGTACGGCGGATATTGTTGCTTTTTTATTTTTATTTTTTTCAGGAGAACGAGGGTCGTCAGTTGGATTGAGCGTACAATAAAGGTAATAAAACCCCATGTGTTTATTTGTTTCATTAAAATACTTTATTCATAATGTGTGTGCATTATTAACCCTTTACTACTATTGGATTAATAATGGATAGGTGTCTTATTGACGCCTCTCCTTTATTAATCTGGCTTAATATCACCTTACATTAGCAAGGTGACATTAACCTTTTATTACCCCATATCCCCCGCTACTCAGGAGTGGAAGAGAGAGGCTAAGTGCCAGAATAGGCGCATCTTCCAGATGTGCCTTTTCTGGGGTGGCTGGGGGCAGATGTTTTTAGCCAGGGGGGCAATAACCATGGTCCCTCTCTATCCTGTTAATATCTGCCCTCAGTCACTGGCTTTCCCATTCTGGATGAGAAAATCGCACCGGAGCTCACGCCAGTTTTTTCCATGATTTAACCCTTTATTTTAACACCTAGAGCTCCCAAATTTTGCACACCCAAACTACTAACGTTACTAGTGAGGAATATGTAAAAATATAACGGATATGAAATGGTTTACTGTATGTAAACCATGTGTCATATCCTGTCAGGTTTGATAAGGAGATAGCAAAACCCAGCAATTGAATTACCCGCTAAATACTGTATATATATATATATATATATATATATATATATATATATATATATATATATATATGTGTGTGTGTGTGTGTGTGTGTGTGTGTGTCAATGACATATATAATAATAAATATATATACTGTATATCTACCTATACTATGTGTAGACATTAATTTTATCTATTCTATTCTAACCTGTCAGTGTGATTTTACTGTACACTGCACTGAATTGCCGGCTTTTCTATAGAACACCAGTGCGTATTTCTCGCAAGTCACGCGCATGGTCTGTGTGTAATCCGTTTTTTTCTCGCCTCTCTCCCTCGTTCGTGTTTCTCTCTAGTGTGACGCTGGCCTTATAATGAATGTTATGCATGAAAAACATGGATAGCTCTTGTATGAGAAAAACTGGGAGGCAGTAGTGGTGGAGCGGGGTCCCAGGTGGCAGGTTCGCTGCTGGCGGTGGCAGGATTTGGACCATGGCCTCAGGTTGGTATGATGATGTGTTCAGTGGTGTGCCAACATTTTGTGAAAACCTGGAGCCCTGAACCTTGCATACTTTCTAATGTGGTGGACTCTAGGAAAATGGCCGTTGGAGACGACGCATGCACAATTGAAATCTCAGGAGCAGAGATCAGCGCCGGTATCTCAATTTGCACATGGGCCGCCTCGACGGCCATTTTCCCAGAGTCCACCACATAGAAGAGCAAGAAAATGGAAGGCTTTGGGCTTTCATAAAATTTTAGAGGCACCTCCGCACCACTGAACACCTCATCGTACCAGCCCAGGGCTTGCCCGACTCCTGCCTCTGCCGTCACTAGAAGCTTCTGGCAGCAGCGACCCTGAGACCCCACTCCACTGCAGCCAATAAGCTCCACCACAGCTACAAATCAAGTTATAAGATGCACCCCATTTTCCCCAAAACATTTTGGGGAAAAAAGTGCGTCTTATAATCTGAAAAATATGGTATGTTAAAATCAAGCAAAAATCCTGTACAATATAGAAAAAATAAGATATAGGATATTCAGTCTGGTGGACCTACAAGCAGTATATTTAGCTCACTAGACACTCAATACATATAGATCCAATCACAGAGATACACAAGGATACAGTATATCCCAGGCAACACACATATGTTTCAGGTGCTAAACAGAAGTTGTCTAACAAGTCTACTATTTAAAACCGTAATCTTGAAGATATTTGCTTACAGCTATCTCTATGTATTTGTTACATTGCTGTATATCTGCATTCCAAAATAGAAATGTGCAAAAAGTGACATATAATAGATCAAAATGTTATGAATGATTGCTAAGATTGACAGCAAAAGGTTCTGGAGCGTATGTTATTTTAAAGTACAATATGTGATTGTAAAGTTAGAAATATGATGGTGCATTGGTTGTCTTTAATTCAAGATTACCAATGGGAAAAAATGAGATAACAAAGAAAAGAAAACATGAGAAAAAAAACAAAAAGTTATGTGACCTGAAATGACTTAACTGCATTGATAAGTGATAATATTTTGAAAATGTGATAAACCGTATAATGTAAGACAAGATGTGGGGCTGATTGCTCTGATTTCACAAGCCAGAAAAGCTAGTATTCATAAACTGTACAATCTGATATCATAATTATAAAATTATGTAGGGTAGTATTGGAGAATTGCAAATCTGCAGTACTTTGACATTGGTTTGAATTTGTTATAGTTTTGTTATCTAAAAATGTTACTTCTTTTACGAAAGCTGTTAAAGGTAGTTTGTCAGCAGTTTTTGCTATGTTCTCTGACCTAGGGTTGGCTCCAGGTTTTCATGGGCCCCAGGTAAAAGAGTCTAAGTGCGCCTCTTTAACACATACCACGATTCATGATGCACAGATATGGCAGAGAGATATAGTTCTTCTTACATTATGTGAGGGATATCTATTGAACATTCTACAATAGCTCAGAAACCAGACAGTATAGTCCTCCATACAGTATTATGAGCACCACATAGTGCTCCGTCTATATATATAATTGTCTAAGGTCCACTTCCGTCTGTCTGTTTGTCAGTAACGGAAATCCCTTGTTGCTGATTGGTCCGGGCCGGCCACAACGAATCAGCGATATTGGGCAGGATTTAAACACCGCTTCACTTTTTACTATTGATGCTGCCTATGCAGCATTAATAGTAAAAATATATCAGTTTAAAAAAAATAAAAGACAAAAAAATTGTGATATTCTCACCTTCCGCCGTTCCCGGCAGCTTTTTCCCGCTCCTTGCGATGCTCCGGTCCCAGTAATGCTTTGCGGTAATGACACCAGATGACATAGCGGTCTCGCGACACCGCTACATCATCACAGGTTATTGCCGCAAAGCATCACTGGGAATGGACCTGGCAGGAGCATCGCTAAAGGCCTGGGCTGGATCCAGGGGCCGCCGGAAGGTGAGTACATAACTATTTTTTATTTTAATTGTTTTTGTAACAGGGATATGGTGCCCACACTGCTATATACTACATGGCTGTTATATACTGCGTGGGCTGTGCTATATACTATGTGGGCTGTGTTATATACTATGTGGGCTGTGCTATATACTACGTGGGCTGTGCTATATACTGCGGGGGCTGTGCTATATACTACTTGAGCTGTGTTATATACTACGTGGGCTGTGTTACATACTGGGTGGCTGTGCTATATACTACGTGGCTGTGCAATATTCTATGTGGCTGTGCTATATACTATGTGGCTGTGCTATATACTGCGTGGCTGTGCTATATAGTATGTGGCTGTGTTATATACTACCTGGGCTGTGCTATATACTACATGGGCTGTGCTATATACTATGTGGGCTGTGCTATATACTACATGGCTGTGCTATATACTATGTGGGCTGTGCTATATACTATGCGGGCTGTGCTATATACTACATGGGCTGTGCTGTATACTACGTGGGCTGTGTTATATACTACATGGGCTGTGTTATATACTACATGGGCTGTGCTATATATTACGTGGGCTGTGCTATATACTATGTGGGCTGTGTTTTATACTAGGCGGGCTGTGCTATATACTACATGGGCTGTGCAATATACTTTGTGGCTGTGCTATATACTACGTGGCTGTGTTATATACTACGTTGGCTGTGCTATATGCTACATGGCTGTGCTATATGCTACATGGGCTGTGTTATATACTACATGGGCTATGTTATATGCTACGTGGCTGTGCTATATTTCTCTGGTGTATCTGTGCATCATGAATCATGGTATGTGTTAAAGGGGGGCCACTGAGACTTGGGCGCAACCAATCAGCGATGATCGATGATTAATAGCGGCTGGCAGAATCCTGTGTATTCATTGCATTATTCTTAAATCTTCATAAATAAACTACATACATATTCTAGAATACCCGATGCATTAGAATCGGGCCACCATCTAGTACAGAATAATGAGCCCCATATATTGCTCCATACCATAATATTGGCACCACATAGCGCTCCATACAGAATAATGAGCCCCATTTATTGCTCCATACAGTATTATTGGCACCACATAGCGCTCCATACAGAATAATGAACCCCATATTTTGCTTCATACTGTATTGTTTGCACCACATAGTGCTCCATACAGAATAATGAGCCCCATATATTGCTCCATACAGTATTATGGGCACCACATAGTGCTCCATACAGAATAATAAACTCCATGTATTGCCCCATACAGTATAATGAGCCCCATATACTGTTCCATTCAGTCTAATGATCCAATTCCCCATATGTTGCTCCATTCAGCATAATTGACCCCATATAATACTCCATACAGAACAATGGACCCTATGTAATGCTCCACACAGTATAATGAACCCCATATATTGCTCCATAGAGAATTTTAAGCACGATATATTGCTCCTTACAGAATAATGAGACCCATATATTGCTCCATACAGTATTATGAGCCCCATATATTGCTCTATACAAAATTATGGACCCCATATATTGCTTCACACAGAATACTGAGCCCCATATATTGCACCGTACAGAATAATGAGCCCTATATATTGCTCAATACAGGATAATGACATCCATGTATTGCTCCATACAGTATAATAAGCCCCATAAGTGCTCCATAAAGAATAATGAGACCTATATAGCGCACCATACAGTATAATGAGCTCCATATAATGCTCCATATAGTATGAGCCCCATAGATATTGAGCCTCATATAATGCTCCATACAGTATATGATGGGCCCCATATAATGCTCCATAAAGTATATGATGGGACCCATATAATGGAATAATGGGCCCATATAATGTTCCAGTATGTGATGGGCCCCGTATAATGCTCCATACAGTATATGATGGGCCCCATACAATGCTCCATACATAATGGACCCTATATAATACTCCAGTATATGATAAGCCTCATATAATGCTCCATACAGTATTGGATGGGCCCCATATGATGCTCCATATATAATGGGCCCCATATAATACTCCATATATAATGAGCCCCATGTATTGCTCCATGCAGTATATGATGGGCCCAATGTAATGCCCAATAGATTATGGGCCCCACATAATGCTATAGTGTATGATAGGCCCCACATAATGCTCCATATGGTATATGATGGGCCCCATATAATGCTCCATAATGAGCTAAATATAATGCTTCATGCAGAATGGAAGGAGCACAGTTTTACTTTTTCAACGCAGAATTGGGTGGAATTGAGATCGGACGCCATGACGCGTTTGGACAGCCCTTGATGTGCCTAAACAGTGGAAATCCCCCAATACTAACTTCAACCCTAACCTGAACACACCCCTAACCCTAATCCCAACCCTAACCATAACCCTAACCACACCCCTAACCCCAACGCTTCCTAACCCCAACACAACCCTAACCCTTATTCCAAATCTAACCATAACCGTAACCACACCCCTAACCCTGACACCCTCCTAACCCTAATCCCAACTGTAAACATAATCCAAACCCTAACCTCATCTCTAGCCCCAACCCTAAATTTAGCCCCAACCCTAACCTTAGCCCTAACCCTAACTTCAGCCCCAATCCTAACCCTAACGTTAGCCTCAACCCTAACCCTAATTTTTGCCCCAACCCTAACCGTAACTTTAGCCCAACCCTAACTTTAGCCCTAATCCTAACCCTAATGGGAAAATGGAAATAAATACATTTTATTATTTTATTATTTTTCCCTAACTAAGGGGGTGATAAAGGGGGGTTTGATTTACAATTTCTGGCGGGTTTTTATAGCGGGTTTTTGTTTGGCAGCTGTCACACACTAAAAGACGCTTTTTATTGCAAAAAATAGTTTTTGCATCACCACATTTTGAGAGTTATAATTTTTCCATATTTTGGCCCACAGAATCATGTGAGGTCTTGCTTTTTGCGGGACGAGTTGATGTTTTTATTAATAGCATTTTCGGGCACATGACATTTTTTAATCGCTTTTTAATATGATTTTTGGGAGGCAGAATGAACAAAAACCAGCAATTCATTTTTTTTTTGGGTGGGGCGTTTATACCGTTCTGTGTGTGGTAAAATTGACAAAGCAGTTTTTTTCTTCTGGTTAGTACGAATACAGCGATACTACATTTATATCTTTTTTTATGTTTTGGCGCTTTTATACAATAAAAACTATTTTATTTAAAAAATAATTGTCACGCTCACGCCCTGACTGATGGGTGTGAGCCAAGGGGGTTTCTGGCCCCTCTGTGCCACGAACCAGACTACCCTGGCATGACTATGAAAGCTGCCTTGGTTTTCACTGGAGCCTCTGATGGTGAGGTCAGGCTATTGCGGCAGGCAGCTACCAGGTTTCTATTCCAGGGTGGTGTCTGGCTGTGGCTGCTGATCCCACTTGGAGAACAGGAACACTAGGACAGGTGTGGGCATCAGGCAGGACTAGCAGATGAGAACAGATGAAACTCACACGAGTAGGCTGGCATGGCTGAGACACAAGGCTGGCAGAGACAGGGCTGGAAGGAACGGCAGAGACACAGTGCTGGCAGGAACGGCAGAGACACAGGGCTGGCAGGAACGGCAGAGACACAGGGCTGGCAGGAACGGCAGAGACACAGGGCTGGCAGGAACGGCAGAGACACAGGGCTGGCAGGAACGGCAGAGACACAGGGCTGGCAGGAACGGCAGAGACACAGGGCTGGCAGGAACGGCAGAGACACAGGGCAGGCAGGAACGGCAGAGACACAGGGCAGGTTGGTGTGGTGTATGAATGAACAGGTAGGGACCTGTTCACACAGGAGGTGCAGGTACAGATATGTAGTATGAAGGAACAGGTAGGGACCTGTTCACACAGGAGGTGAAGGTAAGAAAACAAGCAGGAAGGAATGAAGTATGAAGGAACAGGTTGGAACACAGGAGATGCAGGTATGGAAACAAGCCAGAAGGAAAGGAGTATGAAGGAACATGTAGGGACCTGTTCACACAGGAGAGAACCACAAGGCTGTGGATAGGAATGGTAGAGCAGCAGGAGGTGGAGCAGCAACAGAAGCTAAGCAGAGCAGAACTGCAAGGAATGCAAAGAGGAGCTGCAGCAAGAGGTTTCTGTAGCAGCAGAGCAGAGTAGAACAGAGTAGAACCGCAGGAGTGCGGAGCAGAGGCAAAGCTGCAAAAGAGCGAAGCCCAGGCAAAGTCACAAGAGTTCAGAGCAGGCAGACCTGCAAGAGTGTGAAGCATAAGCAGACTGAGAACACAAGAAAAGACACAGCAGGGAAGGAAGTCACAGACAAGGAGACAGAGATAGGATGAAGTACAGACAAGGTAATGGAACAAGACAAGGTACAAGAACAAAGACACAGGGACCAGGATATTCAGCCTCCTGGAGGGTGGACAAAAAAGATCAAGGCAAGGCAAGGAGAAAAGCCTCTAGAGAGGGAGTAACACAGAGCAAGGCCTGGCAACTCAGAAGCTAAACACAAACTGAGCTAACACAAACTGAGCTAACACATTGCATAGGCCCAGTCCACTGGGTGGAGCTGCACTAAATACTGAAGGCCTCTTGGTAATTGGTCAGGAACAGATTAGACAGATGCACATGATTCCTATAAGAACCAGAGAGTTCAGGCGCCGCCCCCCTACGCACACAGCCAGGAAGCATGCAGAGAGCAGAGGCACAGAATATGAAGCTGGCAAGAAACAGAAACCACAATATGACCTGGAGCAGTGGGTAAGACAGTATGAGAGATGAGAGACCATGCCGTGATGCCAGCAGAGTTGTTACAATAATTATTTTTGCATCACTTTACTCTGAGGGCTATAATTTTTTATTTTCTTACTGATGATGCTGTATGGCTGTTTGTTTTTTTGCAGGACAAGCTTATGTTTTCAGCAGCACCACGTTTATTTATATCTGTCTTTTTGATCGCGTGTTATTCCACTTTTTGTTCGGCGGCATGATGATAAAGCATTGTTTTTTGCCTCTGTTTTTTTTTTTTTTTTTTTACGGTGTTCACTGAAGAGGTAAACTAGAAGTGTCCAGCGTGAACACGAAACGCATGTCGGGTCACTCACCATCTAGGGAGGGTCTTTTGTGCACACAGCGGTAAGTCTTGCTGTTATTACCCAGCTTTATTTATATGCTATTACGCATGGCTAGCTATATAGGGCTTTTTATCACAGCAAGATACGTGCTCACCTTATGCCTATTTAGGCTATACTAGGTCGCTTGCTAGACTTTACCTTCTCTCCCTATTGTCCATAACGATTGCTTGCTGGGATCACATCATTACTTACCTGGTATATGATCATTAAAGTACTTCAGTTATAGATATCTGACTTGATAATTGACACATTATCTCATACTGTATATCCTGAATGTTCATGTCACTTTATGTGTGTTTTTTATAATAAGTTTTGTCTAATTAAATTTTATACTATTTTATATACTTAATTCGAGTACTCCTATATTTTTCTCCTAATTCGATACTAAATTTGTGCACTTTTATTGTTTTTTTTACATAAAGAAATGTATTTATTGGAAAAATATATATATTTTTTCTTTACTTAGGTTTTTTTTTTCAAATATTTTTACACATGTTAATTTTGTTTTTTTTACAGAGCACTGTGTCAGATCAGCGATCTGACAGGCAGTGTAGCAAGCTTCTCAGCGCCTGCTTTCTCCAGGCACTGACAAGCCACTTCCCTGCAGGATCTGGAAGGACTCCACGGCCATCTTGGATCCAGGGGCCTGTAGGGAGGAGACCCTTGGAACAATGCGTTGTTCTGAGGGTCTCAAGGAAACACTCAGGGAGACCCCTCCCTGCCCAATTCTTCCCTATGCCACCAGAATGCTGCGATCTTCTTTGATTGCAGTGTACCGGGGGTTAACGTGCCAGGAGCGGTCCGTGACCACTCCTGTCACATAGTGCCTGGTGTCAGCTGTGATAATCAGCTGATACCCGGCCATGATTGACGCGCTTCCCCTTTGAGCGCAGCTTATCGCGTATGACGCACTATTCCGTCCATGGGAAATAAAGCCCAGGTCACATAGACGGAATAGTACGTCCAATGCCAGAAAGGGGTTAAGGTTAGTGTTAGGGTTGGGGTTAATGTTGGGATAGATTTGTGTTAGGGTTAGAACTGGGGTTAGGATTGTGTTAATGAGGTCAATACTTGGTCTGTCCTTAAAACAGATCCCATTTTACAAAAATGTCTTCCACAATGCCCCCTTATGACAGGAAGGAGGAATAATAACTTAAAAGACATACTAGTGAAGAGTCAATCTGTTACAAAAACTCCCAACCCCTTTAAGGCTGGCACATCAAAAATATTTTTTTTTCCTTGTCGAGACTGCCTGGCATGCAAAAATTTGAGGCGTGCTACATCCTTCACCTCATCTCACGGCCTTAAAGAATGCAAGATCAGAGACTACGTCACCTGCAATACCACATATGTGGTATATTATGCAGCATGTCCCTGTGGTCTCATTTATATTGGACTAACATCACGCAAATTACGGATTCGTATTCGTGAACACGGGAGGGACATTGAGGATGTAAATTCTTTGAAACCAATTCGAAAACATCTTTGCCTCAAACACAAATGCAATCCAGGTGGCCTCTGTGCCTTGGGGATTGACAGAATTCATGCTGTCATAAGGGTGATACAAAGCGCATGCTCGCTCAGATGGAATACCGGTGAATTGAGGTACTTAATACCATATCACCAGCAGGTCTCAATGAGCAGTTGAGTTTTAGTTCATATTTATGAATTGTTTTTTTCCATGCGTCTTGTTGTATATTTGTTGCTTTTAATATTGTTTTTTTATCTTAGTTCTTATGTGATCCAGTATTATCCTGATGTGTGAAGTAATAAAGATCTATGCGGGCCATTCATATTGGAAGTGGTGCTTTTTACATCACTTTTAATCAAACTACTATTGTGGAACACCTAATGGACAACATCTCTATATATTGTATATATTCACATATCTATATACACTGGTGTTAATTATTCATATTTATTATGGTATCTTACATGATTTTGTATGTTTAATATATTTTAATAATTATACGTATATTCTAAGTTAATTATTTTATTGCAATTGTGCACTTTTTCATTATATTGGAATTTTTTGCACTAGCACATTTGATGTAAGTTTGCCCTCATAGTAAGCCAATATATGTTAGGTGTCGAGTTCCCACAGCCGCACAGTGGGAATCTCGAACCATGTCTGCTGCGGTCTCCCATTCTCCTCCAGCCACAGTGGAACCTGCTCAGCAGATTTGTCGGTCCCAGGGTCTGGTACAGTCTGATACTGTGCGAATGGTTACTGCTGCCTTTCCAGGCTCTGCCTTTGTAACCAGCACTGTTCAGCGGCGAGCAGGCTTTTCTGGGACTAAGTCCTGCTTTTCACGCACTGAGCATGCGCACGGGAGGACCTCTCATTGGAGGTCGGGGGTCACATGCTCAGGCCCTGTAGCAGCATTTATTGGTCAACCAGGAAGGTCCTGAAAGAGCTGAAACTATAAAAGGTTTGCATGGCCATGCGCTAGTGTCAAATGCGTTTGGCTTATGCCAGTGGATACTATACCACTCTATTCTTATGTGGTGTGAGGCTGTAGCTTTGGGACTGTACACTCAGGCAGGCATCTAGTGTCAGTGGGGGCAATTAGTCGCTTGGCTTAGCATCTGGTTCCTTCATGTGTGCAGTTACTGTAGCTCAGGAGAGTTCCAGAGCAAGCACAACCCTAGTAAAGGTAATAGTTTTGTGTATAGCGCGACTCTGAGGCAAAAGAGATCGCTTCCAGTTCACACAGGGTGAAGCTTAACCCACGTGTGAGCACAGAGTTTATCCGCCATTACTTAGCAGCAGATATCTCTGCACGGTGGACCCCGGGCTGTGAACACACCTTGTAGCTACCTATCTATACTCGGTGCGTTCCGCTAGCCCTAACAATATATTGCCTCCTCCGATATCTTCATCAGTCCTATGTGTGCATGTCTGCGGTCTGCTATGATACAGAGTATTGCTGATGGCATCGAGTGGTGACAAGTGCATGTCAGTGACGTCACTGCGATGGCCTTGCCATAAAGCTCTGCCGGAAGTAATGCAATTACCGGCGTGCAATTCTGGATACATGCGCCGTGAGTATGGACACCTGGAGGAATGGGTATTTAACTGTGGCCCTGCACATAATATACCACAACACCATGATAAAGTGCAGTGAAATGCGTGTCGGTGGCGGCGTGGCACGTGTCCTTACTCCGTATGACATGGGTAAGCACCTACAGCATTGAGGGGATCTAGGTTCCAATGGTTTAGCGTGCACTTACGATAATCTTTGGATTATACTGATTCTTATGTGATATATTCCCCTCAGTAGTGTGGTTTTTCTGGCACTTTAGCACTTTACCGGTATATAATTACAGCTGTGAATGTCAGGACATTGTTTAGTCATTATTACCTGATCCTAGTCTGTTACTTTTAATAATAATTGATTGTAAATTTTGTTTTCAATAAATTTATACCTTTTTATATAATTGGACTTATTACTCCTCTTTTTCTTAATGATTGTATCATGGGTAGGAGTGTCCTTTAGATGCATCTTGGAGACAATCACAAGGGATTTGGTCTCTGTGGCACCCCTAGGCTGATGTACGCCCTTTATGGTTTATGTTTATTTCTGTTAGGTTTGGAGTTACAATTGTGTTTTTTTTCAATAAAAAAACTCTGACAATATGACGGCTAGTATTGAGCGCAAGTGCTCGCTACTCACGTTTTCATCGTGCGCTCGGGTGTGCACGTAGTGTTGCTGACTCCTGCATGTTTTTTTTTAGGTGTCTAAAAGTCAAAAAACATGCGGGGCAGAGACTCGAGCATGTCACTTGATGCATACCCGAGTATCTGATGCAAACTGGAGTAGTGAGCACTTGTGCTCAACACTGTAATGACAAAAAAAGGGAAAAAAGAAATAAGTCAGAGAAAATAAGTCAGCTCACCGATCCCTCAGCAGTGCAGTAATGTCCATGCATGGAGCCGCCTTGGTCAAGGGCGTTGTCCAGAGCCAGCAATGAAAGAGGAAAAATCGTCTGCAGCATGGATCTTCTAAAAAGTCAATTTATTGGACATTTTAAAATGCAAACATTTGCAAAAAAGAGATGGGGGTCCCAGGTGGTCAACACCGATGCATTTCGACTATCAGGTCGTAGTCATGGCATGAAAATGGAACCACATATTAACATTTTATACAACACAGAACACTAAAACAACAGGTGCTTAGATTAAAACTCAGGTGGGCAATCAGAACATTCATTACATTAACCCCTGTAAACTGCAAAAGAAAAAAAAAGACATGTCCATGGAAAAATAACCACATCTGTATATCAACGTGCAACGGATCCGTCGTGTTTTAGCGAACCGTCGGCACGAAAAAACTTTCAAGTGAACGTTTTTTGTCCATCACGTCCGCCATTTTCTACCGCGCATGCGCGGCAGAAACTCCGCCTCCTCCTCCCTGGACTTCAGAATGGGCAGCGGATGCATTGAAAAACTGCATCCGCTGGCCATGTCGTGCACAAATTTCACAACGTCTGTCGGCCCGACGCATAGCGACGGACCCGTACCGACACAAGTGTGAAAGAGGCCTTTATGAGCGTTGAATTAAAAAAAAAAAAAAAAAAAAAGGAAAAAACCGGCGTGGGCTCCCGCGCAATTTTCTGCGCCAGAGGGGGAAAGCCAATGACCGGGGGCCAATATTTGTAGCCTGCTATGAATATCAGCCCGCAGCTGTCTGCGTAGCCTTTACTGGCTATTAAAATAGGGGGACCCCCCAAAAAAATGACGTGGGGTCCCCCTATATTTTATAGCCAGAAAGGCTACGCAGACAGCTGCGGGCTGATATTCATAGCCTAGAGAGAGGCGATGGATATTGCCCCCCCCCCCCCGGTTACAAATACCAGTCCGCAGCCACGCCAGAAATGGTGCATCTGTAAGATGCGCCAATTCCGGCACTTAGCACCTCTCTTCCCACTCCCGTGTAGCGGTGGGATATGGGGTAATAAGGGGTTAATATCACCTTGCTATTGTAAGGTGACATTAAGCCAGGTTAATAATGGAGAGGCGTCAATAAGATGCCTATCCGTTATTAATCCAATAGTAAGAAAGGGTTAATAAAACGCGCACACATTAGGAAAAAGTATTTTAATATTCTTCATTTCACCATACTTACCATACTTCAGCACCTGCAAAAAACGTAAAATAATAAACTGTATACTACCTGTCTGCCGTAGTCCAATTAATAACGAGGGTCCCACGATGATCTCCCCTATAGAACAGTGACATCGGGTGATGTCACTGCTCTATAGGACCCTCAGTGACACACTGAGAGGAGACAATAGCTCCTGCAGCGTATCACTGAGGTTACCTGAGTTCAAAGTCTCACTTTCTGGCAATTGCTGCCTGGGAAAATTTCTCATACAGCAATGCCATAAAGTGAGACTAGGGACTTTTTTTTTACAGCGGCGGAGGAATACCTTCCTCAGTCATTGTGTTTCTGGGGCGCCTGGAGAGCGGTTGCAACAGTTGTTGCTGCCGTTTTCCATGGGAGATCGTCATGGGACACTCATGGATTTCTGCGGACAGGGAGTATATTGGTTGTTTGTTTTTTTCATCTTTTTTACAGATGACACTGGCTTCGGGGATCAAAATGACAAGTAATGGTGAGTATGTAATCTATGTTTAATGTACTGTATGTCTATATGTATGTCATGTATGAATGTACTGTATATAGTATGTATGTATGTAGTACGTATGTAGTATGTATGCAGTATGTATGTATGTAGTATGTATGTATGTAGTATGTATGCAGTATGTATGTATGTAGTATGCATGTAGCATGTATGTAGCATGTATGCAGCATGTATGTAGTATGTATGTAATATGTATGTAGTATGTAGTATGTATGTATGGAGTATGTATGGAGTATGTATGGAGTATTTTTTTTTTTCATTATTCAACACATTGGTCGGATGATGGGACTACTACTGTCAGTGTAGCAGGCATCGTCCGATGGGACTTGTAGTCCCATCAGACGATGCCCGCACTGAGACACCCCGCACGCCGCAAAGAGATCCCGCATGCCGCACAGAGACGCCACACAGAGACCCCGCACGCCGCACAGAGACACCCTGCATGCCGCACAGAGACAGCCCGCACAGAGACACCTCGCATGCCGCACAGAGACACGCTGCACAGAGACACCCCGCATGCCGCATAGAGCCCCGGCACACACGCAGAGAGCCCCATGGTCACGCACAGACACCGCCCCTACACACGCAGTCTCCGCCCACGCACCGCCCACACTTCATTATACTGCATAATTTCACTATAGGAACTTCCGATTCCGATTTCCTATATCACAAAAATATCGGAAGTCGGTATCGGAATTCCGATACAGCGAATATCAGCTGATACCCGATATTTGCAGTATCGGAATGCTCAACACTATTCACGATTTAATATCTTAGGTCTATGATCACAGCCTCTAGAGGGTTTATGCATTATTTCAATAGCAGTCACTTTAATCATGCTGGTATTACCTGCATGGATTGTTTTGCAGTGGTGAGAAACTGCAGAAATGTTATGTGATGTATTATTAAGTGTGGATTCTGAGATATGCTTACAAAACCTTCTTTTTTGAGGGCCCACTGTGCAGCCCACATATTGCAGTTTACATAAATCGTATTCTATCAAGTGAATGACACCCTCTGAATTGCAATTCATGTTCGTTCAGATCGGATAGGTAATGCCTGTGACACTAGAGGTGAAACTAGTAGTTTTTCTCACAAAATTGCACGTTTTACATGGGTTGTGACTAGGGTTGAGCAAAACGGATCGAACAATTTCAAAAGTCGCCGACTTTTGGCAAAGTCGGGTTTCGTGAAACCCGACCCGATCCCAGCGTGGGATTGGCCCGGCCATGCGGTCGGCGATCTTCACGCCAAAATCGCGTTTCATATGACACGTTCAGCGCCATTTCTCAGACAATGAAGGTGGACGCAGAGTGTGGGCAGCGTGATGACATAGGTCCTGGACCCCACCATCTTAGAGAAGGGCATGGCAGTGATTGGCTTGCTTTCTGCAGCGTCACAGGGGCTATAAAGGGGCATGCACGCCGACCGCCATCTTACTGCTGCCGAGCTGAGCATAGGGAGAGGTTGCTGTAGCTTTGTCTGAAGCAGGGATTTAGTTAGGGAGGGAAGATTAACCCCCAAATCGCTTGTGCTGTAGCGATTTCCACTGTCCAACACCACCTTTTCTTGGCAGGGACAGTGGAGGCTAGATTTCTGTGCATCAGCTCTGTAGCTTATAAGGCTCCCTGATAGCTGCATTGCTGTTTGTATGCCGCTGTGCAAACCAACTGCTTTTTTAAAAGCAAAAGTCCTGCTGCTCCTTTCTGCACAGTTCTCTTATTTCTTTGTCCACATTCTTGTGTGCAGCAGTCCTTTTTATTGCTGCCTTTCTTGTCCTTTGATCATTGTAGGGAGATTGAAATTCTACTACAGCCCTTGTATTTTTAGTGGCATATCTGCCAGCCTCTTTCTGCCAATCAAACTGTGTAGTGTAATACAGTGGGCCTGATTTTTCTGCTGTCTCCCACACATAAAAAAGGGAGATTTATATTGCCAGTGTGTGCATCTGCGTCACCCCTGTTAGTGGCATATCTGCCAGCCTCTTTCTGCCAATCAAACTCTGTAGTGTAATACAGCGGGCCTGATTTTTCTGCTGTCTCCCACACATAAAAAGGGAGATTTCTATTGCCACTGAGTACATCTGTGTCATTCCTGTTTGTGGCATATCTGCCAGCCACTTTCTGATACTCAAACTCTGTAGTGTAATACAGTGGGCCTGATTTTTCTGCTGTCTCCCACACATAAAAAAGGGAGATTTATATTGCCAGTGTGTGCATCTGCATCAGCCCTGTTAGTGGCATATCTGCCAGCCACTTTCTGCCAATCTAACTGTGTAGTGTAATACAGTGGGACTGATTTTTCTGCTGTCTCCCACACATAAAAAAGGGAGATTTATATTGCCACTGAGTACATCTGCGTCCTTCCTGTTTGTGGCACATCTGCCAGCCACTTTCTGACACTCAAACTGTGTAGTGTAATACAGTGGGCCTGATTTTCCCATCAGTTTCCCACACCTATAAATGGAGATTTAAATTCACAACAAGTTTACGTACACCTTCTACCTGGTTTTACAGTACCATATAACGGTTGTTAGTTAGGTTACATTTTTCCAAGAATGAGGAAGTCTGGTGGAAGAGGTCATGGCCGTGGGCAGTCATTGCCAGCTGGTAATGATGGTAGTGGGGGTGGTGGTCGTGGAGCATCAGGTGGTCGTGGGAAAAGCAATATAGCACCTAAGTCTCGAGTTGTTGAGCCAGCTTCATCGTCTGGCTACACAAGGCCTCGAACACTCCCTTTTCTGGGAGAAGGAAAACCTCTTTTAAAGCCGGAGCAGCAGGAAAAAGTTTTGGCTTTCCTTGCTGACTCTGCCTCTAGCTCTTTCGCCTCCTCTTCTGAAAGTGCAAAATTTAAAAGCAGCGCATTGTCAGTGGATGCTCCCGGTCAGGAACAAGTCGCTTCCTTGTGTCCTTCACCCAGAACAACAGTGAAGGATGCGTCAGGCGACACAACAGGTTACTCCATGGAGCTCTTTACACATACCGTGCCTGGGTTAGAAAGGGAAATTGTTAACAGGCCATGCCCATTACAAGATGAATCGGACATGGAGTGCACAGATGCACAGCCACAGCTAGATTATTATGCTGTTCCATTGACTCAGATCACAACATTGCCCTCGCAGTGTACCGAGCCAGAATCTGACCCTGATGAGACTATGGTGCCCCGTCCCGAACGATATAGCACCGGCTTACACGGTGACACACAGGAAGGTGCACAGGACATAGAAGAGGAGGTGATAGATGACCCAGTTGTTGACCCCGATTGGCAGCCATTGGGGGAACAGGGTGCCGCTGGCAGCATCTCTGAAGAGGAGGAGGAGCCGCAGCAGGCATCAACATCCAACAGCTTTCATCTGGCAGGCCCGTATCTGGCCAAAAACGTGTGTCAAAACCAAAAACAGTTGTAGGATAGCGTGGCCATCCGGTTAAAGTAGCACAGTGTGCAATGCCTGAAAAGGTGTTCAATAGCAGGAAGAGTGCAGTCTGGCAATTTTTTAACCAAGATCCGAATGATCAGTGCAAAGTGATCTGTAAGAAATGCTCAAGGACCTTTAGCAGAGGTCACGATGTCAAAAGTTTAAATACAACTTGCATGCATAGACATTTAACCACCATGCACTTGCAAGCCTGGACTAGCTACCAAACGTCCCGTAACGTTGTTGCACCCGCTCAGAATGAAGGTAGTCAGCAACGCTACATTGCTTCCCTCACTGTAAGCCCACCGCTTAGGACACCACCTGCAGCAAATGTGGAGGCATCGTCGCAAGGCCAAAGCAGTCAGGGAATCAACTTGGTACTTGGTAGGAAACACTGAATGTAGGCCAACAGCAAGAATAACATCACCAACCCTCTCTCAGTCTGCCATGTCCACCACCACCCCCGCTAGTTCCACCATATGCAGCTCTCCAGTCCAGCTCACCCTACAAGAGAATCTCATTAGGAAAAGGAAGTACTCATCCTCTCATCCGTGTACACAGGGTTTGAATGCCCACATTGCTAGAGTAATCTCATTAGAGATGATGCCCTACCGGTTGGTTGAAAGCGAAGCTTTCAAAGCCCTGATGGCCTATGCAGTGCCACGCTATGACCTACCCAGTCGCCACTTCTTTGCGAGAAAAGCCATCCCAGCCCTCCACCAGCATGTCAAAGACCGCATTGTCCATGCACTCAGGCAATCTGTCAGTAGAAAGGTGCACCTCACAACAGATGCATGGACCAGTAGGCATGGCCAGGGACGTTACGTGTCCATCACGGCACACTGGGTTAATGTGCTGGATGCAGGGTTCACAGGGGACAGCCATATTGGGACAGTTCTGCCTAGCCCACGGTCTAGGAAACAGTTGGCTGTAGACGTTCGCCACCCCTCCTCCTCCTCCTCCTCCAGCAGAAGCGAGAGCTCGTCCACAGACCGCAGTCACACGACCACTCCATCCGCAGCTGCCAGTGTTGCACACGAGGTGTCCCATTATGGAACAGCTAGTGGTAAGCGTCAGCAGGCTGTGATGGAAATGAACAACACACACACCGCGGAAGTTCTGGCCAAGTTATTGCAGCAAGAAACTCAGTCATGGCTGGGCAGTGTACATCTTGAGGCAGGCAAGGTAGTCAGTGATAACGGAAGGAATTTTATGGCCGCCATAGCCCTTTCATAACTGAAACACATTCCTTGCCTGGCTCACACCTTGAACCTGGTGGTGCAGTGCTTCCTGAAAAGTTATCCGGGGTTACCCGCCCTTCTCCTGAAGGTGCGAATACTTTGCTTGCACATCCACCGTTCACCCGTACATTCCAGCCGTATGTAGAACCATCAGTGATCTTTGAAGCTTCCCCAGCACCGCCTAATAATCGATGTTGCAACAAGGTGGAACTCCACACTGCACATGCTTCAGAGGCTGTGCGAATAGAGGCGTGCTGTTATGCATTTGTGGGAGGATACACATAGACGGGCAGGCAGTTGGATGGCAGACATGGAGTAGTCAGGTGTGCAGTGGTCGAAGCTACAAGACCTGTGTCAAGTCCTTCAGTGTTTTGAGGAATGCACACGCCTGGTTAGTGCAGACGACACCATCATAAGCATGAGCATCCCCCTAATGCGTCTGCTGATGCAAAGTTTGATGCACATAAAGGAGCAGGCATCTGCAGCCGAGGACGAGGGAAGCCTTGATGACAGTCAGCCATTGTCTGGTCAGTGAAGTCTCCTGGACGAGGTGGCGGACAAAGAGGAGGAGGACGAGGAGGATGATGGGGTTGAATATTTATGGGAGGAGGAAGCTTCTCAGGGGGCAATAGAAACTGGTGGCGTTGCAAGGTCAGGTACAGGGTTTTTGAGGGAGACTAGTGATGTTGATTTGCCAGAAAGTGCTCCTCAACCCAGCACAAGCAGTGAATTGACACCTGGAACATTGGCCCACATGGCGGAATATGCCTTGCGTATCCTAAAAAGGGACCCCCGCATTATCAAAATGATGACTGATGACGATTACTGGTTGGTAGTGTTGAGCGATACCGTCCGATACTTGAAAGTATCGGTATCGGAAAGTATCGGCCGATACCGGCAAAGTATCGGATCCAATCCGATACCGATACCCGATACCAATACAAGTCAATGGGACTCAGGTATCGGACGGTATTCCTGATGGTTCCCAGGGTCTGAAGGAGAGGAAACTCTCCTTCAGGCCCTGGGAACCATATTAATGTGTAAAAGAAAGAATTAAAATAAAAAATATTGCTATACTCACCTGTCCGACGCAGCCGGGACCTCAGCGAGGGAACCGGCAGCGTTGTTTGTTTAAAATTCGCGCTTTTACTTGGTTACGTGAGGTCCCGGCTTGTGATTGGTCAGGGCGGCCATGTTGCCGGGACGCGGACCAATCACAGCAAGCCGTGACGAAATTACGTCACGGCTTGCTGTGATTGGTCCGAGTCCCGGCAACATGGCCGCCATTAACCAATCACAAGCCGTGACGTCACGGGAGGCTGGACATGCGCGTATTTTGAAAAGCGCGCGTGTCCAGCCTCCAGTGACGTCCCGGCTTATGATTGGTCACGGCGCCATGTTGCCGGGACGCGGACCAATCACAGCAAGCCGTGACGAAATTACGTCACGGCTTGCTGTGATTGGTCCGCGTCCCGGCAACATGGCCGCCATTAACCAATCACAAGCCGTGACGTCACGGGAGGCTGGACACGCGCGCTTTTCAAAATACGCGCATGTCCAGCCTCCCGTGACGTCCCGGCTTGTGATTGGTTAATGGCGGCCATGTTGCCGGAATGTCACTGGAGGCTGGACACGCGCGCTTTTCAAAATACGCGCATGTCCAGCCTCCCGTGACGTCCCGGCTTGTGATTGGTTAATGGCGGCCATGTTGCCGGGACGTCACTGGAGGCTGGACACGCGCGCTTTTCAAAATACGCGCATGTCCAGCCTCCAGTGACGTCACGGCTTGTGATTGGTTAATGGCGGCCATGTTGCCGGGACGTCACTGGAGGCTGGACACGCGCGCTTTTCAAAATACGCGCATGTCCAGCCTCCCGTGACGTCACGGCTTGTGATTGGTTAATGGCGGCCATGTTGCCGGGACTCGGACCAATCACAGCAAGCCGTGACGTAATTTCGTCACGGCTTGCTGTGATTGGTCCGCGTCCCGGCAACATGGCCGCCCTGACCAATCACAAGCCGGGACCTCACGTAACCAAGTAAAAGCGCGAAATTTAAACAAACAACGCTGCCGGTTCCCTCGCTGAGGTCCCGGCTGCGTCGGACAGGTGAGTATAGCGATATTTTTTATTTTAATTCTCTTTTTTACACATTATTACATTAATGTTGTTGCGATACCCGATACCCGATATCACAAAAATATCGGATCTCGGTATCGGAAATTCCGATACAGCAAGTATCGGCCGATACCCGATACTTGCAGTATCGGAATGCTCAACACTACTGGTTGGCCTGCCTCCTGGATCCATGCTGTAAAGGGAAATTGCAAAATATCATGCCACATGAGAACCTTGAGCAAATATTGGCTACCAAACAAGCAACTCTTGTAGAACGCTTGGTTTAGGCATTCCCAGCACACAGCGGCGGTGATGGTTCTCACACGAGCTGCAGGGGGCAACATGCAAGAGGTGTTAGAGGGGCACAAATCAGAAGTGGCATTGGACAGAGGGGTTTTATGACCAGGTTGTGGAGTGATTTCGCAATGACCGAAGACACGACAGGTACTGCAGCATCAATTCAAAGTGACAGGAGACAACATTTGTCCAGTATGGTTACTAACTATTTTTCCTCCCTTATCGATGTTCTCCCTCACACGTCATTCCCATTTGAATACTGGGCATCCAAAATAGACACCTGGCCTGAATTGGCAGAATATGCTTTACAGGAGCTTGCTTGCCCAGCTGCTAGTGTGCTATCAGAAAGAGTATTCGGTGCTGCTGGTTCAATACTGACTGAAAAAAGGACTCGTCTGGCTACCCAAAATGTTGATGATCTAACCTTCATTAAAATGAACCAATCATGGATTTCAAATTATTTTGCCCCACCTTTCCCTGCTGACACCTAGCTTTCCTTTAAAAAGGTCTTGCTTTTAGACTCGTCTTACTGACTGCTCCAATTTCTCCATTTGCAACTGCTGTATGTCCACCATAGGCCATTTTTACACCTCCCTAAATGGGCTGACTCCCCCCACGGGGCCGTGGTCACCACTTGGCGCAAGCACCTGTGCGAGTGCCGTTTGGCTGAACAGGTGGGTGTGCCCACTTTTGGGTGACGGCACTGGCACAGGGTCCCTCATAGTACAATGAAGTGTCTCTGGCGGTGGCCAAGGTCAGACACACCGTCGTAACATGAGGGGCCCTGGGCCAGTACCACCACCCACGAGAGAGTGTTCCCCCCAGCTCAAACAGTGCTCGACCACTTGCAAAATTACCTCTCACTGCTCCACCACTGTTTAGTCTGTGCTGTTAAATCCTTCAATGGCACTGCCAATACCAATTTGTTGACATGATTGATGCTAGTAAAAATATTCAGGGGCCCTGTCCTACATTTACACCAGTTAATACTTTGTGCCAACTACCACTGTCTGCAAGTCAGCAGAGGAGCCCACCCCTGTAACTAGGTATGCCACCTGTTTATTTGTGGAAAAAAAATTTTTGCCAGACATTAACCTCACTTTATTATTTTGGCCTACTAACTGTGTCAGACACTCCTTACAGTTGTCCTCCACTGAACAAAGCTAGGCCGCCTGCATACTCCTGTAACCTATTTTTAACTGCATGTTGCCTATTATTTTTTTGGCCCTACTAACTGTTTCTGCCACTCCTTGCAATCGTCCTCCTCTGACCACACCAATGCTGCCTGTGTACCCCTGTAACCTATTTAAACCTGAATAGAGCCTACTGTTTTATTTTAGGCCTAGCAAGTCTGTCTGCGGTCCCTCCTTGCAATCGTCCTCCTCTGACCACACCAATGCTGCTTGTGTACCCCTGTAACCTATTTAAACCTGAATAGAGCCTACTTTTTTATTTTAGGCCTAGTAAGTCTGTCTGCGGTCCCTCCTTGCAATCGTCCTCCTCTGACCACACCAATGCTGCCTGTGTACCCCTGTAACCTATTTAAACCTAAATAGAGCATACTTTTTTATTTTAGGCCTAGTAAGTCTGTCTGCGGTCCCTCCTTGCAATCGTCCTCCTCTGACCACACCAATGCTGCCTGTGTACCCCTGTAACCTATTTAAACCTGCATAGAGCATACTTTTTTATTTCAGGCCTAGTAAGTCTGTCTGCGGTCCCTCCTTGCAATCGTCCTCCTCTGACCACACCAATGCTGCCTGTGTACCCCTGTAACCTATTTAAACCTGAATAGAGCCTACTTTTTTTATTTTAGGCCTAGAAAGTCTGCGCCACTCCTTCCAGTTGTCCTCCGCTGACCACACCAATGCTGCCTGTGTACCCCTGTAACCTATTTAAACCTGAATAGAGCCTACTTTTTTATTTTAGGCCTAGTAAGTCTATCTGCGGTCCCTCCTTGCAATCGTCCTCCTCTGATCACGCCAATGCTGCCTGTGTACCCCTGTAGCCTATTTAAACCTGAATAGAGCCTACTTTTTTATTTTAGGCCTAGTAAGTCTGTCTGCGGTCCCTCCTTGCAATCGTCCTCCTCTGACCACACCGACCACACCAATGCTGCCTGTGTACCCCTGTAACCTATTTAAACCTGAATAGAGCCTACTTTTTTATTTTAGGCCTAGTAAGTCTGTCTGCGGTCCCTCCTTGCAATCGTCCTCCTCTAACCACACCAATGCTGCCTGTGTACCCCTGTAACCTATTTAAACCTGAATAGAGCCTACTTTTTTATTTTAGGCCTAGTAAGTCTGTCTGCGGTCCCTCCTTGCAATCGTCCTCCTCTGACCACACCAATGCTGCCTGTGTACCCCTGTAATCTAGTTAAACCTGAATAGAGCATACTTTTTTATTTTAGGCCTAGTAAGTCTGTCTGCAGTCCCTCCTTGCAATCGTCCTCCTCTGACCACACCAATGCTGCCTGTGTACCCCTGTAACCTATTTAAACCTGAATAGAGCCTACTTTTTTATTTCAGGCCTAGTAAGTCTGTCTGCGGTCCCTCCTTGCAATCGTCCTCCTCTGACCACACCAATGCTGCCTGTATACCTCTGTAACCTATTTAAACCTGAATAGAGCCTACTTTTTTCTTTTAGGCCTAGTAAGTCTGCACTACTCCTTCCAATTGTCCTCCGCTGACCACACCAATGCTGCCTGTGTACCCCTGTAACCTTTGTTAAATTGCATTGAGCCAACTTTTTGGTTTAAGGCCTACTACCTGTGTCTGTCTGCGCCACTCAATACAGCTGTCCTCCTCTGAAAAAAGCTGAGCTTCAATTGTCAGGTTTTCAGCCTATAGGAATTTGAAAACTGCATTGGGGCTACTAGTTTGGTTGGGCCAACTAACGGTGTGTGTCGCTCATTGGTGTTCTCCATGTTTTTTTTCTTGAGCTTCAATCTTCAGGCTTTCGGCCTATATTTAAAAAATTTAAACAGCTTTTGGCCTACTAGTTTGGTTGGGCCCTACTGACGGTGTCTGCCTCTCCTTGGTGTTCTCCTCCACTGAATAAAGCAGTGCCGCCTGTTTACTCCTGTTACCAATTTTGAACTTTATTTGGCCCACTTTATTATTTGGGCCTACTAACTGTGTCTGCCTCTCATTACAGTTGTCCTCCACTGAACAAAGCAATGCCGCCTGGTTAGTCCTGTTACCAATTTTGAACTGCATTTAGCCCACTTTATTATTTGGGCCTATATCTGTGTTTCCTCATCATCCTGCCCATTGCCCAGCCATTGCTACAGGAGTCTGCTGGTACATTGACCCAGACCGCTACATTCCCCTTGCACTCTACACAGCCAGAATCTGACCCTGCTGAAATTCAGGTTCCCCTTCCCGCATGCTATACCACCTTACACGGGGACAAAGAGGAAGGTGCAGATGAAAGTGCAGGTTCCTTCATCAGGTGGGGAGGGCATACTCATTGGCGACTTCACTGTCACAGGGCCCTGTTGTGAAATCCGTTCTCGGGCTCCCTCCTGTGGTCATGAGTGGTACTGTGTGAGTTTGTTCTTGGGCTCCCTCTGGTGGCCTTTAGCGATATGGCTGGTCTTGGCTGGGCTCGGCTGTTTCATCTCCTGCTAGGCTGGGCCTATTTAACTCACCTGGACCTTTATTTGTCGCCTGCTGTCGGTGTATTCAGTCCTGATCCTGTGCTCTCCTGAATATTCCTTGTGACCAGTCTCCTGCTATGAGAAGCTAAGTTTGCTTGTTCAGTTTCTCATTATTTCCTTGAACACGTTTCTCATTATATAATGAGTTCAGCCCAGCTTGCTTTTATGTGATTTTTTTGCTTGCTGGTTAGTTCTGGGGTGCAGAGTGCGCCTCTCACATCGTGAGTCGGTGTGGGGGTTCGTGTATTCTCTGCGTGGTTTACTTTTGATAGTTTTTGTACTGACCGCACAGACACCTATCTATTTTCTGCCTATCTAGTATTAGCGGGCCTCATTTGCTAAATCTGTTTCATCTCTACGTTTGTGTTTTCCCCTTGACTCACCGTTATTATTTGTGGGGGGCTATCTAAAACTTTGGGGTACATTTCTCTGAGGCAAGTGAGGACTTTGCTTTCTCTCTAGGGGTAGTCAGTTTCTCAGGCTGTGACGAGACGTCTAGGTTTTCAGGTAACGTTCCACAGCTGCCTTTAGTGTGTTTGGATAGGATCAGGATTGCGGTCAGTATAGCTTCCACATCCCAGAACTTGTCCTATATACTCAGGGTATATTTGTCAGGTCAGTTTGAGATCCTACCACCAGGATCATAACAGTACAGCAGGCCCGAAAGTGTTAATGCAGCTAAAGAGGGAGAAGAGACATCTTAAGGTCATTTTTTTTTCCCTCTGCACTGTGTTTTGCCTCTCTGCTCCCCTTAATCTCTGGGTGGTTCTGTATGCAGCTACTAATATGGACATTCAGAGTCTGTCTTCTAGTGTGGATCATCTCACTGCAAGGGTACAGGGCATTCAGGATTATGTAGTCCGCAGTCCTATGTCAGAGCCTAAAATACCTATTCCTGAGCTGTTTTCCGGAGATAGATCTAGGTTTTTGAACTTTAAGAATAATTGTAAGTTATTTCTTTCTCTGAGACCTCGCTCATCTGGTGACTCTGTTCAGCAAGTCAAAATTGTTATTTCTTTGTTGCGGGGTGACCCTCAAGATTGGGCATTCTCTTTGGCGCCAGGAGATCCGGCACTGCTAAATGTTGATGCGTTTTTTCTGGCGCTTGGAGTGCTTTATGAGGAACCAAATCTGGTAGACCAAGCAGAGAAGGTTTTGCTGGCTCTCTCTCAGGGTCAGGATGAAGCAGAGGTTTTTTGTCAGAAGTTTAGGAAGTGGTCAGTGCTCACTCAGTGGAATGAGTGCGCCCTGGCGGCGATTTTCAGAAAGGGTCTTTCTGAAGCCCTTAAAGATGTTATGGTGGGGTTCCCCACGCCGGCGGGTCTGAATGAGTCAATGTCTTTGGCCATTCAGATTGATCGGCGTTTGTGGGAGCGCAAACCTGTGCACCCTCTGGCGGTATTTTCTGAGCAGAAACCTGAGCCTATGCAACGTGACAGGATTCTGACCAGAGTTGAACGGCAAAACCACAGACGTCAGAATGGGTTGTGCTTTTACTGTGGTGATTCTGCTCATGTTATCTCAGCATGCTCTAAGCGCACAAAAAGGGTTGCCAAGTTTGTCACCATTGGTACTGTACAACCTAAATTCATTTTGTCTGTTACTTTGATTTGCTCTCTGTCATCCTACCCAGTTATGGCTTTTGTGGATTCAGGTGCTGCCCTGAATTTGATGGATTTGTCATTTGCCAGGCGCTGTGGTTTTATCTTGGAGCCTTTACAATTCCCTATTCCGCTAAAGGGAATTGATGCTACACCATTGGCCAAGAATAAACCTCAGTACTGGACTCAATTGACCATGTGCATGGCTCCTGTACATCAGGAGGTAATTCGCTTTCTGGTGCTACATAATTTGCATGATGTTGTCGTGTTGGGTCTGCCATGGCTGCAGGCTCATAATCCAGTCCTGGATTGGAAAGCAATGTCTGTGTCAAGTTGGGGGTGCCAGGGGATTCAATGCGATGCTCCTTTGGTGTCAATTGCTTCTTCTACTCCTTCTGAAGTCCCTGAATTTTTGTCGGACTACCAGGATGTATTTGATGAGCCCAAATCCAGTGCCCTACCTCCTCATAGGGATTGTGATTGTGCCATAAATCTGATTCCTGGTAGTAAGTTCCCTAAGGGACGACTTTTTAATTTGTCTGTACCAGAACATACCGCTATGCGGAGTTATATAAAGGAGTCCTTGGAGAAGGGACATATTCGCCCGTCCTCGTCCCCTTTGGGTGCGGGGTTCTTTTCTGTGGCCAAGAAGGATGGTTCTCTGAGACCCTGTATAGATTATCGCCTTCTAAATAACATCACGGTCAAATTTCAGTATCCCTTGCCACTGTTGTCCGATCTGTTTGCCCAGATTAGGGGGGCCAGTTGGTTCACCAAGATAGATCTTCGTGGAGCATATAATCTTGTGCGCATAAAGCAGGGCGATGAATGGAAAACAGCACTTAATACGCCTGAAGGTCATTTTGAGTACTTGGTGATGCCTTTTGGGCTTTCTAATGCCCCCTCTGTGTTTCAGTCCTTCATGCACAATATCTTCCGAGAGTACCTGGATAGATTTATGATTGTGTACCTGGATGATATTTTGGTCTTTTCTGATGATAGGGAGTCTCATGTGAAGCAGGTCAGGATGGTATTTCAGGTCCTGCGTGCCAATGCCTTGTTTGTGAAGGGCTCTAAATGTCTCTTCGGAGTCCAGAAGGTTTCCTTTTTGGGCTTTATTTTTTCTCCTTCTACTATAGAGATGGATCCAGTCAAGGTTCAGGCTATTCATGACTGGACTCAACCTACATCTGTGAAGAGTCTTCAGAAGTTCTTGGGTTTTTCTAATTTTTACCGTCGCTTCATCACTAATTTTTCTAGTGTGGTGAAGCCTTTGACGGATTTGACCAAGAAGGGTTCTGATGTGACGAATTGGTCTCCTGCGGCCGTGGAGGCCTTTCAGGAGTTGAAACGTCGGTTTTCTTCGGCTCCTGTCTTGCGCCAGCCCGATGTCTCTCTTCCCTTTCAGGTCGAGGTTGATGCTTCAGAGATTGGAGCAGGGGCTGTTTTGTCGCAGAGAAGCTCTGATGGCTCTGTGATGAGACCATGTGCTTTCTTTTCAAGAAAGTTTTCGCCTGCCGAGCGGAATTATGATGTTGGTAATCGAGAGTTGTTGGCAATGAAGTGGGCATTTGAGGAGTGGCGACATTGGCTTGAGGGAGCCAAGCATCGTGTGGTGGTCTTGACGGATCACAAGAATTTGACTTATCTCGAGTCTGCCAAACGGTTGAATCCGAGACAGGCTCGATGGTCGCTGTTTTTCTCTCGTTTCAATTTCGTGGTTTCATATCTTCCGGGTTCGAAAAACGTGAAGGCTGATGCCCTTTCTAGGAGTTTTGTACCTGACTCCCCGGAAGTTTCTGAAAGGACTGGTGTTCTCAAAGAGGGGGTGATTTTGTCTGCTATCTCTCCTGATCTGCGATGGGTGTTGCAGGAGTTTCAGGCCAATAGACCTGACCGTTGTCCACCAGAGAGACTGTTTGTCCCAGACAGATGAACCAGTAGAGTTATTTCCGAGGTTCATTCTTCGGTGTTGGCGGGTCATCCTGGGATTTTTGGTACCAGGGATTTGGTGGCGAGATCCTTTTGGTGGCCTTCCTTGTCGTGGGATGTGCGTTCCTTTGTGCAGTCCTGTGGGATTTGTGCTCGGGCCAAGCCTTCGTGTTCTCATGCCAGTGGATTGCTTCTGCCTTTGCCTGTCCTGAAGAGGCCTTGGACGCATATTTCCATGGATTTTATTTCGGATCTTCCTGTCTCTCAGAAGATGTCTGTCATCTGGGTGGTTTGTGATCGTTTTTCCAAAATGGTCCATTTGGTACCCTTGCCTAAGTTGCCTTCCTCCTCCGATTTGGTGCCATTGTTTTTTCAGAATGTGGTTCGTTTACATGGTATTCCGGAGAACATTGTGTCCGACAGAGGATCCCAGTTTGTGTCCAGATTTTGGCGATCCTTTTGTGCTAAGATGCGCATTGAATTGTCTTTTTCTTCAGCCTTCCATCCTCAGACGAATGGTCAAACCGAACGAACTAATCAGACCTTGGAAACTTATTTGAGATGTTTTGTTTCTGCTGACCAGGATGATTGGGTGACCTTTTTGCCATTGGCTGAGTTCGCCCTCAATAATTGGGCTAGTTCTGCTACTTTGGTTTCACCTTTCTTTTGCAATTCTGGTTTTCATCCTCGTTTCTCCTCGGGTCAGGTTGAGTCTTCTGACTGTCCTGGGGTGGATTCTGTGGTGGATAGGTTGCAGCAGATTTGGAACCATGTGGTGGATAATTTGACTTTGTCCCAAGAGAAGGCTCAGCGCTTTGCTAACCGCCGTCGCTGTGTGGGTCCCCGACTTCGTGTGGGGGATTTGGTATGGTTGTCTTCTCGTTATGTCCCGATGAAGGTTTCCTCTCCTAAGTTCAAGCCTCGTTTCATCGGTCCTTATAAGATTTTGGAAGTCCTCAACCCTGTGTCTTTTCGTTTGGACCTCCCAACATCGTTTGCCATTCATAATGTGTTCCATAGGTCATTGTTGCAGAGATATGTGGTGCCTGTGGTCCCTTCTGTTGATCCTCCTGCTCCGGTCTTGGTCGAGGGGGAGTTGGAATGTGTGGTGGAGAAGATCTTGGATTCTCGTATTTCGAGACGGAGGCTTCAGTACTTAGTGAAATGGAAGGGTTATGGTCAGGAGGATAATTCCTGGGTTGTCGCCTCCAATGTCCATGCGGCCGATTTGGTTCGTGCCTTTCATTTGGCTTGTCCTGATCGGCCTGGGAGCTCTGTTGAGGGTTCGGTGACCCCTCCTCAAGGGGGGGGTACTGTTGTGAATTCCGTTCTCGGGCTCCCTCCTGTGGTCATGAGTGGTACTGTGTGAGTTTGTTCTTGGGCTCCCTCTGGTGGCCTTTAGCGATATGGCTGGTCTTGGCTGGGCTCAGCTGTTTCATCTCCTGCTAGGCTGGGCCTATTTAACTCACCTGGACCTTTATTTGTCGCCTGCTGTCGGTGTATTCAGTCCTGATCCTGTGCTCTCCTGAATATTCCTTGTGACCAGTCTCCTGCTATGAGAAGCTAAGTTTGCTTGTTCAGTTTCTCATTATTTCCTTGAAAACGTTTCTCATTATATAATGAGTTCAGCCCAGCTTGCTTTTATGTGATTTTTTGCTTGCTGGTTAGTTCTGGGGTGCAGAGTGCGCCTCTCACATCGTGAGTCGGTGTGGGGGTTCTTGTATTCTCTGCGTGGTTTACTTTTGATAGTTTTTGTACTGACCGCACAGACACCTATCTATTTTCTGCCTATCTAGTATTAGCGGGCCTCATTTGCTAAATCTGTTTCATCTCTACGTTTGTGTTTTCCCCTTGACTCACCGTTATTATTTGTGGGGGGCTATCTAAAACTTTGGGGTACATTTCTCTGAGGCAAGTGAGGTCTTTGCTTTCTCTCTAGGGGTAGTCAGTTTCTCAGGCTGTGACGAGACATCTAGGTTTTCAGGTAACGTTCCACAGCTGCCTTTAGTGTGTTTGGATAGGATCAGGATTGCGGTCAGTATAGCTTCCACATCCCCAGAACTTGTCCTATATACTCAGGGTATATTTGTCAGGTCAGTTTGAGATCCTACCACCAGGATCATAACAGGGCCCCTCATAGCACGCAAAAGTGTCTCTGCCGGTGGGAGGCGCCCCCGCCGTCAAACACAACGTCGTACTTTGAGGGGCCCTGTGCCAGTGCCAATGCGAACGTGTGCCCTCCCTGCTTGCTCAGGATCACAGCACTTGCAAAGTTGAAATACTGACCTCTCCCTGCTCCACCGCCGTGACGTAGTCCGCGTTTCCTGGGCCCACGAAAAACTTGATCCAGCCCTACCCCCCCACAACTTTAGCCAAATGACCCCCAATTTTCAATGCCTATTATTATAAGGTAAATTAAGATTCACAAGCTTAATTGACACGAATTGATGTTTTTGACATGAAAATGGGCACTGTAGGTGTTTTCCTGTCCTCCACTCACTGCCAACTTTGCTCCCCATTGACTTACATTGGGTTTCGTGTTTCGGTCAATCCCCGACTTTGCTCGATAATCGGCCAATTTCACTCGACTCGACTCGACTTTTGACAAAGTCGGGTTTCGCGAAACCCGCCTCGATCCTAAAAAAGTAAAAGTCGCTCAACCCTAGTGGTGACCGCATTTAAAAAAATCCTTATATGTTAACCAGGCACTATTTCCTGCAGTCAATTTACTGTTGAGATAAAGACACAGAGATAGGATGTCATGTAAGGAAGGTGCTTTTTTGGCAAGATAATATATGTGAGTACAATCTAAAATATGTGCTAGCTTCACATCGTTGTATAAAATGGGGACATACTTTTTCACAATTTGAATTATTTCTGCATACTGTGGACTGTAAACTGTGGAAAAATTTGTCGTACTCAGAGAATGAGAGGCAGACTCTGCATGTTTATTCTTATTAAACCTTTTTCTTTTATTTTTTTTATTATTCTTATTGGGGTTCATAGGAAGAAACCCTGGATCCTCATTATCACTCCATAATAAAGACTTTCTATCAATGTCTTTTGTCACAGATTTTGCTCTGTGCAGCATAGTAGGGTATACAACCCAGAAATCCAAAATATGAAAAAAACTTGGCACTCAAGAAGAATTTTGGTGTAAATAAGAAGATCCTTTAATGTGCATCCACGTCTCTCTGAGCGGCTTCCGCCATACTCCACGTGCACTGACATCCACAGGATCTCCCATTGCATCCAGGCCAGTTGAATAATCCAGTTGGAACCAACACTGACCCTATATACGCTTTACCTACTATACCAGTAAAATTGTTCTGATGAAGGTCCGGATGAGGACCGAAAACGTTCCAACTTATATCTTTGTGGATGCACATTAAAGGATCTTCGTCTTTACACCAAAATTCTTCTTGAGTGCCAAGTTTTTTTCTTATTTTGGATTCCTGGGTTGTATAACCTACTTGAGCACCTATACTGATTATTAGTACGAGTGCCGTGTTGCTTCTTTTTTGTAATCTAATTTTGTGTCATACCTGTGGGTTAAAAATGCTCACTATAACCATGTAGAAAATCCTTGAGGGGTGTAGTTTCCAAAATGGGGTCACTTTTGTAGGGGGTTTCCACTGTTAAGGCACATCAGGGTCTCTCCAAACGTGACATGACATCCGCTCTCGATTCCAGCCAATTTTGCTTTCAAAAAGTGCTCCTTCCATTCCGAGCCCCACATATGGGGTACCAATGTACTCAGCAGAGATTGGTCAACACATTTTTTGTAACTTTTTCTCTTGTTACAGTTGCGAAAGTAAAAAAGTTTGGGGTCTAAAGTAAATTTTTCTTGAAAAAAGTTAAACATTATTTTCTTCTTTCCACATTGCTTTAGTTCTCGTGAAGCAACTAAAGGTTTAATAAACTTCTAGAATGTGGTTTTGAGCACCTTGAGGGGTGCATATTTAAGAATGGTTTCACTTTTGGGGACTTTCTGTCATATAGACCCCTCAAAGTCGCTTCAAATGTGATGTGGTACCTAAAAATAGTTTTGTAAACTTGTTGGAAAAATGAGAAATTGCTGGTCAACTTTTAACCCTTATAACTTCCTAACAAAAAAATATATTTTTCCAAAATTGCTAAATGTAATACAGCATGCCATATCCCACATTCTAATTTTGTAGTGGTGAAATTGTTTCATGTGTAGAGCTGTTACACAGTAAATAATTATTTTTTTTTTGGCTGTTACCAATGTGATTCAGCACTCCATGTCCCATGTTGTAATTTTGTGGAGGTGAAATTAAGCTGCAAAGCTCATACAAATTCAAAAAAATTGTTGCTAAACATAATACAGCCCACCATATCCCATATTGCAATTGTGTGGTGGTGAACTTGTTCTATGTGAAGAGCTGTTGCACAGGAAAAAAAATTTTTGTGGCAGTTGCTAGCGTGATTCAGCACACCATATATCACTTTGTCATTTAGTGGTGGGGAAATTCAGCTGCTTGCATAGCTCATGCAGATTAAAAAAAAATTATGTTGCTTAACGTGATAAAGGCCGCCATATTCCACCTTATCATTTGCAGCACTGGGGTCCTGGGTTCAAATCCCACCAAGGACAACATCTGCAAGGAGTTTGTATGTTCTCCCTGTGTTTGCGTGGGCTTCCTCTGGGTACTCCGGTTTCCTCCCACATTCCAAAGACATACTGATAGGGATTCAAGATTGTGAGCCCCATCGGGGACATCGATGATAATGTGTGAAAAAACTGTAAAGCGCATATGCTTCACAGAGTCAAGAGGAGGAAATCATCTGCACCAATGTCCAATTTCTTTTTAGCTTGGATCCAGGGAAGGATGAAGCTCACAGGGGCAGCAAGGGTTGCCTATCCTGGGCCTTTTTTGACACTGCAAAGAGTGAGCCAACTCGTGTAATCTGCCAACTTTGAAAAAAAAACTGAGTAGAGAGAAAAAGGTGCAATAATTTGACTACTACATGCATAAACTTTTACATGCACAATCAACATGAGTTACCCTAGGAATTCCACTGCACTTAAATGCGGACTAGCGGACCTCAACAACCATCAGCCATGTCATCAATAGCATCTGCTGCTTCTTCCTCCTCTGTTACCATGCCAAGTAATGTGATGCAGATTTCCGACAGCAGAACCTCGGGTTCTTTACCCTCTCCAGTCAGGCTGACTGTGAGCCCGTCAGCTGTAACAGAAGACATGCCTGCTGTTTTTGACCCATCTGAGAGAACGAGCACACCACAACTTTATCAATCCACTGTAATGTCTCCGCCTGCACCTCCATTACTTAGTTTGTCCGATTCACTGTACTATGCACTCTCTCAGCACTGCAGCCAGCCCATGGTCATGCAGTTGTGGTCACGTAAAAGATTGTTTCCTTCTATTATTATTATTATTATTATTTATTTATATAGCACCATTAATTCCATGGTGCTGTACATGAGCAAGGGGTTACATACAGAGTTATAAATATTGTTTACAGTAAACAGGTTTACAGTGACAGACTGATACAGGGGGGAGAGGACCCTGTCCTTGCGGACTTACATTCTATGGGGTAGTGGGGAAGAGACAGAAGGTAGGGGCGAGGTGGCGGCTCTGGCGATGTCAGATGTCTACACTTGACAACGCTAAGTGGTTGAAATTCACCATCTCCATCTGTTGGCTATGGAAATGCTGCCTTTCTGCCTGGTAGATACAGATGGTTTTCGAAAGCTGTTGGCCATCGCAGTCCCCAGAGTACCAGTTGCCCAGTCACTATTACTTCTCTAAGAAAGCTGTGCCACACCACAACAGCATGTTGCAGATATCACCTGTTCCTTGACTAAACCTATGTCTGCCAGGATGCATTTCACCACAGACACTTAAATGAGTAAGCATGGTCAAGGGCACTACATCTCACTTACTGGGCACGGGGTGACTCTGGTGGCTGTGGGGGCAGGCGGGGAAGTTGCTACTCCACAAGTCTTGGAATTTCCAAGGCTTGAGAGGACAAACCTCTATATTTCACACTTCCTTCACTCCTTCTGCCTCCTCCTCTACCTCCTCTAGGACCTGCTCCTGCGCCCTCAACCTCTGCCTTAATAATACACACGTTACAGCAGTGCAGAGCGAATCCCCACCACCTTTGTACTGAACTGCCATTGCACACCGCAATCAGGCAGTGTTAAACTTGATGTGACTTGGAGATTGCAGTCACACAGCTGAAGAGTTGTGGACAGCTCTACAGACCAAGTTGGAGCAAAGACTGTTGCCACTAAACCTGCATCCAGGGAAGACTGTGTCCGATAGCGGTGCAAACCTGGTGGCAGCCCTATGCTGAGGAAAGCTGACTCACATCCTCAACCTGGTGGTACAGCATTTTCTCTGCCACTATCCTGTCCTGAATGAGTTGCTACAGAAAGCATGGGAGCTGTGTGCTCACTTCCGCAGTTCGCACCCCTCAGGTTATTCACTTGCATCGATACAGACATCTTTGTCCATGCCAGTTAACAGGTTGATATGCGATGTGCCGACATGGTGGAATTCCACTCTGCACATGTTGCAGTGACAGTGGCAGCATCAATGCAGTACGGATGTGATGCATATCACGTTTACAGAGTGGGCACAGATTAAGGCCCTATGAACCCTTCTACCCAGCTTCAAAATGGGTACTAAGATGATTAGCATTGACAACGCCATCATCAGCATCACTATTCTGGTTATCAATGTGCTGAAGCAGACTTTGAATAGCCTGATGAACTGTTATCGAAGGTGCAAAATCCGAGGAACAAATGGAGGAAGAGGTGACAGGCGAGCAACTGTTAGAAGAGAATAATCATCCACTTCCTGTCATTCGTGGTTGGTGGGAGGGGACGGAGGAAACAAGCATCAGTGTTACCCAGGTACCAACACAGCATGGCCTTGGACCTCATGGAAGAACCCGAAATATGAGTGCCTTCTTGCTGCACTACCTGAAACATGATCCCTGCATAGTTATGATTCAAAATAGTGTTGACTACTGGGATGCCACTCTGTTAGGCCTGTTTCACACGTGAGTGGCTCCGATACGTGTGGTTACAGTTTCCTCACGTACCGGAGACACTGACACACGTAGACACATTAAAATCAATGTGTCTCTGCACATGTCAGTGATTTTTCGCGGACCGTGTGTCCGTGTGCAAAACACAGAGACATGTCCATTTTTCTTCGACAACATGGTCCCCAAAGAGTCCCGCACACGTGCACACGGAGAACAGTGTGCACTCTTCTCCGTGTGCACGTACCGCGCGCAGGAGAAACAGCGCTACATTAAGCGCTGTCCCCCTGCGTGTGGTGCTGAAGCCGGCATTCATTCCTTCTCCCCAGCAGTGTTCGCTGGAGAGAAGGAATGAAAAATCAAGGTGTTTTTTTGTGTGTTTAAAATAAAGTTTGTGGCCACAAACCACCTCCCACCCCCTGTGCGCCCGCCCGCTTGCATTAAAATACTCACCCAGCTCCCGCGATGTTTCCTCTCAGCGCCGGCAGCTTGCCCTGTGTGAGCGGTCACGTGGAGCCGCTCATTACAGTGATGAATATGCGGCTCCACCTCCCATAGGGGTGGAGCTGCATATTCATCCCTGTTATGGATCTCCAAGGACTTTTGCACCCCAATTGCAGACTGTACAGACTAGGCGATGGTGAAGTTTTTAGTGTGCTGCATTGATTTTGCATAATTGCAGTCAGTGATATCTTTAGTGTGGCTTCTGTGTCTGCTGTTGCTGCTGCTGCATATGTTAACACAAATTTGTCTAAATGTAAACAGTCATGGTTGGTCTCCATCTGCTGTTAGTCCCTCATTTTTTGACATGTGAACACTCCTGTTTGGGTGTCCATCTACTGAGTTGGCTGTCATGGAAAATATGTCACTCCCCATTTTACTATTTCTACTGTGGTGAAATTGGTTTCACTGTGTTGGTATCTGCCACTAATTTTTGGAAAGGTGTACACTCCTGGTTGGGTGTCCATCTGCTGGGTTTCTCTGTAGTGGAAGACGTGTCGGTCCCTATTATACTATTTCTACTCTCGTAAAATTGATGCCACTTTGATGGTGTCTGCCACTAATTTTTGCTAATGTGGAGCGTCCTGATTGGGTGTCTCCATTTGCTGGGTTGGCTGTAGTGGAAGAGATATCACTCCCTCTTATACTATTTCTACTCTAGTAGCAATGAAAATGGTGATTTCTGCAAATAATTTTTGCAAATGTGAACACTTCTGGTTGGGTGATAATCTATTGGGTTGGCTGTAGTGGAAGACATGTCTGCCTCTATTATACTAATCCTACTCTCGTGAAATTGATGCTACTTTGGTGGTGTCTGCTACTAATTGTTTGAAATGTGAACATTCCTGATTGGGTCTCTCCATCTGCGGGATTGGCTGGAGTGGAAGACGTGTCAGTCCCTGTTATACTAGTTCTACTGTGGTGAAATTGATGCCATTTTAGTAGTGTCTGTCACAAATTTTTGGAAATTTTTAGACTCCTTGCTGTGTCTCCTTCATGTGTGTTGCCTGTAGCAGTAGGCGTCCGAGGTCGGCAGGCCTCCACTGCCATTGAGTCAACTGCCTGTGTTACTATCCTTACATTTTTCTGACAATAGTAGTCAACGGAACTGATATTTATACCACTTGAGTGTGGCTAAGCATAAAAGCAGGTTGAGCTGTTGCATGTGGTATCGGCTCCCAGCACATCAGGCCTACACAAATCTTTCAGCCACCTCGTCTTCCTGTGACATTCAATTCAAAGCTGTAAATGCTGGCCCGCACCCTGATACCTTATGTATGGCTGATTGCTACCGTGCCATTGTAAAATTTGTGCTGTGGGTGAATTGAGGCCACTTTCCTGGTGTCTGCCCCTAATTTGAAGTGTTTTGGCAGCTTTTGGGCCCATTTGAAGGTGCTGTGTATGCGTTTACTTTTGCCTCCCATTGACTTAAATGGCGTTCGGCTATGTTCGACAAATATTAGCCGAATAAATCGGCAAATGTTGCAAATTCGGCGATTGTAATCTGAACTGAACATTGAAATATTCACTCATCTTTGGCCATCCACCCCATTCTGGTGTTAGCTGCTAGTAAGCGCCATTTACAGCTATTTGCTTTGATGATTATATGGTTACTTTGGGTTAGCACTTCATTTTTTTTTTCTTTAGTGCTACTCATTTTGTTTGGTTCTGGCTGCAGGAAAGTGCTATTGTATAAGGATTTATTCAATGAGACCATACTATTGCACTATATTAGCACTTTCGTTATGGCATGCCTTCCTGATTTATGTGATACTGGCAGCTACGTGGGGTATATGGCACTCATGATCTTTCGTGTCATCCTGTTGTTATTTTTACTGTGTGTTACACTTTATTACATTTTCACAATAAAATACTCTTTTTAACCTAAGTACTCCCTTTTCCTCCTAATTTTTCTAGATAGTATATGGAGTTGGTTTCCTTTGCTGTCCTCTTTTTTGAGGCTTTGCTTTGCATAATTTTATGCAAGGTATTTAGATAATGTGGGTATCTGGTATGTCCGTCTCATTAATTGTAACTGTGTTTTTTTACAGTATTTTCCAGGTTTACCATGGATTATAGGGCACGGGACTCAATATGGCATGCCCAGATTAACCAAACATTTAAGGATGACGGAAATGGGGGCGCTAGTGGGGCGCTGATTTGCAGGAGATTATGGCCCGGTTCAAAGAACTCCTACGGAAGAGAACGAGAGTGTGGTGGAATCAGGCCTTTTTAGAAAAGTATCTGGAGGAGGGATTGATCCCTCGTGGCCTGAGGATACAGGTGTTTCCCTAATTTCCAATTGGTGATGAGGGTATCAAAACCAGATGGGAGGAGTACTCAAACACCTGTTCTAAGGGCCACATGGAATTACTAAAAGAAATGGATTCCAAAACGTTAAATGAAATAGAGATCGAAATGGAATCTTTACAACTTACCCTTAAGAAAGATATGACCGTTGATTCTCTAAAGAGATTTAATGACAATATGGATGTGGAATTGCAGAAATGGGTAAATGAAATCCAAACCACTAAATACAAGATGTTTAAGAGAGATGTCAATGATAGACTGACTGGTAATATGTATAAGTGGTACAGAACTAAGGACAGATCCCGTCCACAATACAGATACTTCTGGTGAAGCAAGTACTTCTGTTCCTGCAACAAAGGGAGTGGTTACACGACAGACTGCCAAACAAAAGGGCTCTTCTGCCGGGAGACCTGGATCTAGACTCCAGGGTGGGCCACAGGTATATATTCTGTCATCTCGTGTTTTTTCAGATATTCAGTTGGATGTGCTTGGGAGGGGCCTGACCTTCTCCCCCACTAATTCTTTTGAATATTTTTTAGCATTAAAAGATCTGCATCTCTTCTCCCGGAAGCTCGTTCTGAGGAAACTTCATCAAAAAGAGACATTGACACAAGAATCACTAACCGAGATTGAGAGGGAGGCATTACAGAATCTCCAGGATCTCCTTGATGAACAATCAACATCTCATCAAGGTAGGTTCCCTTCATCTCTCATGCCCAGATCAACGAGGTTTCCCCCTTGTCGCTGTGTCCAGCTGTTGAGATCTTTACTAGACTAGTGTCAGAAGATTTTAAAAAATTATCTTCCAGACGTCGATTTGATAACTTGACACATCGACAAGGGCAGGGTATTAAAGAACTACAATCCTATAAGGATGTAGTATATAAACCAGCTGGCAACGGGGGAACATCGTGATTTGGCCATGTGACAAGTATGAGAAGGAAGCGTTTGGTCAATTAAAGGACGAAAATACCTACACTAGAATATCGTATAATCCATTAACCTCCTTCTCATCTCGGTTACAAAAGATCCTCATTAGAGCCTACGAGGAGGGTATTATTGATAAGAAAATGCTGGAGGGGTTAACGGTCAGGACTCCCAAGACACCAACTTTCTATCTTTTACCCAAGGTCCACAAGGACGCCGTCGACCCTCCCGGACGTCCAATAGTGTCTGGTATTGAGGGATTGACTGACCCAATATGCAAATTTATAGACCACTTTCTGAAACCACTGGTGGAACATTTACCTTCTTATGAACATGACACGACGGAAGTCCTTACAAGGGTCGATGGCGTCTCGGTGGACCAGGATGTTCTATTGGTCACTGCAGATATCCAGACCCTCTATACATGTATTGATCATACCCACAGTCTGGATGTGGTCCGCTTCTTCTTGGGGACCTCCAACCTGGACAGCTCTCTCTGTGAACTGATCCTCGAGCTGCTGTGCCTTGTCCTCACCCATAATTTCTTTGTGTTGAAAGATATGTTCTATCTACAGAAGCGCGGCACAGCCATGGGTGCGGCCTGTATGCCCTCGTATGCTAATTTCTTCCTAGGACACTGGGAGAGATTCCTTTTTGGTGACGGGGGCGCGGAGGCCGCTGACCATGTGCTGTGCTGGCTGAGATATATCGATGATATTTTTTTCATGTGGAGTGGGACGGCACGGCAGCTCGAGGAATTCATGTTTAAACTTAACTCTAATTCCTATAATATCAGGCTGACTTATCAATACCATCCTACTAGGGTGGACTTTTTGGACGTCACTCTGGAGCTCGATGACAGTCAATGCGTCCAGACTGATGTCTATAGAAAGCCCACCTCCGTGAATACTCTAATTCGCACTGATTCAGCCCATAATCCTTCTACTGTTAGAGCTGTCCTGGTCGGACAGTTCCAAAGAATGAGGCGGATGTGCTCATTGGATCAAAAGTTTTACACTCAGGCGGCTGACTTACAATCCCGGTTTGAATCAGAGGATACAGCCACAGGAGCATCAGACGTGGGTTTGATAGGGCTAGGAGGGTCCAACGCAGTGACCTATTATATAGAAAAAATACTCGTACTAAAAAGGGTAATAATGATACTGTTAGATTTATTAGTACCTATAACCACAAGTGGCAGAACATTAGGGCAATCCTGAATAAACATTGGCCCCTACTGAAAACAGAGCCCGCCCTGGGGCCAGCCCTGGGAGATTTTCCAGCTATGACTTCCAGGATAGCACCCAATATTGGAAACCTTTTGGTGAGCAGTCACTACATACCTCCGATTAGGAATGTATTTAACACTCAGGGTCCTCTCCTAGGTTGTTTCCAGTGCGGCCACTGTCTGGCATGTGCAAATGTTGAGCATAGTTCTATCTTTGAGTCATCTGACGGCCTTAAACAATTTGAGATCCGACAGCACATTACTTGTGGCACGAGTAATGTTATTTATTGTGCCACATGTACTTGCCCTTTGATATATATAAGCCTTACCTCTAGGGAACTTAGAGTTAGTGTACATGAACACGTTTGTGAGATTTGCGCTGCCAGAACAGTGGTCGATTTCTCTGAGTTGAAGACTATCCTGCGCCACTTTTGGATACACCATAATTGTGACGCGAGGTCGCTCCAAATTAGGGGTATAGAAAGTTTACATATGGGGGTAAGGGGAGGGAACAACAAGAAATTGTTGGCACAAAAAGAGGCTAAGTGGATAGTGCAATTAGAGACTATGGTACCCAAAGGGTTAAATGAAGCATTAAGAATCGCTCCCTTCTTATAAATGGGTAATTATATTCTATACCTCCCTCCCCCTTGTTCCTTTTCTCTCACCATCGGGTGTTATGCCTCCTGTTTACCAGCTTCTTGCGCCTCCTTGATCATGTTTGAATCCATTTTTTAACTGTTCCTTTTTTTCTTATGTTAGCTATTCTAATTTGGTTTATTGTCACATTCACAGTTTTAATCTCTCCGTGCTTGAACCTTCTTATGCCCATTTGCATACGTCTCCAGATGTGCCGCTTGACCCCTTGGAAGAATTTAATATGCCATTGAATTTGGATCCAACCCTTTGCATCAATCGGAAGATTTTGCACTCGCATCTACTTTTGTATTAATTATCATATGCTGTATTTTTATGCAAATAGTGTTGTCTGATATTATGGTATGATTAATTTAATTATTTATATGGGGCTGTCCTGCGGTAACTTCTGAGGGGAATATTTGGTGTCGCGCATTTGCCCTGTCTATCCAGCAGCTCCTCGTCTGCCACGGCGTCTTCCCAGCCTCTCACACATGCTTTCATGCATGCGTGATTGTGCCTGATGCCGGCGGTCGCTGTAGGACCTGCGGAGTGCGCCAAGATACCAATACTATTGGCCGAGACACATCATGTGACCGGCATTAGATGAGTCACCAATGGGATAAAAAGGTCCTTGTGTGCAGTAAGAGTTATGTTATGACCCCAATGGCGAGGGTCTCAGAGGAACGTGGAAGTCTGCAGAATACAAAAATCCAGCTCATAGGGCAGTGGTAACTGGGTTGACCATATATCTACTCCTAACGCCAACACTAGAAGTAGCCGGGGATCATTCCTACGTTGATTCTAGATGACACGCGCCAGCCGGAGAATCTAGCTACCCCTAGTAGAGGAAAACAAAGACCTTTCTTGCCTCCAGAGAAGGGGACCCCAAAGCTGGATAGAAGCCCCCCACAAATAATGACGGTGAGGTAAGAGGAAATGACAAACACAGAAATGAACCAGGTTTAGCACAGAGAGGCCCGCTTACTAATAGCAGAATAAAGAAAGGTAACTTATATGGTCAACAAAAACCCTATCAAAATCCACACTGGAAATTCAAGAACCCCCGAACCGTCTAACGGTCCGGGGGGAGAACACCAGCCCCCCTAGAGCTTCCAGCAAAGGTCAGGATATAGATTCGCAACAAGCTGGACAAAAATACAAAACCAAAACAAATAGCAAAAAGCAAAAGGCAGACTTAGCTGATATAACTGGAACCAGGATCAGTAGACAAGAGCACAGCAGACTAGCTCTGATAACTACGTTGCCAGGCATAGAACTGAAGGTCCAGGGAGCTTATATAGCAACACCCCTAACTAACGACCCAGGTGCGGATAAAAGGAATGACAGAAAAACCAGAGTCAAAAAACTAGTAACCACTAGAGGGAGCAAAAAGCAAATTCACAACAGTACCCCCCCCTTAGTGAGGGGTCACCGAACCCTCACCACGACCACCAGGGCGATCAGGATGAGCGGCATGAAAGGCACGAACTAAATCGGCCGCATGAACATCAGAGGCGACCACCCAGGAATTATCCTCCTGACCATAGCCCTTCCACTTGACCAGGTACTGAAGCCTCCGCCCGGAGAGACGAGAATCCAAGATCTTCTCCACCACGTACTCCAACTCGCCCTCAACCAACACCGGAGCAGGAGGCTCAGCAGAAGGAACTACAGGCACAATGTACCGCCGCAACAAGGACCTATGAAATACATTGTGAATAGCAAACGACACAGGAAGATCCAGACGAAAAGATACAGGATTAAGGATTTCCAATATCTTGTAAGGCCCAATAAAACGAGGTTTAAATTTGGGAGAGGAGACCTTCATAGGAACAAAGCGGGAAGAAAGCCACACCAAATCCCCAACGCGTAGTCGGGGACCCACACCGCGGCGGCGGTTGGCAAAGTGCTGAGCCTTCTCCTGTGACAACTTCAAGTTGTCCACCACATGATTCCAGATCTGCTGCAACCTATCCACCACAGAATCCACCCCAGGACAGTCAGAAGGCTCCACATGACCCGAAGAAAAGCGAGGATGGAAACCAGAGTTGCAGAAAAAAGGCGAAACCAAGGTGGCGGAACTAGCCCGATTATTAAGGGCAAACTCAGCCAACGGCAAGAATGTCACCCAATCGTCCTGATCAGCAGAGACAAAACACCTCAAATAAGCCTCCAAAGTCTGATTGGTTCGCTCCGTCTGTCCATTAGTCTGAGGATGGAAAGCAGACGAAAACGACAAATCAATGCCCATCCTACTACAAAAGGATCGCCAGAACCTGGAAACGAACTGGGATCCTCTGTCTGACACAATATTCTCAGGGATGCCGTGCAAACGAACCACGTTCTGGAAAAACACAGGAACCAGATCGGAAGAGGAAGGCAGCTTAGGCAAAGGAACCAAATGGACCATCTTGGAGAAGCGATCACATATCACCCAGATAACGGACATGCCCTGAGATAGCGGAAGATCAGAAATGAAATCCATGGAGATATGTGTCCAAGGTCTCTTCGGGACAGGCAAGGGCAAGAGCAAACCGCTGGCACGAGAACAGCAAGGCTTAGCTCGAGCACAAGTCCCACAGGACTGCACAAATGACCGCACATCCCTTGACAAGGAAGGCCACCAAAAGGACCTGGCCACCAGATCTCTGGTGCCAAAAATTCCCGGGTGACCTGCCAACACCGAGGAATGAACCTCGGAAATGACTCTGCTGGTCCACTTATCCGGGACAAACAGTCTGTCAGGTGGACAAGACTCAGGCCTATCAGCCTGAAATCTCTGCAACACACGTCGCAGATCCGGAGAAATAGCTGACAAGATAACTCCATCTTTAAGAATACCAACAGGATCAGCGACTCCAGGAGCATCAGGCACAAAGCTCCTAGAAAGAGCATCGGCCTTCACATTCTTTGAACCTGGTAAATACGAGACAACAAAATCAAAGCGGGAGAAAAACAATGACCAGCGGGCCTGTCTCGGATTAAGGCGTTTAGCGGACTCGAGATACATCAGATTTTTGTGATCAGTCAAGACCACCACACGATGCTTAGCACCCTCGAGCCAATGACGCCACTCCTCAAATGCCCATTTCATGGCCAACAACTCCCGATTGCCCACATCATAATTTCGCTCGGCAGGCGAAAACTTCCTAGAGAAAAAGGCACAAGGTTTCATAACAGAGCAACCAGGGCCTCTCTGCGACAAAACGGCCCCTGCCCCAATCTCCGAAGCATCCACCTCAACCTGAAAGGGAAGTGAGACGTCAGGCTGGCACAAAACAGGCGCCGAAGTAAACCGGCGTTTCAACTCCTGGAAAGCCTCCACGGCAGCAGGAGCCCAGTTAGCTACATCGGAGCCCTTCTTGGTCATATCCGTCAAAGGTTTCACAATGCTAGAAAAATTAGCGATAAAACGACGGTAGAAGTTAGCGAAGCCCAAGAACTTCTGAAGACTCTTAACTGACGAGGGCTGAGTCCAATCAAGAATAGCTCGGACCTTGACTGGGTCCATCTCCACAGCAGAAGGGGAAAAAATGAACCCCAAAAAGGGAACCTTCTGTACACCAAAGAGACACTTAGAGCCCTTGACAAACAAAGAATTTTCACGCAAAATTTTAAAGACCAACCTGACCTGCTCCACATGTGAATCCCAATTATCAGAAAAAACCAAAATATCATCCAGATAAACAATCAAAAATTTATCCAGATACTTCCGGAAAATGTCATGCATAAAGGACTGAAAAACTGAAGGCGCATTGGAGAGCCCAAAAGGCATCACCAAGTACTCAAAATGACCTTCGGGCGTATTGAATGCGGTTTTCCATTCATTACCTTGCTTAATGCGCACAAGGTTGTACGCACCACGAAGGTCTATCTTGGTGAACCACTTGGCACCCTTAATCCGGGCAAACAAGTCAGACAACAGCGGTAAAGGATACTGAAATTTGACAGTGATCTTATTTAAAAGCCGATAATCAATACAAGGTCTCAAAGATCCGTCCTTTTTTGCCACAAAAAAGAATCCCGCACCAAGAGGGGAAGAAGACGGACGAATATGTCCTTTTTCCAGAGACTCCTTGATATATGAACGCATAGCGGTATGTTCAGGTACCGACAGATTAAACAGTCTTCCCTTAGGAAATTTACTGCCTGGGATCAAATCTATAGCACAGTCACAGTCCCTATGAGGAGGCAGTGCACTGGACTCAGACTCACTGAAGACATCCTGATAATCAGACAAATACTCCGGAACTTCCGAAGGCGTAGAAGAAGCAATAGACACAGGCAGGGAATCCTCATGAATACCACGACAGCCCCAACTTGAGACTGACATAGCCTTCCAGTCCAGGACTGGATTATGGGTCTGTAACCATGGCAGCCCTAAAACGACCAAATCATGCATTTTATGTAAAACCAGGAAACGTATCACCTCGCGGTGTTCAGGAGTCATGCACATGGTAACCTGAGTCCAATACTGCGGTTTATTTGCTGCCAATGGTGTAGCATCAATACCCCTAAGAGGAATAGGATTTTCTAATGGTTCAAGAGTAAAACCACAGCGCTTAGCAAATGAGAGATCCATGAGACTCAGGGCAGCACCTGAATCTACAAACGCCATGACAGGATAAGATGACAGTGAGCAAATCAAAGTTACAGACAGAATAAATTTAGGTTGCAAATTACCAACGGTGACAGGACTAACAACCTTAGCTATACGTTTAGAGCATGCTGAGATAACATGTGTAGAATCACCACAGTAGTAGCACAAGCCATTCCGGCGTCTATGAATTTTCCGCTCATTTCTAGTCAGGATTCTATCACATTGCATTAAATCAGGTGTCTGTTCAGACAACACCATGAGGGAATTTGCGGTTTTTCTATCACATTGCACCGAATTAGGTGTCTGTTCAGACAACACCATGAGGGAATTTGCGGTTTTGCGCTCCCGCAACCGCCGGTCAATTTGAATAGCCAGTGCCATAGTATCATTCAGACCTGTGGGAATGGGAAAACCCACCATAACATTCTTAATGGCTTCAGAAAGGCCATTTCTAAAATTAGCGGCCAGTGCACACTCGTTCCAATGTGTCAGCACGGACCATTTCCGAAATTTTTGGCAATACACTTCAGCCTCGTCCTGCCCCTGAGACATAGACAGCAAGGCCTTTTCTGCCTGAATCTCAAGATTTGGTTCCTCATAAAGTAAACCGAGCGCCAGAAAAAACGCATCAAGATCAGCCAATGCCGGATCTCCTGGCGCCAGCGAAAAAGCCCAATCCTGAGGGTCGCCCCGTAAGAACGAAATAACAATTTTTACTTGCTGAGCAGAATCTCCTGATGAACAGGGTCTCAGGGACAAAAACAATTTACAATTATTCACGAAATTCCTAAACTTAAACCTGTCTCCGGAAAACAGTTCAGGAATCGGTATTTTAGGTTCTGACCTAGGATTTCTGATAACATAGTCTTGTATGCCCTGCACACGAGTAGCCAGCTGGTCCACACTTGTAATCAAGGTCTGGACATTCATGTCTGCAGCAAGCATAGCCACTCTGAGGTAAAGGGGAAGAAGAAAAAAAAAAAAAAAACTCAGAATCTTCTTTCTTATAATCCCTCTTCTGCAATGCATTAAACATTTAATACTGGCCTGGCAAACTGTTATGACCCCAATGGCGAGGGTCTCAGAGGAATGTGGAAGTCTGCAGAATACAAAAATCCAGCTCATAGGGCAGTGGTAACTGGGTTGACCATATATCTACTCCTAACGCCAACACTAGAAGTAGCCGGGGATCATTCCTACGTTGATTCTAGATGACACGCGCCAGCCGGAGAATCTAGCTACCCCTAGTAGAGGAAAACAAAGACCTTTCTTGCCTCCAGAGAAGGGGACCCCAAAGCTGGATAGAAGCCCCCCACAAATAATGACGGTGAGGTAAGAGGAAATGACAAACACAGAAATGAACCAGGTTTAGCACAGAGAGGCCCGCTTACTAATAGCAGAATAAAGAAAGGTAACTTATATGGTCAACAAAAACCCTATCAAAATCCACACTGGAAATTCAAGAACCCCCGAACCGTCTAACGGTCCGGGGGGAGAACACCAGCCCCCCTAGAGCTTCCAGCAAAGGTCAGGATATAGATTCGCAACAAGCTGGACAAAAATACAAAACCAAAACAAATAGCAAAAAGCAAAAGGCAGACTTAGCTGATATAACTGGAACCAGGATCAGTAGACAAGAGCACAGCAGACTAGCTCTGATAACTACGTTGCCAGGCATAGAACTGAAGGTCCAGGGAGCTTATATAGCAACACCCCTAACTAACGACCCAGGTGCGGATAAAAGGAATGACAGAAAAACCAGAGTCAAAAAACTAGTAACCACTAGAGGGAGCAAAAAGCAAATTCACAACAGAGTTATCCCCTTGAGAAAGCAACAAACAAACAAGCAAAACGTACGTTGGGGACTCTGTTGATTCCTCTGGTGCCATCCACCCCATTCTGGTGTTAGCTGCTGGTAAGCGCCATTTACAGCTATTTGCTTTGATGATTATATGGTTACTTTGGGTGAGCACTTCATTTTTTTTTTCTTTAGTGCTACTCATTTTGTTTGGTGCTGGCTGCAGGGATGTGCAATTGTATAAGGATTTATCCTATGAGACCATACTATTGCACTATTTTAGCATTTTCATTATGGCATGCGTTCCTGATTTATGTGATACTGGCAGCTACGTGGGGTATATGGCACTCATGATCTTTCGTGTCATCCTGTTGTAATTTTTACTGTGTGTTACACTTTATTAAATTTTCACAATAGAATACTCTTTTTAACCTAAGTACTCCCTTTTCCTCCTAATTTTTCTACCTTATGTATGGCTGATTGCTACCGTGCCATTGTAAAATTTGTACTGTGGGTGAATTGAAGCCACTTTCCTGGTGTCTGCCCCTAATTTGAAGGGTTTTGGCAGCTTTTGGGCCCATTTGAAGGTGCTGTGTATGCGCTTACTTTTGCCTCCCATTGACTTTAATGGCGTTGGCTATGTTCGACAAATATTAGCCGAATAAATCGGCAAATATTGCAAATTCGGCGATTGTAATCCAAACCGAACATTGAAATATTCACTCATCTTTGGTTATATTCACACTTGTGATGTAACCTCAATGTTAGATTTCATCATTTAAACTGAACAAATAGGGCAACATATTGGACTTTGAGTCAAAATGATGGCCATCTCAATGAAAACATGTTGGACCGCATTGCAAGTTAATAGGGTTTGTCTTGCACCAAAGGCGTCCCTCATGTAATGTAGAAATCTGTGCCATAAATTACAATATTCTGCACATAATTTTGAACAGAATAATGAACATCAAAACCCTGGTGTAAACACACCTATGACTTGCCTTTAAGCGGCACCGACAAATATAATCTTTAAAACAAATATATTCGTAGAAGGTAATGTTTCATGTAATGCATGGATGGTTATTCCAGTCAGGGAGGACTCTTTTACGACATACACATGCCATTGGAGGGCAAGTTAAAAGAAGTTCTGATAACAATTTAACAATGGCAAGGAATGAATGAATGAATAAAGGATCAATTTATTTTAAGATACGGTATTTTGTCAATTTACAATTAAAAAAGGTATGTAAATTTCTCAGTTTACATTGCAAAAAGCTGGTATGACTTTGCTTTTGGTGCCCTCTAGTACCCAGGATAGAACGTGAAGCTAGCTCAGAACTTCTTACTGTAATATATTCTGCTTCATTTCAGAGCTGTACATATTTGTTGTTGCTTCAGTTCTTATTTTTGAAAGGTCTCCAAGAGCTGTCATTCTCAGCAAGTATATGTCAATTCAAGGGAGTGGCTTTAATGAATCCCTCTGCTTGAAGGGTGTAAAGCATTTCTCAAGCCAGGCAGAGATGGGGTGATATTAGTTTTTAAATCTTAAAACACTGGAATAAATCCAGAGGAATGAAACATTTGGAATCGTATTTAAAATGCTATGACCATACCTAATGCAGTAATTAAAATAGTAATGATATCACTGGACCAGTACAAAGTATTGTTTTACATTTTCCATACTTATTGTCATTTCATTTAGGAAACATCTGCTTGGGGAAGAAAAGGAAATATAATTATACATATATGTATACATACAGTACTGTGCAAAAGTTTTAAGCAGATGTGGAAAAATGCTCTTAAGTAAGAACGCCTTAAAACATAGAAGTGGTGATAGTTTATTTTTTTCAGTTAAAAAAATGCAAAGTGATTTTGCTAAATCAAATCAATGTGTGTCCATCCCATGACATCAAAAAAGCATCAGTTCTTCTAGGTACACGTAGTGCTTTGGTGTTCATACTGCTCTAGGAACTTAAAATTGGCATGCACTGTACTGGGAAGTAAGAATTATAGTGCCCATATCCTTAATTCTATCTGTTTGGAAGTCTTAACTATTATCAAAAGTCATTTGAACCCGCCAATATTGATGACTTCAGATGACAGTCTAATGTGTATGGGAGCCATTGACAGATTATTGTTGGGAGACATAAGGATCTGGCGTGTCTGATTTCAGACTGCAGATCTTTTTGTTCTCTTGTAACAGTGGTGGGAACTGGATGGATTGTTCCCTGATGCTCAATAGTTAAATGTACTTGATCCTTATGTATGTGATAAAGGTATTATACCCACTGGGCTGTAGCCAGCTGGGACAGGGTTAACTGTAGTGGCCAGCCGAGTTTGGGAGGAGGAACTGGGTGTTAGTGGCAAGAGCAGGAAGTGACAGTCAGTCTGTGTGAGGGCAGCAGTGAATAGCGTAGCAGGTCTTAGGCTACTAGGGAAAGCCAGAGCCTAATACTGGGGGCAGTGGATTGCCACAAATACCCTTCTGTGTGATTCCATCCAATGGCCTGGGGCAAACCTTGAGATGGACATTGGGGGCCAAAGACAGACTTAGCTTGTGAATCTACAGGGAAACAAGGACTAAAACTACATGGGGCAGAAGGCATTGCAATCCAGATATGCTGCTAGAGGTGATGAAGAATCCCTCGGGCTAGGAAAGCCATTGAGAGAGACAAGCCACCTTTACTGAGAACCAAGGCTACAGGCAGTGGCGCTGCTATCATGAGGCAAGTTGAATACTTTGCTGTTGTGAATTCCGTTCTCGGGCTCCCTCCTGTGGTCGTGAATGGTACTTTGGTGAGTTCTGTCCTTGGACACCCTCTGGTGGCTTTGAGTGGAACTGCTGATCTTTGAGGTTGGCTTTCTCAGCTGCCCTCGTTTATTGCTGCTGCTGGCTTCCCTATTTAACTCTGCCCAGGTCGTTAGTCCATGCCAGCTGTCAATGTTTCAGTACTGGTTCAGATCTCTCTTGGAATTCTCTGATGACCTGACTACTCCAGCAGAAGCTAAGTCCTTGCTAGTCATTTGCTGTTCATTGGATTTTTGAATATATTTTTCAGTACATGCTATGTTTCAGTCCAGCCTGCTATTATGATATTTCCTTGCTAGCTGGAAGCTCTGGGGGTGCAGAGCTGCACCTCCACACCGTGAGTCGGTGTGGAGGTCTTTTTGCACACTCTGCGTGGTTTTTGTAGTTTTTAATACTGACCGCATAGTTCCCTTTCCTATCCTCTGTCTTTCTAGAGAAGATTCGGCCTCCTTTGCTAAAATCTGTTTCATTCCTGTGTTTGTCACTTCCCTCTTAACTCACAGTTACTATTTGTGGGGGTCTACCTTTACTTTGGGGAATTTCTCTGAGGCAAGGTAGGCTGCTATTTCTATCTTTAGGGATAGTTAGCTCTTAGGCTGTGAAGAGGCGTCTAAGGAGAGTTATGTACGCTCCACGGCTATTTCTAGTGTGTGTGATAGGATTAGGGATTGCGGTCAGTAGAGTTACCACTTCCTCAGAGCTTGTCCCAGGTTTTCTGTTTAACCATCAGGTCACTTCGGGTGCTCCTAACCACCAGGTCATAACACTTTTCCTCAGGCGGCAGAGCCTCCTTAAAGACAGGGGGTGACAGACCGGCAGTGATAACACATGGTGCTGACTCTCCCTGTAATCCCTGCTCTGACACTTGCTGACAGTGCAGTGTCCAGGGGCTGGCTGGGCCGGGTGGCAGGAATGCATATGCCCCAAGGCCAGTGCCTAAGCAGCTGCACAGGGCCGCTGGAGGACTGGCAGTGATTATAATACATAGCGCACCAGTATTGCGCGGTCGCGTCATCCCACCTGCTGCCCCGACATGCAGGCTGCAGCAGTATGTGATGAGCAGGCTCCTGTGCGGCACTGGCTACAGGTGACTAATCTTTCAGGGCAGATGTTATCATCTGCTGAGCTGTCTATATTACAAAGAGGCCTGACCTTTGTGCCTACTAAAAGAATTGATACATTTTCTTAGATTAAGGATCTTTACAATTTATGCAGGAACCTCACTTTCCAGGTTATTTACTAGAGACCTGACTTGATACAGTCCATTCCTTTGGATGAACGCCACGCCTTTCAGGATTTGTTGGAACTATTGGAAGAAAATGAGTCCACCTCAAATAGGAGATTTCTATATAAAAATAAATCCTCAAGGGCCTGCTCTTTTTCACTGGTAACTAAGATAAAAATACTCTTCGAGCTGGTCAAACGGGACATTTGTTCTATGTCCCTTCTGGTGGGTACCTCACTTAACTTGACTTCGGCAGAGAAACAAGCTTTGGTAGATCTCAGGAATAGCAAGGAAATTATCATTAAGGAGACTGACAAAGGGGGCAATGCCGTCTTGTAGCCTATCCATTTAAATCTGGAAGAGGCAAACAGGCAGTTAAATAATTCCCATTTTTATCAAAAACTTCCCTCAGACCCGACACAGATATTCCTCTCTAAATTCCAAGTGCTATTGTGCAGAGCCTATCAATATGGGATTATTACCAGTAGTGAGAAGAAATACATGTGGGTGGATAGTTCTGTCATTGCAACATTTTATATGTTGCCAGAAGTGCACAAAGATGAAAAAAGACCCCCTGGTCAGCCAATCATTTCCAGCATAAGGAGTCTATGTGAAAGGGCAAGTGATTATCTTGACTTCTTTTTACAGCCTATAGTGCTTTCTTTGCCCTAGAGACTCTGCCAATTTGTCAACAAATTTCCCTACCAGACAAATTTTATTTAGTGACATGCGACACAGAGTCACTCTACTCTAATATCAGTCATAATGATGGGATTGAGGCTGTCACTTTTTTCTTGGATAAAGCCACCCAAATGGACTGTTGACATGATTCCTTCCTTCTTGAGCTCCTTAAGTTTGTCTTATATCATAATTTTTTTCTTTTTGATAGGACATTTTTTTACAAGTATTCGTAGTGGCAATGGGTGCTAAATGTGCGCCAGCCTACACTAACTTCTTCCTAGGCTGGTGGGAGGAGAATGTTGTGTACCCATCCAAAACTTTCCAAGACCAGGTTTGTCACTGGCATCGTTACATCGATGACATATTTTGTATGGATGGTTACTGAAGGTGATTGTGTACAGCTTTCTCAACATCAACTCCTACAACACATTCCTCACACACTCTATTTCCAACAGCTCCGCCACATTCCTGGACTTGAGGATAAAAGATCATTGTCTGGTCACCAATCTTTTTCGTAAACCAACTGCAACTAATTCACTGCTGGAATTCAACAGTTTCCACCCAATGCATATGAAGGTGGGTGTACCCATAGGTCAATTCCTATGCATCAGACACAATTGTACCCGTGGCCAGGATTTTTTAACGCAGGCCGTCATCTAACTAATCGTTACCAACAAAGAGGGTATCCAAAGTGAGTGATATCTACGGCTTTCCAATGTGCCAGGCAACAGGACCAAGCATCACTCTTGTCATCAAGGAGACACAATTAAAATTCCTAGATTAGGTTCATTACCGATTTTAACAACAGTTGGCATCAGGTAAGGTCTATTTTGTTTAAACATTGGCCTATACTGAAAATGGATGCCCAGACCGCTGCAGTCACAACTAAGAGGTCATTACTCACAGCCAGAAGGGCCCCTAATTTATGGGACATTCTGACTAGGAGCCATTTTTCAAGACCTACTACCAGACTCAATAGGGGTATTCTCCTCAGGGGGTAATTCCCCAGCGGAGATTGCAACGTTTGCCCCTTTGTGTCTCCGACACGGGATACATTTTTTAACCCAACCAATCTCCAAAGTCAAGCGCTCAAAGCTTATATTAATCGTAAATCTAGAGACGTGATTTACGCAATCATTTGCCCATGCAATAATATATATGTGGGGCAAACATCCCAAGAGCTTAAGAGGAGGGCTCAAGAACAAATATTCACAATACATCTGGCAGCTACTGATCTAGAGAAGGGCCAGACGCTCACGCCTATAGCTGGTCATTTTCTGCCGGTACATAGGGGTCCTCCTAGGAACCTAAAAATTGTTGGGTTACGAAAAGTTACTTCAAATGGTAGGGGTGGCAGCCTACACAAACTATTGTTACAAATAGAATTCCGGTGGATCTATGCATTAAACTCAGTGGCACCAATGCGACTTAACGAAGAACTCCTCTTTATGGGCTTTTTGGGATGAATAACCTTGGAATCTTGCTCCATTGTTTATATTTGTATTTTCTTTCCCCTTACAATAGGATGGATGGGTGATATTCCATCACACATCTGTGACATTAAGTCAGGATGTGGCCCTTGTGGGTCCTATATGGTTGCCATCCTGTCTGCTGGATTGGATACTTCAGGATATGAGACCTTAGGAGTTGCAAGGACCACTCACATTGGATGGATTTACACAATCGGTTGGTGGTACCCATGCTGATGGGAAATAGAAGCACTTCAATCAATGAGATCTAATTGGCTGATCTGTATGGGGCATAATGTGTTCATTGACTTGAACTACTGGCGGACTACTACATTCATCTAAAGATATTAATTCAGGACAATTGAACTGCTGGCAGGCTACCATATTCACCTGAAGATATAAATTCAGGATTATTAACAGGTTACTTAGTTACTTACCGTATTTTGTTGGGCTGGGTTCAACTTGGATAGGGTTCCATGCTGTATGAAGAGATAACGTGGAGGATAACATGGAGTGATTTCTTGGCCGTATTAGAGTCTTGAACATAACCCCCTTCCCATCCATTTGAATTATTGGTGGGCTATTACATCCATCTGAAGACATTAACTCAGGACTACTGCCAGGTTATTTTCTTACTTGCTATATTTTGTTGGTTTGGGTCTAACTAGGATAGGGCTTCATGTTTCATGAAGGATAACGTGGAGTGATCTCTTGGCCTTGTTAGAGTCCGGAATAGATAAAAACCTCTTGTCTCGGTCATATCCATCATTGAGATAGAGTTTGTTTCCATATGGTCTATACTGGGCTTTTGCCATTTTGATGGACTGTGGTGCTCACATGCCCTTTATGATTAGTACATTTTTTTGTCTCTAACAACTTTAGGGCATTCCGGTTTCTTATAAATTATTCTCCACATAGTCCAACTACCATCATCATGTTACCTGTAAACACATGGGTTGGACCATATGTTTCCATCATATGAGTCCTTCAGCTTTTAGAACCCATGCGTATCAGCAGGATAAATTATGGTTTATTAGGTTTTTCATTTAGATACCCCCTGGGTCCACCCCCCATGCCTTACTCATTCTTATGTGCATTTTCTCACCATGTGTTTGGTACAGAAAGTGTCTATAAAATTAAAACGTATTGGAATTTAAATTAAAATAAATTTAATTGTGACACTTTGACCACTCTATTGCATATATTTTATTTACATTATGTGTTCACTGTTGTATATCGACAATCTTCTCATTGTTTATAGACAGGTACCAATTTTGAGCCATACAGTGCTTTGGATTGAATGTACGTCCACCTGTACTTTTTCAATTTGCCAGCCATCTTTGGGAGACATAGGTATGTTATACAGTATGTGATCCCCATAGGTTCTTTTTGATGACCCTGGTCACGCACGTGAAATGAAAAATATGCTGGCAGATCCTGCATCTTTGGATCTGCTAGTAGCTGGTACCAGCGCAGGCGCTTTACTCTGCTTCTTTTTTTTTTTCACAATGACACTGGGCATGCTTGATACACGTCATGTCCGCGTCATGACCGATGGCTATGGATACGCATGCGCGATGGTTACCATAACAACAGTGTCAATGTCTAGCTCCAGAGGTCGTGCCTTTGTATGCTCATCAGTTCCAGGTGGCCGGGCCTTGCATCCACCTATCCGGACAGTGTCCACATACCGGTATGTGTCTAATATGTGCATATAAACCAGTTTACTTCCCCTTGGACTTACTTCCACTGACGAAGCTGCTCCTTCAGCAGTGATACGCGTGGGGCTCTCTCCTCACCCCCCTTTCTTTTCCATCAGGACATTTTATCCATGCAGCTCCACTTATGGCCCTCCCTTTGCTTGTGCAGAGCTGGTGATATGGTGACTATGTGGTGACTATACTTGGAATCTTATAGCTATTTAAGCTCTTATAGTGCCCCTTTTTTTTGCAGGACCCTGTTTCAGATACCAGGCTATATACTAAGAATTTCCCCTTTCTTTGGGTCAAACTAGGAAACTAGGAGACTCTCTAGGGCTATCATTAAATCCTGCCTATAGGTCCAGTCCTAGGGAATATACAATATATCCCTTTTTGGCAGTTATATGAGTTTATCTTTTGGATCAACCTAGGTCTGGTTCTGTCTAGAGACACATATGGGTATGCATATTCCTCGTTCTCCACACATCATTCAACTCATCTAATATTCCATAATTGACATGGTACAATTTATGATTGTCATGGTGTATTTTGCATATGTTATGGGCATGGTTCATCATATTTGTGTTTTTCTTTGCATGTATGGCCTTCATTTTTAGGTCTATTTAGTCCATCTTTGTGGGGATGATGGTTATTGGGTTGCGTGTTGTGTTTTAAATGTTTTTAAATTTATTGTGTTCAAGATGAAATAAAGGTTTTCTTAAATTTTATTATGTGGATGTTCATACCATCATTAGTCTAGTCTTTCGTCTCTCCCCTTTTTGTAGTTCATTGTGGCACAGACTAGGTATTGCACTCAGTCCTAATAGTTTCAGAAAATATTGACAGTAGTGCACCCTTTCTCTATTTTCCCAAGGCTGAAGTTGGGCACTGTTCCGGTGGGAAAGATGACAACCCATTGGGCCTTATCTTTTGCATCTGCTTGTAAATACTGTACAGGCTGCCTTTCACAAAGTAGGATGTTTGGCTTTTATAAACCACGTGTCTCCTGGATTAATTGCTGCCCTGATTCCAGAGGATGGATTCCTGGAGTCACTTCAGGCCTGCAGGCCAGTAGTAAATGGAAAGCACCACATACTTAGCAGCACACCAGGGCTGGTACACACCTTATCTGTAGGATGCCAGAGCGAGGGGGACCAAAACTTACCCATGTAAACCTCTCTTGGGCATCTTGCACTCTAAGAAATACGCCCCCACCAGAGATGTCTAACAGAGGCTCTATCATAGAGAGTGCATGTGCGCTTGACTCCACTGCTGTCATATTTCAGAAATCCTTGCTTGTTGAAGTGCCCAGAGACATGGCTAAGGTAAGGCAGTCTGAAACTCGACCACAAGACACAGAAGTTGAAATGTTAAGACTGGGCCAAGAAATATCTGAAAACAAATTTTTCAAAACTTTTATGAACTGATAAGATGAGAGATAGTCTTGACAGACCAGATGATGGGCCTGGGGCTGCATCATGAATGGATCTGACAGACCTCTACTTCTACTCAGACGCTAGCAAGGTGGAGGTAGAGTACTGCTATGGGCTGATATAATTAAAGATGAGATAATTGGACCTTTTTGAGTTGAAGATGAACTCACAATCAACTCCCAAACCTACTGCCAGTGTTTTGAAGAAACTTTTGTTAAGCATTGGAACAGGAAAGAGAGTCTGCATCTTTCAGGAAAACCGTTATTTTTATGCAGGACAATGCCTCATATCATGCATCAAAGTACTCCACTGCTTGGCTGAAAGTAAAGGCCTTAAAGATGAAAGAATAAGGACATGCCCCCTTCCTCACCTGATCCAGCTTATGACTGTTATTGAAAAGTAGGGTGGCCATATTGGTCACTGACATTTTTTTTAAATGCCAGAAATTTATTTTTGTACATTTTAAGTTGTTTGGTTATTGTTATCACTTTAACAAATTAAAAGAAACAATTGAATTGGTAAAATTTAGGTTTTTCTTTTAGTTGCATAATAAATCTGGACAATAATAGTTCCTCAATAATTATGCACACATACAGTATTCTCCGAAGAAAAAATGTACTTTTACTTTCATAAATATTCAGATTTCTTAACTTATGGATTGACCGACAGTGATGTAGCTGTTCTAACAAATCACTAAAAAAAGCAAATTATACTGATAAAATACAAAAAATACTTACCGTATTTTTCGGATTATAAGACGCACCTCAAATTTTCAGGAGAAAAATAAGAAAAAAATATTTTTTAATAAAATGGATGTGCTTTTTATTATCCTTGCATCTTATTGCTTACCGGAGGTGTTGGCTGGGGTGAAGTGGGGTCCCAGGGTCACTGCTGGAGGAGGCAAAAGTGGGGTGATGCTGCAGGCCACAGGCAGGGATAGGGGGGTCCAATGTGCACTGCGCTGTTACGGGGGTCTTGTGCTGCTGCCGGGTGTCTCTGGGTGCCCAGCAATTGCTGGCCGGTGCTGCAGGTGTCTCTGGTGCCCAGCGGTGCTGTATGGGTGTCCAGCACTGCCCGGAACTCTGCCAACATTTTGCAACAGGCCAGAGCCCTGGCACTTCCATGGTTCCATGTGTGGTGGTCTCTGTGAATATGGCCGCCGCCGGGGCAGCGCATGCACAGATGGTGATCTTGGGACCAAGATCTCAAGACATGAGATGTCAGCAGGCTTACTGACCAAAATCAAACAATGTCTGCCTCCTATTTCAGCCTTCTTTTCTGCTAGATTTCTAAAACTGAACATGGACAAAACAGAATTCATCATCTTTCCCCCATCTCACTCTACCCTTCCACCAGACCTATCCATCAATGTCAATGGCTGCTCACTTTCCGCAGTTGCTCCTGCTCGGTGCCTCGGGGTGATTCTTGACCCTGCCCTCTCTTTCAAGCCACATATCCAATCCCTTGCCTCCTCCTACTGACTCAAACTCAAAAATTTGTCCCGGATCCGCGCATTCTTTGACCATGAAACCACAAAAACACTAGTGCACACCCTTATCATCTCCCGCCTCAACTACTGCAACCTCCTATTCTCTGGCCTCCCCTCTTGCAATCTGGCACCACTACAATACATCCTACACTCTGCTGCCCGACTAATCCAATTTTCTCCCCGCTATTCCCCAGCTTTTCCCCTATGCTAAGCCCTTCACTGGCTTCCTATTGTCCAGAGGCTCCAGTTCAAAACCCTAACTATGACATACAAAGCCATCCACAACCTGTCCCCTCCATACATCTTTGACATGATCTCCCGGTATTTACCTACACGCAACCTTCAATTCTCTCAAGGTCTCCTTCTCTACTCCCCTCTTATCTCTTCTTCCCACAATTTCGTATAAGACTTCTCCCATGCTTCCCCCATACTCTGGAACTTTCTACTCCAACACATCAGACTCTCGCCTACCATGGAAAAAAAGAACCTGAGGACCCACATCTTCTGACAAGCCTACAGCCTACAGTGATCCTCAGTATACTGAACTGCCACACATCCAGCTCAACCCTCTCCTAGTGTATCCTCACCCATCCCCTGTAGAATGTGAGCCCTCACAGGCAGCGTCCTCTCTCCTTCTGTACTTGTGTGTGCCTTGTTTTTTGCTCATGTTTATTGTTCTTTATTCTATATTTGCCCCTTTTCACATGTAAAGCATCATGGAATAAATGGTGCTATAAAAATGTCTAATAATAATAATATTTTTCAGAAACCTGTTGTGTTTTTAAACTGTCTAGTCTTAATTTATGCAACCTTTTAGGCTATGCACAGAAATTAAGTATTTGATGAAGAAATTTCTTCATCATATCTGCTTCTCTTGGCAAGAAAAATGCATGGTAAAATGTATACGTTTTTGCCGCGCTTTTGATGAGTTGATTCAATACTTTTTTTTACATGCTTTTTTGGTACATGTCATAGATGTAATTGTAAAATCTATAAAGCCATCTAATAGTACCCAAAGCCAACATTGAAGCATAGCCTCATCATGAATTAAATGGAACAAAATCTATCACGCTAAACTCTACATGACTGTTGCAAAAAGGTAATTAAAGTTAGTTATCTGATGGATTGCAGACACGAATTCCAGGTACAGCTTATAGGAGAAAATGGAAGGTGACAGCTTTATGGCCTTTCGAGATGACCTGAGGCCCTTGGACTCTGTCTAGAAGGCTGCTTGAGTTCAGACTCCAGTTATGAACATTGGGGATTTGATGAATGCCATATATATAGAATGTGGATTGCAGAATATAAGCCCTCTGTATCAGTCTGTCATTGCTAGTTTGTTTATAATAATAATAATAATATATGACAGATATGAGAGACATATTTTCGCTGTCGTGATGAAGTGGCAAATGTAACACATTGACTTGCATCACTTGGGCACTCACCGCATCAGTGTCAAATTAAAAGCTGACAAATGGATGACAAATGTATAAATGCCATGTTTCATATTTATGGAGCGCTAAAATCATAGTAGGAAATGTGACATTAACTTCTCCCACCTGGGTCCTCCAGAGGCGAATATATCCTGAAAGTTGGAGTTTTTGGAATCCTAGCCATATCCCATGACCAGTGCCTATATAATTTCACTGAGTAGAGATATATGGTCATGGTTTCTATATAATAAAATCAGAGGTTTGAGTTTTGTCAGTCCTGGAAGATACAATTTGCTGTGGTTCTATACCCGTCTCCTTTAAAAAAGGAATGCTTCCCTCCACTTGATCCGTGCCATTTGCAGAGACACAGGTTTAGTATTTTTCTTTTGTCTTTTATCCTTTTTATCTTATGTGATTGTATGTACTATACTGTTTTGTCCATTTTGGAACACTTTGTATATATTTGTAAACACTGCCTACTTTTCAGATTAAATATATAAAGCATAATAGCTTTGTTCCTATTGATTTATAAATTAGACTCCTGAAGCCATATGCTATCTGTAACAGGTGTCTAATCTGCCTGTATAAATGATTTGTGGTGGCAGATAATTCATTTTGTTATTGTGGAGTTTGGCAGTGACCGTACAAAGGTATATATACAAGCGCTTCTCACTAAATTAGAATATCATCAAAAAGTTAATTTATTTCAGTTCTTCAATACAAAAAGTGAAACTGATATATTATATAGAGTCATTACAAACAGAGTGATCTATTTCAAGTGTTCATTTCTGTTAATGTTGATGTTTATGGCTTACAGCCAATGAAAACCCAAAAGTCATTATCTCAGTAAATTAGAATACTTTATAACACCAGCTTGAAAAATGATTTTGAAATCCGAAATGTTGGCCTACTGAAATGTATGTTCAGTAAATGCACTCAATACTTGGTCAAGGCTTCTTTTGCATCAATTACGTCATCAATGCGGTGTAGCATGGAGGCAATCAGCCTGTGGCACTGCTGAGGTGTTATGGAAGCCCAGGTTGCTCTGATAGCAGCCTTCAGCTCGTCTGCAATGTTGTGGCTGGTGTCTCTCATCTTCCTCTTGAAAATACAACATAGATTCCGGCATATCAAGCTATGTTAAAAACATAGAAACACCTGACGCATTTCTAGCACGTTACAAGCGCCCCTATTTATCTAATATAATAATCACCAGTTGGGACTTCCTGCCGCTGTCCCTGAGTCCCATAAGGCACTGGGGCAGTGTCACTTGTGCAGGCACAGTTTGTGGCCGCAAAGCAAACATGCCTTGCCAATACCATGGGTGTAGGCCGCAGGCTGGGATGAGGGGGTGTCTGGGTGTCTCCGGGTGCCTGGCAGTTGCTGGCCAGTGCTTCGAGTGTCTCCGGTGCCCAGCAGTGCCCAACATTTAACTAAAATGCTGGACAGAAACTGTAAAAACAAATCTCTTTGCAATAGGATCATTTCCACCTGCCCGGCACATCAGTTATTACACGAGACAACTGCAGGTGCTAATTCAGTGGCCGATCACAACATTTCATTTAATGTTGTGAGCCAACCCCCGAAGAGTGGCTGAGCAAAAATGGCAAAAAAACAGATGGCAAATTATTCATTTTTTGAATCAGTTTTGCTATGTGTTCATTGAGTTGCGTCATAAAACTGTGAAAACATTCTAAGTTTGCTAGTTTCTAAGAATGATATAGTATTGATAAATATGCCTCAATATTTAGGGCTTCATGCATACCGATTTAGGAGAAATGTATTTTCCCACAAGAACTAAATGAAACTTTATATTTCATTTTCTATTTGTCTTGGTATGCAGCATAAACCTTTAAGAGTTGTGAAGATCTGGATGTCCACCTGGCAACAATATTGAGATTTTATGAGCTGCCAAAAGTCTATGAATATGTGTGCCAGATCTCTGAGTTTTTCCGAAGAGGATTACAGCTGTAGGGGCAATTTGATTGGAGAAGAAGCTTATTCAAGGTTCAGATAGAAATATGTGAAATTAAGATTATTTTAAAATATAAAGGGAAAATTAGCATAATACAACTGTTATTATAGCAAAACCATCTCCAATAAAATAGCAGGTGATTTCAGAAAGGTTTCTACAAACAAGTATTATGAGAATGTGATGTGAGGCAGCAAACTAACATAATAATCAACAATAACTAATCTGAACAGCCAGTGCAGACCTTATTGTAGCAAACTACATCCTGACAAGACAAATTAATTTATGTATCAAAACTTTGTTTTTCTTATAAAAGCTATTTAATGATATCCATATCCTGTCAATTATTTATGCATGGTAAGTATTTTAGTATTTTTTTTTATTTTTATTCAGTTTCACTTCTCAGAAAACCCCTTCTAAATCCGTATGTTTCCACCTTATTAAGTAATAACACTTACACTCATCTCTAGTGCCTGCATTGTTCCAGCTCTGCTGGCACTGTCTCTCTCGGAGCTCACATGATATTGTTACATCACGCAATCTGTGCATCTGCTTCACTATCCCCACCTCAAGACCTATCATATACAGCTGGAGAGAGTAAAAGCAACAGTGCTCATTTTCTCCAAATGTATGAGATTTGTATAGGTGTTATAATTTTAATAAAGGGAAATATATAGATTGAGAAGGGGTTGTGCACAACCCCTTTAAATTCAAGCATTTGTACGGAAGTGGCCAGTCCCCTCAGTACTGCTCTCTCCTCTTCTCTTGTGACCCCTTGTGCACTTTATGTGAATAAGTTATGTCTCATGTGTATTGGCTTACTGCATTATATGTATGTGACATCTAATTGTATTGAACAACCTTATATTGTTGTGTGATATCTACATTTCTATGTGGTATAAGTCCCCTTTAATTGTCTTTGTATCTATTGCTGTCTGTAGTTATTTTAGGGGCAGTTAATGGTTAAAAGGTGTGCAGGGCCAGCAGCAGTAGAGAGGCTGGACTTGCAGCCACGAGGTGAGAGGAAGCAGATGCAGTACAGACAGACGGGGCACTGCCAGACTTCCCAGATTGTAGAGGTCTGTTGCTCCAGACTAAAGATCACCAAGGACTAAAAAAGGACTACAACACAGGCTCTCTGGACTTTAGAGGGGCCTTCACTGAATGGGTCTCAGGCGCCCAGATTCCAGTGGTTGGGTGACTGTGATCCTTGGCTGCTGCGGCCGTTGGGGGTACGACTGTAGCAAATGTCAGGGCAAGAGCAGGAACTCCAGTGTCGAATATTGTCTTTTATGTCCATTCTTCATCCTCTGTTCAATAAAAAGTTATGTTTTCCCTGTTGGAATACAGCTGCATCTCTGGACTCTTAATTGCCTGGAGTGCTGTGGCCCGAAGAGAGGTAACTCTGTTTGGGGGAAAGACTGAATCCACCCCAGATTGCATGAACAAGGGGCCGGGGTGTCTACAGACTGTTTAGTGGGTGAGCTAGGTCCGGACTACCACCCCAGTTGCCCTTGTTACACATTCATGAGTTCATATTCTAAATACTGGGAACAGTCACTGTCAAGTGTTCTATAGAGTCACATCAACTTGTTTTCAGTGGATGACACCTATAGCAAGCATTTACATTTATAGGCATAATGAGGCAGGCTCTTGGGAAGGCTATTAGGGAGACATCTTTAGCAAGTGGTGATTAGGACAACAATTAATGCACGTAAAGAGGTTGTCTCATGTTCCTACCATCAGGAGCTGCCTCCTGATTTCCAGCTTGCTGGAGATGGTGTGCTTCTGAAAATTGATAGCTTGAGCTAGAGCTGCTGTCCCAAACTTTGTGCTTTCCAAGATTGCTAAAAGAGGCATCTTTGATTCTGCAGCATGGGAGAAATTCAAGGCCACTGAAGCTGTCTGGATCAAGCGATCCAGCCACATTCAGAGCAGCATTTGCAAGCTCTACAACAAAGAGCTGGCAAGGACTGCACTTCTTACTTACGATACTTATGCTTATAGACTGCTAGAGATTGTTGGTATCTAGTGATAATTGAACATGCTTGGATAAATTATAACCTGCGCATGCTCAAATAATATGTTCAACAACCCATGGCTGCATTTCTCGTGGCTGTTGGACAGTCGCAACAAATGCAGGGATTGCCTAACAGACAGGCAATCCCTGCATGTTTTGTGGCTATAAAACAGCCGAGAGACATACAGCCATGATGACTTGAACATATTATTCGAGCACACCAAAGACACTCAGTTAGTACCCGAGCATGCTCAGATAACACCTTATTTAAACATTTTCACCCATAAATAGTGGTAACCTATTCAATGAGAAGTAAATAGTGATGAGTGAATACATTCAGCTGTAATAATTATAGGGGATAACTCAGGAGACTCTTTGCATGGGACAAGACAACTACAGGACACAGTTTTATAAGTGGTAAAGTCTATATTATCACACGGTGATTCAAACAGGTGCAGAGAGAAACTCAAGTCCACAACACTTGGAGTAAATATTAAATGCAGCTTAGCAGTCTATAGGAAACTTCAGAGGAAAATGCAATCACGCAGAAAGTCTATGAAGCACAATTATTCTTGAGGATACTTGACACAAATAAGTCCTTGCTTAGTCCAAAACACAGATAGATATGCTTATAAGGCAGTTCAAATAATATCTTAGCTCAACCAGGGAGGCCTGGGTAATAGTCTCAGGTTCTTGCAGAGCAGCAACAGCTTACATGTCCAGCAAATGCAGATGGAAGTAAACACGAGCAGCAGATGAAGGAGGATTACTGGAACTGGTGTTTGCAGCAGGAAGTCAGAGCAGAGTAGCAGGATAACCCCACAGGTTCACAGGAGCAGGTATATAGCCAGGGAGTCACCAGGGGTCAGGAGCTGGATGCAAGGCAGAATACTCTAGCACAGACTGAAGGCTGGGGTGGAGTTTTATAGCAGGAAGACACAGTGCACATGAGACCAAAGACGCCATCTTGGAAAAGGGCAGTAATGCACAAAAGGTAATAAAAAATGTTCAGAGTCCTGACATCAGCATTATTCGTTACTCGCACGAATAGTACGATAGTCGGGCTATTCGTTACTCTGCCAGTAATTTGGAATTCGCCTCGGTAAATTAGAGTGACCCACCCAGCATGTTTGGTGCTTTATTTGTAGCCAATAATCATGCTGGGCTGGCTTGCCAATCACAGTAATGCCTGTGCCATCTCTGGTGTGGCATTACTGTGATTGGCTGGCCTGACAACATCATGGGGGATATTTAATTTCTGCTGGTACCATCTAGTGGACATTACAGCTGGAAACAGAGTAGAGAAAGCGTAGTGTGAGCATAGGTAGAGTGAAAGGTTTGTATTGGTAGATTTTTTTATTCCAAAAACCTCTTTTAGGAGAAAGCCACATTGGGTAAGGGCAATACATGTCTGAAGCGGTGGAGAACAATCATAATGCACAGTTGCCACCAGGTCAGCCTAAAGTCGCAACTCAGAAGTAGGATCAGATTGATGAATTGGAAGACGACGTGGTCGATGATGAGTCCACTGATCCAACCTGGCATGGTGGCACATCTAGCGAGCACAGCAGTGCAGAGAGGGATTGTTCAGTAGCACAAAAAAGGCAAAAAGAGATAGTGATTTGGCCAGAGGGAGAAATTGGTAAACTTTTCCCCAGAGCCCCCCCACTCGGGTAGATAAGAGGCAAAGTGTGCATTGTTCCCCTGTATGGAAGTTTTTTCTGAAATACCTTCAGACAAAACAACTGTAATTTGCATCATCTGCCAAGCCAAGGTAAAAAGAGGCAAGAACACTGCCAACTTGAGCACCACCAGCATGCAAAAGCATAATGCAGCCAAGAATTACACACTTCACAAGCAACAAGGAACAATGCCAATAGTACCGTGTCAGTATATCAAAGAAAATACACAAGTGCTTGCTATGGAGAGAATGGCAGACCATTCAGCAATATACTAGTGGATGAAAAAGGAAACACCGAACTATAAGGTTGAATGATAAACGCCAATGTAATAGTAAATGCAAAAAAGAATTTATTATAGATATATGGAACAAAAGAAGAGAAGAAAGATTGGCAATATGGTACAGATCACACACAGTGTGTATCTACCCATAAAATACACAACACAAAATGAAATTGTCAAAACAACTGAACATAGTACTAGTATAGCCAAAACGTGCACACAACTAGAGAAAATGTGTATATATGTATATACAACAAGGATGTATTTCAAGATGTATCAATATGTATCAAAATAAATAAGGTAAATAATATGGTATAAACATATAGGGTTTGCACCCACAACTAACATCTAAAAAATAGCATCAAATGCTTGTATGAAAATGAAAATGCTGAGTGCCCTATATGGTGGGTGTAAAAACACCTATGTGAGCAATGCTAACTAATATACTATGTCAGATAGAATGGTATTGGTGGTGCACAATATATAAAATGGCTGTAAGGGTGTCAGTTGAGTATGAAAAGTATATATTTTAAGGTAAAAACAGGTGACCAATATCTAGGGGAAATATGGTACACAAATACATATGATACGTCCAAACAATGGTGCAAGAGGACCGAATTATTTCAAAACCTAATAGCCTGGGTACAAGTGAAGTGCAGCGCTGCAATATATGTATTATCCCATAGCCATGATTGCACCAATGGTGTGCAGAGTACTGAGTATAAATCAGTGGATACTATCGCTAGTGTAAACACTGGATGAAATGCTCAATTGGTTACTACGGATGAAAAAATTAATTAAATTCCTAGTAGCCTAGAGAGAAGGTTACCTGTGCGGTTGTGTAAGTATGGGCAGACACGTGCCCCGACGCGCGTTTCGGAACAAGTCCTTCGTCAGTAGGTGGGCTGAATGCCTGGGTTCAAAATCTGTGCCTGAGGGTGAAACCAGTCCCTTCCACTGTGTTACAGCCTTCCAATCTGCTGTCCATGAAGCAGGCACTGATGCCTCCTGCCCACAACCTGCAGTTGCACAGATACAACAGTCAGCAACCTCTTCCAGTTAGTTGTCCCAGCACAGCGTTCAGTTGTCCCTGCCCCAGACGTTTAACAGAAAGCAAAAATATCAGCCCACCCACACACAGGCCCAAACGCTAAAGACCCAACAAACAGGCTCTCCACGCATGAGTCGTGATTGTCACGCAGCCGCGACACATGTAACTGCGAAGCTGGACAGCTGATCGGCCAGAGCGATCCAGGAAGCCGGGTTCCCTCTGCAGCTTATTCGGTAAGCACTATAGCTTGCCTAATAAGCAGGGACCCAAGCAAATTCCCTCAACTCTACTCCCTATCTCTAGCAAAGATAATAACTGCAAAATTTATTGTGAGGTCCGCAGCACTGTCTTTTTCAGTGTGTATCTGGTGGCCTGATGATTTTTTAGTCTGTGCTTGGACATTTTGTAACATTAATTTATTAATATGCTCCATGCACTTCTTCAGGTTCTAACCTTACACAGAATAATAATATGAGTAATGAAACATGCTCTATATATATATGCTGCTAGTTCGAAAATCTTACCCACACATCCCTTTTATAAAGGGAAATTCCACATAATACCTCTGTTAACATACACCGTATACTGCTCACATACGCAGCTCCCCAGTAGGTGGGCGGAATGCCTGTGTACAAAATCTATCTGAGGGTGAAACCACTGGCCCTTCCCCTGTGTTACAGCCTTCCCAATCTGCTGTCCAGGAAGGAGGTGCTGATGCCTACTGCTCACAACGTATAGTTTCACAGACAACAGTCAGCAATCACGTCCAGTTCCTTGCCAGTTCAGTTGTCCCTTATCAGCATATACAGTATGTCTGTTTACAAATTGTTAGATAGTGCATTCATATTCGTTAGCACTTTACATTGTCCGCTGCTGGGCAAAGACCAATGCTGGCTTTTCCAGGCTCCTAAATGAGAGAGGTGTCTCTTTATTAAACTGCCGCTTCCCTTACATTTTCTAAATTTGGGTAAAAAAAAATGGTGGTGGGGTTTCTGTACATTATAAGCACATCTAAGAGACTGAGTTAGTACGCTCCACAGTCCTATTCAGGCCGCAGGCTTACATATATTGGAACATGGTCATTGCCACACTAAGGTTTTTACCTGAGCTCTGTAGCACTGCCGGTCACCTAAGTAATACACACCACAGACCTCGTCAGTCTCGGGGACATATCTTGTAATTACTTAATTGTTGCTCAAAACCATGCAAAAGATACATTCTGCCTGGTTTTTTTTTAAGGTACCGTCACATTAAGCGACGCTGCAGCGATAGCGACAGCGATGCCGATCGCTGCAGCGTCGCTGTTTGGTCGCTGGAGAGCTGTCACACAGACCGCTCTCCAGCGACCAACGATGCCGAGGTCCCCGGGTAACCAGGGTAAGCATCGGGTTGCTAAGCGCAGGGCCGCGCTTAGTAACCCGATGTTTACCCTGGTTACCAGCGTAAAAGTTAAAAAAACAAACAGCACATACTCACCAGCGCGTCCCCCAGCCTCTGCTTCCTGACACTGACTGAGCTCCGGCCCTAACAGCACAGCGGTGACGTCACCGCTGTGCTTTCACTTTCAGTTTAGGGCCGGCGCTCAGTCAGTGTCAGGAAGCAGAGGCTGGGGGACGCGCTGGTGAGTATGTGCTGTTTGTTTTTTTAACTTTTACGCTGGTAACCAGGGTAAACATCGGGTTACTAAGCGCGGCCCTGCGCTTAGTAACCCGATGTTTACCCTGGTTACCAGTGTAAAATATCGCTGGTATCCTTGCTTTTGCTGTCAAACACGGCGATACACGGCGACCTAGCGACCAAATAAAGTGCAGACCTTCTAGCAGCGACCAGCAATTTCACAGCGGGATCCAGATTGCTGCTGCGTGTCAAATACAGCGATATCGCTATCCAGGTCGCTGCAACGTCACGGATCGCTGGCGATATCGCCTAGTGTGACGGTACCTTTAGTTTCCAGAAGAAGCGCATAGGCTTGTGCAAACTGGTCAATGGCACTCCTGTCTCTTTCCCTTGAGGAGGCTGCTTCCAAGTAAAATGAGGCTTGTACATGTTCCTGACATGGGTTTCAGGCCTGACAGACTGACCACAATACAGGTTCTCGTTTGCATACACTGTGTTCAGAATTTAATTCTAATGCTTTTGATGGCTGGTAGAATACAATTTACTAACATTGATCATACAGCTTCCTCAACTCCTGTATTATATTCACCTTACAGCGACTTCACCCGCTATGACAGTGGCTCCATTGGGATCTGTTACCAAAATGAACTGGGGAACTCACAAAACTCAGGTTTCACAGCACCTGTTGGCCCTCTGAAAATGTGAAGCGAGGGCCGCATAATGACATGGCGGTGGACATGGTGGTGTTGTTGATGGGCGAGGCCCAAAATTCAAATAGGCATGTTTTTAGTTGGCATTGTAAAGCGATGGGGAATATGTATTCCACAATCTAGCTGACTATTTGGCATGAGTGAGAGCCCTCACAAATGTTGAAGGAAAAACTAAATCTAAAACATGTGAACATATGTTAAAGGGGAGGTATAATTTTTTTTTTTTCATTTTTATCTTGCTTTATATACATGTTATATATAGAGAAAAAAATTTTCTTAGCATTTTTACCTTTAAAAAAAATTTAGATTTGATTTGCTAACATTATTCCCAGATACGATATGTGAGTCTGAAAGGCACGCAGGCATATTCTCCATGCTGTTCCCATTTAGTGTTAGCTCATTACCATTCATTTCCGCTTTTTTCTCATGCTCTCAGACCTGTTTCATGGGTCCAGCAGAAAAGCATTTAGATTTCCCATTGACTTACATTGGATTCGTTATTCGGTATGAATCAGTAGCATAGCTACTGGGGGAGCAGAGGAGGCCATCTCCCCATGCCCGGTGCTCAGAGGGGGCCCACCTGGAGCTGCGCTACTGTAACTGTATCGGCGCGTGCATCACCCCTGTCAGCGTCTGACATCATCATCGACACTGACAGCGGGCGCGATGACGTCACCCAGTGCCCGCTGTCAGGAGATGAGCAGGAGCTCAGAGCACCTCAGGAACAAGGAGGAAGAGAGGTGAGTATTTATTGTTTTTTATGGTGTGCTGCCTTATACTACAGAGTCTGCCTATGGGGATGCTGCCTTATACAACAGGGTCTGCTTATGGGGGTGCTGCCTTATACTACAGGGTCTGCTTATGGGGGTGCTGCCTTATACTACAGGGTCTGCCTATGGGGGTGCTGCCTTATTCTATGGGGTCCGCCTATGGAGGTGCTGCCTTAGACTACAGGGTCTACTTATGGGAGTGCTGCCTTATACTACAGGGTCTGCCTTTGGGGTGCTGCCTTATACTACAGGGTCTGATAATGGGGGTGCTGTCTTATACTACAGAGCCTGCCTATGGAGGTGCTGCCTTATTCTACAGGGTCCGCCTATGGAGGTGCTGCCTTAGACTACAGGGTCTGCTTATGGGAGTGCTGCCTTATACTACAGGGTCTGCCTTTGGGGTGCTGCCTTATACCACAGGGTCTGCCTATGGGGGTGCTGCCTTATACTACAGGGTCTGCTTATGGGGGTGCTGCCATATACTACAGGGTCTGCCTATGGGGGTGCTTCCTTATTCTACAGGGTCCGCTTATGGAGGTGCTGCCTTATTCTACAGGGTATGCCTATGGGGTGCTGCCTTTTGCTATAGAGTCTGTCTATTGGGGCTGCCTTATGCTATAGAGTCTGCCTATGGGGGTGCATTATACAATGTAGAGTAGGTCTATGGGTAGTGCATTATACTATATGGAGGCTATCTAGGGGGCCATCATACAGTGTGATTACAGTGAGGGGGCCATCGTACAGTGTGGGGATTACAGTGAAGGGGCCATCATACAGTGTTGGAGCCATCAAACATTTTGGGGGCTACTAAGGGGTCAGTATACTGTATAGGTGGTGCTATACAGTGAGGGGATGTTATACTGTGTATAAAAGAGCATCATACTGTGTATAGGGGAGCTGTACCTGGAAGACTCAGGACATTATTAAATGTAAAGTGGGCACTTATTGTTATAGGGAAACTCAGGTTACTGTGACTGTCAAAGGGGCACACAGGGCATTATTACTTTCTAGGGAGCAAAATGTGGGCACTGTTTTCTAGGGCCCTTGCACCTGGCATTACTATATTTTAGAGAGTTGCTTTAAAATTTAGAGGGCACAGAGAACCACACAGCAGGTGCAGTAATAGAGACACATATGGCAGCAGCATTGGGGTACCAGTAGGATGAGGAGTTTGTGCAGGTTGGGAATAGATGGTGACGTGCTGAAAAATATGAGAAGTGAAATGTGTCTTTGTTGTAATCTCTGCAACCGAGTCCTGGCTGGAAGAAGTTGTCATATCGGTCTGGGCCAGATGAAAAAGATGGGAAAAGTGACAATTCCATTAGAAAGAACATCAGCTGTAAGTCATTATCTATAACTGTGCTGTGATCACTTATATATTCTGTAGGACTGGTATCTACCACTGACCATATGGCGGGAATATCTATGTTAGTCTTTATATAGAGATTATCTTCAGTAACATCTGTCATCTGCTGAGGTTCTCTTCCACTATTAGGGTGCGTCACCGAGTTGTAATTAAGGTTACCTGGTTAGGGGCCCACTCAGAAGCTTCGCCCCCCCTGAACCAAAACCCTAGCTATGCCTCTAGTATGAGTACACGGATATTGGAAATGATTTGTGACGATTTTCCTGAATCCAAATATTTCACTATTTGCTCATCACTAGTAGTAAACTATTACATTAAGGCTATGTGCCCACATTGCAGAAATGCTGCGGATATGTCGGCAGCATTTCCGCAACTCCCTGCCGCAGGGAAAAACGCATGCGGAATTCGCATGCATTTTCCCGCAAAACACAAGCGATTTGCAAGCGTTGTTAGCTTGCAGAATGCTTGCGTTTTCCAAGCGATTTGAAGATCACTTGGAAAAGTGATTGACAGGTTGGTCACACTTTTCAAGCATAGTGCTTGACAAGTGTGACCAACTTTTTACTATTCATGCTGCCTATGCAGTATCAATACTAAAAGATAGAATGTTAAAATTAATTAAAAAAATAAAAAATATCCAACGGCCCTCAATCTTCTCAGCGGAGCCACATGTGTAAAGTGAACATTTCAATGCAATCCTATGGAGGCGGAATCGCCCTGATTCCGCAGAAATAATGAACATGCTGCGGATTTTACCGCTATGCGATTCCGCAGCGGGAAAATCTGTAGCATGGGCACAGCAACTGCAGAATCCCATAGGATTGCATGGGAATGCGTTTTTTAAGCGTTTTTAAGCGTTTCCGCTGTGGCAGAAACTCATAAAAAACGCAAAATGGCCACACAGCCTAAAATCCTACTTCTTCTTGCGAACAAAGATGCTTATTAATTTGTAGTAGACTGCAAATTTGCTTTTTGTTTGAAATGCTCTGATTTTTTTATCCATTATGAAGGTGACACAATCTTTTTTTTAATATATAAGTATTAAAGTTTCTTCTCTTGTACTTGGTGCAGCCTTCCTCACAAACTGCATATCACTCCTGATCACAAAATTGCTCTTTGTGGAAGGACATGGAACCAGACCTGTCAATTAGGAAAAACAGCTTTCCCATGTGAGATGCTTTTGAATTAGAAGAATCTGTTGGACTGGTCTGGACCAATGTCTCTCCTCCAGCAGCTATGGACAAGAGAGCTGTGCAATCTGTGGAAAAAATGAGAACCTGTATAATTTGCTGAATTTATAATAAGGAGAATTCAATTTGTGGAGAATAACTTAGTAGAAAATCTAATTTCCCTTGAAAATTTGCACAATTTGGCGAATTTGAAATTTCCAATGAATTTGTCGAAAATATTGATTTTAAATGTTGTAATCCACAGAGCACATCTCATGTTTCTGAGTACTACTTGCACTGCAATCATGCTGAGCTTTTAACCCCTTAATGACTAATGGCATGCAGTTATTTCATTTGGCGGCTTCCTTAAATTCTTTTAGCATACATCTTTTCCACAGAAGTCTGCCCATGGCTCCTGTTAGATACCACTGCCAATCTGTGACAGCATCATTTACAAGGGGGGCTCTGTTCTAACCACCATTAGCGCAAATAGGAAGCAATTGTGGGTGGCTAATGAGTTGCCGTAACAGCAAGAGGTCTGTTGAAAATCGCTAAGCCTGTCATGACCGTACTCTACAGCTATATAGGGTAAAGGGCTCACTCTCACTTGCAATTAAATCAGATGAATGCAGTCCAATTTTTAGTTTTAATTTGTACCAATTTAATCCTATGGTTCTGTTCCCAATTGCATTTTTTTTCTTACTCCAATCAGATAGGAAAAAAAATCACAGCATGCTGAATTCAAATTGCACGCACCTATATTAGGCTATGTGCACACGTTGCGGATTGTATGCGTTTTTGCGGTGAAAACGCTGCAAAAATGCATACACAACACAGCCCATTGAATTCAATGGGATTCCGAAAAGCTGTGCTAATGCTGCATATTTTTCTGCAGCGGAATCGGATCGCAGAAAAATATGCAGCATGCTCATTCTTTGTGCGGAATCGCGGCGATTCTGCACACATAGGAATGCATTGATCCGCTTACTTCCCGCATGGGGCTATGCCCACCATGCGGGAAGTAAGCGGATCACGTGCGGTTGGTACCCAGGTGTGGAGGAGAGGAGACTCTTCTCCAGGGCCTGGGTACCATATCCCTGTTAAAAAAGAATTAAAATAAAAAATAGTTATATACTCACCTTCTGGCGGCCCCCGAATCCATCCCAGGCCTTAGCGATGTCCCCGGCAGCTCCCGTTCCCAGTGATGCCTTGCGACAATGACCTGTGATGACGTAGCAGTCTCACGTGATGCTACATCATCTGGGGTCATTGTCGTGAGGCATCACTGAGAACGGGAGTTGCCTGGAGAATCGCGAGGATCGGGATGGCTGCGGGGGCCGCCGGGTGGTGAGAATATCTCGGTTTTTTTTTTATTATTATTTCTAACATTATATATTTTTACTATTGATGCTGCATAGGCAGCATGAATAGTAAAAAGTTGATCACACTTGTCAAACACTATGTTTGACAAGTGTGACCAACCTGTCAATCAGTTTTCCAAGCGATTCTACAAATCGCTTGGAAAACGCTGGCATTCTGCAAGCTAATTACACTTGCAAAATGCGAGTGTTTAGTGGGAAAATGCATGACAATTCCGCATGTGTTTTACCCGTGGCAGGGAGTTGCGGAATTGCTGCAGAAATTCCCGTGGCAATTCAGCAACGTGTGCACATAGCCTTAGTCTATGGTGCATGTGAAACTCAGATATCACCTGATTGCAGTGCGATTCCCGCCAACGCCGGCAGCAAAGGAGATGGAGAAATTAATTTCTCAGGCTCCTCCGCAGCTGTGCTCCGATCCTCTCCAGTAAAAGGATCGGCGCACAGAGCAATGACATTCGGCTCACGCTTGCAGCAGATGCATTGGATTTGATTCGCTAGTGGGACCCCGGCCTAAATCTGTTTATTGTTTTGTATAATACAAGCAATCAGACAATCACATAGTTAAATCCCTTAAGCGCACGTATATATAAGTTCAAACTACCCCCAATTTTCCCCCATCAAAATTGAGGAAATTCATTTTTTGTTTAAAAAATAAACATATGTGGAATCAGCTATGTCCAATCTATCAAAATATTAATTAATTAACCCCACCAGTAAGCAACATGAAGAGAAAAATTATCAAAACGTCAGTTGTACTTTTCTTTGGCCACCCCAAAAACACAAAAAATGCAATAAGAGGCAGTCAGAACATTGTATTTACCACATAAGTCAGGAAAAATAAGCCCTTTCAAAGCCTGTTCATTAGAAACTTAAAAGTGCTTTGGCTGACGGAAAATGGTGTTACAAGCAAAAAAAAAAACAATTTTTTTTTATAATTTTCAGATTTTTTTTCATAATTTAAAGAAAAAAATGATGGTGTAATAATACTGGTGCTAACAGAAATGGGAAATTCTACCTCTTGATGACTTTTCCTATTAACGAGCGCTATAGATAAAAAAAAACCCAATAAAGCTTGCAAAATTGAGCTTATTTTGCTATTCAACAGCTCTTGTAAATTTTTTCTCCCTTTTCCAGTACATCACATTATAAAATTGATGGTATCTTTTAAAAGTACAAACCACAAATCCTGACAGAAATAAAAAAGTTTGCTCTTGGAAGAAGGGGAGGAAAAAGCAAAAGCGCAAAAATGGAAAATTGTCATGAAGGGGTTACAAAGCACCACTGTGTATTTTTTTTAACCTTGATGTCATTTCTTCAAGGATGGGGTAATGACTTTAACAACAAACTTCCTATTGTAAAGATGAGGAAACTAAACAGACAGTGGGAATATTTCTGTACACTTTTTTTGTTCTTGATTGCTTTTTTGATGACTTTTGTAACATATGATATAGATATGAATATCGCAACCCTTTGTGTAACAGTTTTATCAGTTTTTCTAGTTAATCATTTGCATCAGATCATTACTATTATTTGTACTGTCATGATAATTATTATTGTTGATATTAATAATAGTGTAATTACATAATTATAGTTTTGCTAATTATAATTTAGGTTTTTCTTAATTTTCCTTTTAATGGTTCAATTATGTAAAATATTTATTAGAGAAAAAGTTCTCTTGTAATTGGGAGCAATGTGACTTTCAGGGGGGTCTTCTCACTTCCATTTTTAACACAGATGTTGTACAAGCAAAGCCTGATCATTACTATGGATTCTTAACAGTAAGACCCATTGTGCGTGCCACTAGCACATTTTCAGACCGGCCTTCCCACTTTGTGGGAATTGCACAAGAGTGAACAGTTCTTCATGTTACAGCCGTTTTATATGTCAATTGTTTAAGGGCTTGTTCTAACAGAGTGAACATTTTATTTGAGTTTTTATGAAACGTGGCCTCCCATGAAGTGAATTGACACATTTATTACAATCCAGCTTTTGAGGGAATACTGTTAAAACAATTCATGGATATCACAAGTAGACCATTTATATCCCTATAAGCTCTGTTGATCTAAAATGTTAAAAAGTAAATAAATTAATTTGGTATATAAAATGAAAATACTTTTGTTTCTCAGCCCAGTTAGACGTGTTTTCCAACTAAATCATGTCCAATAACTTGTTCTATAAAAGTAAAGTAAATCCCTACTGCTGTTAGGCAGACACTTTTTCCAATTTGAAGAAAGTAATATTACCTATTTGTAAATGTACAGGTGATGAAGAAAAATTATGTAATCCCATATAACATGAGGCAGTATAGCATATTTTAATATAAATCAATATAATATAAAAATATAAAACATAAGTATAACACATCTTTTTCTATATACAGTGGGGGAAATAAGTATTTGATCCCTTGCTAATTTTGTAAGTTTGCCCACTGACAAAGACATGAACAGTCTATAATTTTAAGGGTAGGTTAATTTTAACATTGAGAGACAGAATATGAAAAATAAAATCCAGAAAATCACATTGTATAAATTACATACATTTATTTGCATTTTTCAGTGAGAAATAAGTATTTGATCCCTCTGGCAAACAAGACTTAATACTTGGTGGCCAAACCATTGTTGGCAAACACAGCAGTCAGATATTTTTTGTAGTTGATTATGAGGATTGCGCACATGTCAGGAGGAATTTTGGTCCACTCCTCTTTGCAAATCATCTCTAAATCATTAAGATTTTGAGGTTGTTGCATGGCAACTCGGAGCTTCAACTCCCTCCATAAGTTTTCTATGGGATAAAGATCTGGAGACTGGTTAGACCACTCCATGAACTTAATGTGCTTCTTTTTGAGCCACTCCTTTGTTGCCTTGGCTGTATGTTTTGGCTCATTGTCTTGCTGGAAGACCCAGCCGCGACCCATTTTTAATGTCATGGCAAAAGGAAGGAGGTTGTCACTCAGAATTTTACGGTACATGGCTCCATCCATTCTCCCATTGATGCGGTGAAGTAGTCCTGTGTCCTTAGCAGCACTTTCTTCCAATCACTCACAGAATCATCCAGGCGTTCATTGGCAAATTGCAGACAGGCCTGTACATGTGCCTTCTTGAGCAGGGAGACCTTGCGGGCACTGCAGGATTTTAAACCTTTATGTCGCAATATGTTACCAATGTTTTTCTTGGTGACTGTGGTCCCAGCTGCAATGAGATCATTAACAAGTTCCCCCTGTGTAGTTTTAGGCTGGTCTCTCACCTTCCTCATGATCAAGGATACCCCACGAGGTGAGATTTTGCTTGGTGCCCCAGATCTATGTCGATTGAAAGTCATTTTGTATTTCTTCCATTTTCTTACTATTGCACCAACAGTTGTCTCCTTCTCACCCAGCATCTTTACTTATGGGTTTGTAGTCCATTTCAGCTTTGTGCAGGTCTATGATCTTGTCCCTGACATTCCTAGAAAGCTCTTTGGTCTTGCCCATGTTGTAGATGTTAGAAAAAAGAAGAAAAATATTCCCTCTTTATTCCATCAAAAAACAATTAAAAAATATGGTGGACAGGAACAGGAGCAATCTGTATAAAGAACAACCGTGATCAAAATGCGTCGATTTCTCCTGTTCCTGTTCACCATATTTTTCTAATTGTTTTTTGATGGAATAAAAATTACTCTGAAAATTTTACGAGAAGCTGGAACATTTTTCTTCTTTTTTTGCAATTGCTACACATGAGTGGTCAGCTCGTAGCTTCATACACACTGTCCTATAAACTTCAACGGTGAGCTGGCATTATCCTTTTCTGCCTTTTTGTAGAGGTTAGAGTCTGTGAACAGGAGTCTTTTATAAAGGTGACTATGTAAGACAAATGTCTTTAATGCTGATAACGAGTTGATTAGGAGCGTCTAACTGGTCTGTAGGAGCCAGAAGTCTTAATGGTTGATAGGGGGATCAAATACTTATTTCTCACTGCAAATAACAAATAAATTTATACAATTTATACAATGTAATTTTCTGGATTTTATGTTTGTGTCATGACTCTGAACTCTGGCTTGTGGTTGCTGACCCAGGTTCTCGTCCGTAAATGTTGTGCCTCTGTGCTAGTGTGAATTGCTGTATATGACTCAGTTTTGTTCTCTGACTTCCATCTTTGCATTCTACTTTGTACTGCTCTGTCTCTCCTGGTATCAGACCCATTGGCTTGTCCCTGTTTACTCTTTGTCTTATCCCTAAGGTACTTCACTCCCTCCTGTCTTTGACCCTCAGCTCCATTTGACTCTGTTTCTGCACACTGTGTGTTCAGTGTCAATCCCTACTCACGTGCCATGGCTCTGCCCCCTGGTCCCGTGACTGCTCTGTGCCAGGTCGTGTGCTCACTGCATTAGAGTAAGGTCCTTGAGTTTGGCATGACATGTTTCTGCACTCACTACATTTATTCGTGCCCCCCTGATAGTGCCCTCTAAGGCAGCGCCAGTGACACCTTAGGTGTCATGACAGTTTGATATTCTATTTCTCAATGTTAAAATTAACCTACCTTTAAAATTATAGACTGGTCATGTTTTTGTCAGTGGGCAAACTTACAAAATCAGCAAGGGGTCAAATACTTATTTCCCACACTGTGTATAAGTATATGTACTGTTCATTTCATATATATATATATATATATATATATATATATATATATATATATAGATAGATATATACAGTGGCATGTAAAAGTTTGGGCACGACTGGTCAAAATTACTGTATTGTGAACAGTTATAAAGGTATGCCGGGGAGATAAAAAATGTTTGTACTAGCCATGCCCTCTGTTGTGAATTTGGATTCTGGGCTCCCCCGGTGGCTACTGGTGGAATTGAACTGGTGTCTTCATCTTCTCTGTTCACCTGTTCCCATCAAGATGTGGGAGTCGCTATATAACCTTGCTGCTCTGTTAGTTGCTTGCCGGTCAACAATGTTATCAGAAGCCTCTCTGTGCTTGTTCCTGCTCCTAGACAACTACTAGATAAGTTGGACTCTTGTCCATGTTTGTTTTTGCATTTTTGTTCCAGTTCACAGCTGTAGTTTCGTTACTGTGTCTGGAAAGCTCTTGTGAACAGGAATTGCCACTCTGGTGTTATGAGTTAATGCCAGAGTTTTAAAGTAATTTCTGGATGGTGTTTTGATAGGGTTTTCAGCTGACCATGAAAGTGTCCTTTCTGTCTTCTGCTATGTAGTAAGTGGACCTCAAATTTGCTAAACCTATTTTCATACTACGTTTGTTATTTCATCTTGATTCACCGCCAATACATGTGGGGGGCCTCTGTCTCCTTTCGGGGTATTTCTCTAGAGGTGAGCTAGGACTAATATTTTCCTCTGCTAGCTTTATTTAGTCCTCCGGCTGGTGCTGGGCATCTAGAATCAACGTAGGCATGCTACCCGGCCACTGCTAGTTGTGCGTTAGGTTTAGTTCATGGTCAGCTCAGTTTCCATCTTCCAAGAGCTAGTTCCTATATATGCTGATGCTATGATCTCTTGCCATTGAGATCATGACAGTTTGACCGGCCCACTAAAGGGTTAAAATCCTTGGCTGAGAAAGGAGAGTAATAAGTAGTCTGCTGAAATTTTATTTTTTTTTTCTCTCCTTTGAATGGCTCTGTGTCCACCTGTTTGCAATGGATCTTCAGAGTGTAACTGCAGGTTTGAATAATCTCGCCACGAAGGTACAAAATTTGCAAGATTTTGTTTGTCATGCACCTGTATCTGAGCCGAGAATTCCTTTGCCGGAATTTTTCTCGGGGAATAGATCTGGGTTTCAGAATTTTCGAAATAATTGCAAATTATTTTTGTCCCTGAAATCTCGCTCTGCCGGAGATCCTGCACAGCAGGTCAGGATTGTGATTTCCTTGCTCCGGGGCGACCCTCAAGACTGGGCTTTTTCATTGACACCAGGGGATCCTGCGTTGCTCAATGTGGATGCGTTTTTTCTGGCCTTGGGGTTGCTTTATGACGAACCTCATTTGGAGCTTCAGGCAGAAAAAACTTTGATGTCCCTATCTCAGGGGCAAGATGAAGCGGAAATTTACTGCCAAAGATTCCGTAAATGGTCTGTGCTTACTCAGTGGAATGAGTGCGCCCTGGCGGCGACTTTCAGAGAGGGTCTCTCTGATGCCATTAAGGACGTTATGGTGGGGTTCCCTGTGCCTGCGGGTCTGAATGAGTCCATGACAATGGCTATTCAGATCGATAGGCGTTTGCGGGAGCGCAAACCAGTGCATCATCTGGCGGTGTCCACTGAGAAATCGCCAGAGAGTATGCAGTGTGATAGAATTCTGTCCCGAAGCGAGCGGCAGAATTTTAGACGGAAAAATGGGTTGTGTTTCTATTGTGGTGATTCTACTCATGTTATATCAGCATGCTCTAAGCGCACTAAAAAGCTTGGTAAATCTGTTTCCATTTGCACCTTACCGTCTAAGTTTATTCTATCTGTGACCCTGATTTGCTCTTTGTCATCTATTACCACGGACGCCTATGTCGACTCTGGCGCCGCTTTGAGTCTTATGGATTGGTCCTTTGCCAAACGCTGTGGGTATGATTTAGAGCCTTTGGAGACTCCCATTCCTCTGAAGGGGATTGACTCCACCCCATTGGCTAATAATAAACCACAATACTGGACACAAGTAACTATGCGTATTAATCCGGATCACCAGGAGATTATTCGCTTTCTGGTGCTGTATAATCTACATGATGATTTGGTGCTGGGATTGCCTTGGCTGCAATCTCACAACCCAGTCCTCGACTGGAAAGCTATGTCTGTGTTGAGCTGGGGATGTAAGGGGGCTCATGGGGATGTACCTGTGGTTTCCATTTCATCATCTATTCCCTCTGAAATTCCTGAGTTCCTGTCTGATTATCATGACGTCTTTGAAGAATCCAAGCTTGGTTCGTTACCTCCGCACCGAGAGTGCGATTGTGCCATAGATTTAATCCCGGGTAGTAAATACCCAAAGGGTCGTTTATTTAATCTGTCTGTGCCTGAACATGCTGCTATGCGTGAATATATAAAGGAGTCCTTGGAAAAGGGACATATTCGTCCATCGTCATCTCCCTTAGGAGCCGGTTTTTTCTTTGTGTCAAAAAAAGACGGCTCTTTGAGACCATGTATTGATTATCGGCTTTTGAATAAAATCACTGTTAAATATCAATACCCATTGCCGTTGCTGACTGATTTGTTTGCTCGCATAAAGGGGGCCAAGTGGTTCTCTAAGATTGACCTTCGTGGGGCGTATAATTTGGTGCGAATCAGGCAGGGGGATGAGTGGAAAACCGCATTTAATACGCCCGAGGGCCACTTTGAGTATTTAGTGATGCCTTTTGGTCTTTCAAATGCTCCGTCAGTTTTCCAGTCCTTTATGCATGATATTTTTCGCGATTATTTGGATAAATTTATGATTGTGTATCTGGATGATATTCTGATTTTTTCGGATGACTGGGATTCTCATGTCCAGCAAGTCAGGAGGGTTTTTCAGGTTTTGCGGTCTAATTCTTTGTGTGTGAAGGGTTCTAAGTGTGTTTTTGGGGTACAGAGGATTTCCTTTTTGGGATATATTTTTTCCCCCTCTTCCATTGAAATGGATCCTGTCAAGGTTCAAGCTATTTGTGATTGGATGCAGCCCTCTTCTCTTAAGAGTCTTCAGAAATTTTTGGGCTTTGCTAACTTTTATCATCGATTTATTGCTGGTTTTTCGGATATTGCTAAGCCATTGACCGATTTGACTAAGAAGGGTGCTGATGTTGCTGATTGGTCCCCTGATGCTGTGGAGGCCTTTCGGGAGCTTAAGCGCCGTTTTTCCTCTGCCCCTGTGTTGCGGCAGCCTGATGTTGCTCTACCTTTTCAGGTTGAGGTCGACGCTTCTGAGATCGGAGCTGGGGCAGTGTTGTCGCAGAAAAGTTCTGACTGCTCCGTGATGAGGCCTTGTGCCTTCTTTTCCCGTAAATTTTCGCCCGCTGAGCGGAATTATGATGTTGGGAATCGGGAGCTTTTGGCCATGAAGTGGGCTTTTGAGGAGTGGCGCCATTGGCTTGAGGGGGCTAGACATCAGGTGGTGGTATTGACTGACCACAAAAATTTGATTTATCTTGAGACCGCCAGGCGCCTGAATCCTAGACAGGCGCGCTGGTCATTATTTTTCTCTCGGTTTAATTTTGTGGTGTCATACCTACCGGGTTCTAAGAATGTTAAGGCGGATGCCCTTTCTAGGAGTTTTGAGCCTGACTCGCCTGGTAACTCTGAGCCCACAGGTATCCTTAAGGATGGAGTGGTATTGTCAGCCATTTCTCCAGACCTGCGGCGGGCCTTGCAGGAGTTTCAGGCGGATAGACCTGATCGTTGCCCACCTGATAAACTGTTTGTTCCTGATGATTGGACCAGTAGAGTAATCTCTGAGGTTCATTCTTCTGCGTTGGCAGGTCATCCTGGCATTTTTGGTACCAGGGATTTGGTGGCAAGGTCCTTCTGGTGGCCTTCCCTGTCACGAGATGTGCGAGGCTTTGTGCAGTCTTGTGACGTTTGTGCTCGGGCCAAGCCTTGTTGTTCTCGGGCTAGTGGATTGTTGTTGCCCTTGCCTATTCCTAAGAGGCCTTGGACGCACATCTCGATGGATTTTATTTCAGATCTGCCTGTTTCTCAGAAGATGTCTGTCATCTGGGTGGTGTGTGACCGTTTCTCTAAGATGGTCCATTTGGTTCCTCTGCCCAAGTTGCCTTCTTCTTCCGAGTTGGTTCCTCTGTTTTTTCAAAATGTTGTTCGTTTGCATGGTATTCCTGAGAATATCGTTTCTGACAGAGGGACCCAATTCGTGTCTAGATTTTGGCGGGCATTCTGTGCTAGGATGGGCATAGATTTATCTTTTTCGTCCGCTTTCCATCCTCAGACGAATGGCCAGACCGAGCGGATTAATCAGACCCTGGAGACATATCTGAGGTGTTTTGTGTCTGCTGACCAGGATGATTGGGTTGCTTTTTTGCCATTGGCGGAGTTTGCTCTCAATAATCGGGCCAGCTCTGCCACTTTGGTGTCCCCGTTTTTCTGTAATTCGGGGTTTCATCCTCGATTTTCCTCTGGTCAGGTGGAATCTTCGGATTGTCCTGGAGTGGATGCTGTGGTGGAGAGATTGCATCAGATCTGGGGGCAGGTGGTGGACAATTTGAGGTTGTCCCAGGAGAAGACTCAGCTTTTTGCCAACCGCCACCGTCGTGTTGGTCCTCGGCTTTGTGTTGGGGATTTGGTGTGGTTGTCTTCTCGTTTTGTCCCTATGAGGGTCTCTTCTCCTAAGTTTAAGCCTCGGTTCATCGGCCCATATAAGATATTGGAGATTCTTAACCCTGTTTCCTTCCGTTTGGACCTCCCTGCATCCTTTTCTATTCATAACATTTTTCATCGGTCATTATTGCGCAGGTATGAGGTACCGGTTGTGCCTTCCGTTGAGCCTCCTGCTCCGGTGTTGGTTGAGAGTGAGTTGGAGTACGTTGTGGAGAAAATCTTAGACTCTCGTGTTTCCAGACGGAGACTCCAGTATCTGGTCAAGTGGAAGGGATACGGCCAGGAGGATAATTCTTGGGTGAATGCATCTGATGTTCATGCCTCTGATCTGGTTCGTGCCTTTTATAGGGCCCATCCTGATCGCCCTGGTGGTTCTGGTGAGGGTTCGGTGCCCCCTCCTTGAGGGGGGGGTACTGTTGTGAATTTGGATTCTGGGCTCCCCCGGTGGCTACTGGTGGAATTGAACTGGTGTCTTCATCTTCTCTGTTCACCTGTTCCCATCAAGATGTGGGAGTCGCTATATAACCTTGCTGCTCTGTTAGTTGCTTGCCGGTCAACAATGTTATCAGAAGCCTCTCTGTGCTTGTTCCTGCTCCTAGACAACTACTAGGACTCTTGTCCATGTTTGTTTTTGCATTTTTGTTCCAGTTCACAGCTGTAGTTTCGTTACTGTGTCTGGAAAGCTCTTGTGAACAGGAATTGCCACTCTGGTGTTATGAGTTAATGCCAGAGTTTTAAAGTAATTTCTGGATGGTGTTTTGATAGGGTTTTCAGCTGACCATGAAAGTGTCCTTTCTGTCTTCTGCTATGTAGTAAGTGGACCTCAAATTTGCTAAACCTATTTTCATACTACGTTTGTTATTTCATCTTGATTCACCGCCAATACATGTGGGGGGCCTCTGTCTCCTTTCGGGGTATTTCTCTAGAGGTGAGCTAGGACTAATATTTTCCTCTGCTAGCTTTATTTAGTCCTCCGGCTGGTGCTGGGCATCTAGAATCAACGTAGGCATGCTACCCGGCCACTGCTAGTTGTGCGTTAGGTTTAGTTCATGGTCAGCTCAGTTTCCATCTTCCAAGAGCTAGTTCCTATATATGCTGATGCTATGATCTCTTGCCATTGAGATCATGACAGCCCTCATAAACTATAAAGATGAGATGTCCAGTGCATTTTTATGATCCTTATAGCTTTTGTAATTCCTTGTGACAGCAGCTGCTCTTCACTGCTCCCCCCTCACATCATTACATAAAACACCAATGTGCAGCTCCCCACTGTGAGGAACAGCCAGCCTGAGAAGAGAGGGCATGTTCAATCCCCTGTTCTCTGCAGAGAAACAACTATTAGGGTACCGTCTCACAGTGGCACTTTGGTCGCTACGACGGCACGATCCGTGACGTTCCAGCTAGGGTTGAGCGACTTTTACTTTTTCAGGATCGAGTCGGGTTTCGCGAAACCCGCTTTGTCAAAAGTCGGGTCGGGTGAAATCGGCCGATTATTGTGAAAAGTCGGGGATCCGACCGAAACACGAAACCCAATGCAAGTCAATGGAGAATCAAAGTCGGCAGTGAGTGGAGGACAGGAAAACACCAACAGAGCCCATTTTAATGCCAAAAACATCAATTCTTGTTACTTAAGCTTGTCAATCTTAATTTACCTTATAATAATAGTTAGCCATTGAAAATTTGGGGGTCATTTGGCAACAGTTGTGGGGGGAGTAGGGCTGGCTCAAGTTTTTCGTGGGCCCAGGAAACGCGGACTACGTCATGGCAGTGGAGCAGGGAGAGGTAAGTATTTCAACTTTGCAAGGGCTGTGATCCTGAGCAAGCAGGGGGGGCACACTCGTTCGCATTGCCACTGGCACAGGGCCCCTCAAAGTACGGCGTTGTGATTGACGGCGGGGGCGCCTCCCACCGGCAGAGACACTTTTGCATATTATGAGGGGCCCTGTGCCAGTGACATTGCCAATGAGTATGCCCCCCCACCTGTTGAAGGAACCTGCACTTTCATCTGCACCTTCCTCTTTGTCCCCATGTAAGGTGGTATAGTATGCGGGAAGGGGAACCTGAGTTTCAGCAGGGTCAGATTCAGGCTGTGTAGAGTGCAAGGGGAATGTAGTGGTCTCTGTCAATGTACCAGCAGACTCATCTAGCAGTGGCTGGGCAATGGGCAGGAATGAGGAGGAAACACAGATATAGGCCCAAAATAAAAAAAGTAGGCTAAAAGCTGTTAAAAATTGGTAACAGGAGTAAACAGGCGGCATTGGTTTGTTCAGTGGAGGAGAACAACAATCAGCGGCAGACACCGTTAGTTGGCCCAACCAAACAAGTAGTCCAAATGCAGTTTCATATTCTAAATATAGGCCGAAAGCCTGAAGATTGAAGCTCAGCTTTGTGTAGTAGAGGAAAACAAGAGGCAGCAGCAGACAACGTTACTAGGCCCAAACCAAGAACTAGGCCAAATGTAGTTTCATATTGTTGTTACAGGCCGAAAGCCTGAAGCTTCAAGCTCAGCTTTGTTTAGTAGAGGAAAACAAGAGGCGGCAGCAGACAATGTTACTAGGCCCAACCCAACAAGTAGGCCAAATGCAGTTTAATATAAAAAAATATTTAAACGAAAGCCTGAAGATTGAAGCGCAAGAAAAATAAACCAGGAGAACACCAAGGAGCGGCAGACACCGTTAGTAGGCCCCAACCCAACGAGTAGGCCAAATGCAGTTTAATATTTGAAACGGGACAACAGTTGAAGTCCAGCTTTGTTCAGAGAAGGGAAAAAAAGAAGCAGCGGCAGACACCGTTATTACGCCCAAATAATAAAGACAGTGGTAGTAGGCGCAAAGTATTAAATGGAGGCCAGGGCCCCTGTATATTTTAACTATCATCTATCATTTCAAATAATTCGTATTGGCAGTGCCATTTAAGGTTTTAACTGCACAGACTACACAGTGGTGGAGCTGGGAGAGGTAGTATTGCAAGTGGTAGAGCACTGTTCAAGCTGGGGGGGAACACTCTCTTGTGGGCGGCGGTACTGGCACAGGGCCCCTCATATTACAACGGTGTAATATGAGTTGTGGTTCAGTGTCTCCCCCCAAAAAATGAGGAAGTCTGGTGGAAGAGGCCATGGGCGGGTTGCCAGCTGGTACTGATGGTGCTGGTGGTGCTGCATCTCGTGGTAGTGGCAAAAGCACAGTAGCACCTAAGGCTGGAGGTGTTCAGCCTGCGTCATCGTCTGGCTGCACAAGGCCTCGAAGGCTCCCTTACCTGGCAGTAGGAAAACAGCTTTTAAAGCCGAAGAAGCAGGAAAAAGTGTTGTCTTTCCTTGCTGACTCACCCTCTAGCTCTTTCGCCTCCTCTTCCCAAAGTTCTAAATGTAAGAGCAGCCAGTCGTCAGTGGATGCTCCCGGTCAGGAAAAAGACGTTTCCTTGTGTCCTTCTCCCAAACCAAAAGTGAAGGATGCATCAGGCGACACTACAGGTTACTCCATGGAGCTCTTTACACATACCATGCCTGGGTTAGAAAGGGAAATTGTACACTGCCAATTACAAGAAGAATCGGACATGGAGTGCACTGATGCACAGCCACAGCTAGATAGTGATGCAGTTCCATTGACTCTGATCACTACATTGCCCTCGCAGTTTACTGAGCCAGAATGTGACCCTGATGAGACTATGGTGCCCTGTCCCGAACGCTGTAGCACCTTACACGGTGACACTGAGGAAGGTGCACATGACATTGAGGAGGAGGTGATAGATGACACAGTTGTTGACCCAGATTGGCAGCCATTGGGGGAAGAGGGTGCCGCTGCCACTAGCTCAGAAGCAGAGGAGGATGATCCGCAGCAGCCATCTACATTGCAACAGCTGTCATCTGGCAGGCCCGTATCAGGCCAAAAATATTTGCGAAAAACAAAAACAGTTTTAAGAGAGCGTGGCCATTCGGTGAAAGTAGCACAGCGCACAATGCCTGAAAAGGTTTTTGATAGTAGGAAGAGTGTAGTGTAGCAATTTTTTAACCAAGATCAGAATGATCAGTCAAAAGTTATCTGTAAGAAATGCTCAAAGACCTTTAGCAGAGAGAAGAATCTTCAAAATTTAAATACAACGTGCATGCTTAGACATTTAACCAGCATGCACTTGCAAGCCTGGACTAACTACCAAACGTCCCGTACCTTTGGTGCACCTGCTCGGAATGAAGGTAGTCAGCAATGCTACATTGCTTCCCTCACTGTAAGCCCACCGGTTAGGACACCTCCAGCAGCAAATGTGGAGGTACCGTCGTAAGGCCAAAGCAGTCAGGAAATCACAAGGTTATTGGTAGGAAAGACTGTATGTAGGCCAACAACAAGAATACCATAACAAACTCTCTCTCAATCCGCCATGTCCACCACCACCACCGCTAGTTCCACCATATGCAGCTCTCCAGTCCAGCTCACCCTACAAGAGACTCTCGTTAGGAAAAGAAAGTACTCATCCTCTCATCCGCGTACACAGGATTTGAATGCCCACATTGCTATACTAATCTCATTACAGATGATGCCCTACCATTTGGTTGAAAGCGAAGCTTTCAAAGACCTGATGGCCCATGCAGTACCACGCTATGACCTACCCAGTCGCCACTTCTTTGCGAGAAAAGCCATCCCAGCCCTCCACCAGCATGTCAAAGACCGCATTGTCCATGCCTTGAGGCAATCAGTCAGTGGAAAGGTGCACCTCACAACAGATGCATGGACCAGTAGGCATGGCCAGGGACATTACGTGTCCATCACGGCGCACTGGGTTAATGTGTAGGATGCAGGGTCCATAGGGGGCAGCCATAGTGGGACAGTTCAGCCTATCCCACAGTCTAAGGAAACAGTTGGCATAAGGCGTTCGCCACTAGAGTTGAGCGACTTTTATTTTTATAGGATCGGGTCGAGTTTCGTGAAACCCGACTTTCTCAAAAGTCGGGTCGAGTGAAATCGGCCGATCCTATAAAAAAGTCAGGGTCGGGGTCGGCCGAAACACAGAACCCAATGCAGTGCAATGGGATACTATGGTTCCCAGGGTCTGAAGGAGAGGAAACTCTCCTTCAGGCCCTGGGATCCATATTAATGTGTTAAATAAAGAATCAAAATAAAAAATATTGATATACTCACCCTCGGACGCGCCCTGGTACTAACCGGCAGGCTTCCTTCCTAAGAATGAGCGCGTGAATGACCTGCGGTGACGTCGCGGCTTGTGATTGGTCGCGAGTAGGGTTGAGCGACTTTTATTTTTATAGGATCGGATCGGGTTTCATGAAACCCGACTTTCTCAAAAGTCGGGTCGAGTGAAATCGGCCGATCCTATAAAAAAGTCGGGGTCGGGGTCGGCCGAAACACGAAACCCAATGCAGTGCAATGGGATACTATGGTTCCCAGGGTCTGAAGGAGAGGAAACTCTCCTTCAGGCCCTGGGATCCATATTAATGTGTAAAATAAAGAATTAAAATAAAAAATATTGATATACTCACCTCTCCGACGCAGCCTGCACCTTACCGAGGGAACCAGCAGCCTTCTTTGCTTAAAATGCGCGCGTGAATGGCCTTAGATGACGTCACGGCTTCTGATTGGTCACGGCCGCGCATGTGACCGCCACGCGACCAATCACAAGCCGTGACGTAATTCTCAGGTCCTAAATTCCTAATTCTAGGAATTTAGCACCTGAGAATTACGTCACGGCTTGTGATTGATCGCGTGGCGGTCACATGTGCTGCCGCGACCAATCAGAAGCCGTGACGTCATCTAAGGCCATTCACGCGCTCATTTTAAGCAAAGAAGGCTGCCGGTTACCAGCGGTAAGGTCTAGGCTGCGTCGGAGAGGTGAGTATATCAATATTTTTTATTTTAATTCTTTATTTTACACTTAAATGTGGATTCCGATACCAATTTCCGATATCGCAAACATATCGGAACTCGGTATCGGAATTCCGATACCTGATTCAGAAGATCGCCGACCTCATGGCCGACCCCACACAGGGGTCGGGTCGGGTTTCATGAAACCCGACTTTGCCAAAAGTCGGCGACTTCTGAAAATGGCCGACCCGTTTCGCTCAACCCTAGTCGCGAGCGGTCACATGGACAAGCCGCGACGTCATCTAAGGTCCTTCACGCGCTCATTCTTAGGAAGGAAGGCTGCCGGAAAGAAGCAGGGCGCGTCCGAGGGTGAGTATATTCCTATTAGGTATATACTCACCCTCGGACGCGCCCTGCTTCTTTCCGGCAGCCTTCCTTCCTAAGAATGAGCGCGTGAAGGACCTTAGATGACATCGCGGCTTGTCCATGTGACCGCTCGCGACCAATCACAAGCCGCGACATCACCACAGGTCATTCACGCGCTCATTCTTAGGAAGGAAGCCTGCCGGTTAGTACCAGGGCGCGTCCGAGGGTAAGTATATCAATATTTTTTATTTAGATTCTTTACTTAACACTTAAATATGGATTCCGATACCGATTCCCGATATCGCAAACATATCGGAACTCGGTATCGGAATTCCGATACCAGATTCAGAAGATCGCTGACCTCATGGCCGACCCCACACAGGGGTCGGGTTTCATGAAACCCGACTTTTCCAAAAGTCGGCGACTTCTGAAAATGGCCGACCCGTTTCGCTCAACCCTATTCGCCACTCCTCCTCCTCCTCCAGAAGCGAAAGCTCGTGCACAGAGCGCAGTCACCCTACCCCTCCATCCGCAGCTGCCAGTGTTGCACACAGGGTGGCCCATTATCGAACAGCTAATGGTAAGCGTCAGCAGGCTGTGTTTCAAATGAAGTGTTTGGGCGAGAACAGACACACCGCGGAAGTACTGGTGGAGTACTTGCAGCAACAAACTCAGTCATGGCTGGGCAGTGTACATCTTGAGGCAGGCAAGGTATTCAGTGATAACGGAAGGAATTTTATGGCTGCCATAGCCCTTTCAGAACTGAAACACATACCTTGCCTGGCTCACACCTTTAACCTGGTGGTGCAGGGCTTCCTCAAAAATTATCCAAAGTTACCAGCCCTGCTCCTGAAGGTGCGAAGACTTTGCTCGCACATCTGCCGGATGCCCATACACTCCAGCCGTATGCTGAACCATCAGCGATCGGTGAATCTTCCCCAGCACCGCCTAATAATCGACGTTGCAACAAGGTGGAACTCCACACTGCACATGATTCAGAGGCTGTGCGAACAGAGGCGTGCTGTAATTAATTTGTGGGAGGATACACGGGCAGGCACTTGGATGGCAGACATGGAGTTGTCTGGTGTGCAGTGGTCGACGCCATCATAAGCATTAACATCCCACTTATGCGTCTGCTGATGCAAAGTTTGATGCACATTAAGGAGCAGGCATCTGCAGCCAAGGAGGAGGGAAGCCTTGATGACAGTCAGCCATTGTCTGCTCAGTGAACTGTCCAGGACGAATTGGCGGACAAAGAGGATGAGGAGGAGGATGATGGGGATGAATATGTATGGGAGGAGGATGATTCTCAGGTGGCAATAGAAACTGGTGGCATTGCAAGGTCTGGTACAGGTTTATTGCGGGACACTTGTGATGTTGATTTGCAAGAAAGTGATCCTCAACCCAGCAGAAACAGTTAATTGACACCTGGAACATTGGCCCACATGGCTGAGTATGCCTTGCGTATCCTAAAAAGGGACCCCCGCATTGTTAAAATGATGACCGATGACGACAACTGGTTGGCCTGCCTCCTGGATACAAGATATAAAGGAAAACTGCAAAATATCATGCCACATGAGAACCTAGGTCAAAAAGAATCTGAAGACCCACCTCTTCCGACAAGCCTACAACCTGCAGTAACCACTGATCAACCAACCGCTGCACGATCAGCTCTATCCTCACCTACTGTATTCTCACCCATCCCTTGTAGATTGTGAGCCTTCGCGGGCAGGGTCCTCACTCCTCCTGTACCAGTTATGACTTGTATTGTTTAAGATTATTGTACTTGTTTTTATTATGTATACCCCTCCTCACTTGTAAAGTGCCATGGAATAAATGGCGCTATAACAATAAATAATATTAATAATAATAATATTGGCTACGAAACAAGCAACTCTTGAAGACCGTTTGGTTCAGGCATTCCCAGCACACAACGGCGGTGATGGTTCTCACACGAGCTGCAGGGGGCAACATGGCAGAGGTGCTAGAGGTGCAGAAATCCAAAGTGGCGTTGGACAGAGGGGTTTTATGACAAGGTTGTGGAATGATTTCGCAATGACCGCTGACACGTCAGGGACAGCTGCATCGATTCAAAGTGACAGGAGACAGCATTTGTCCAGTATGGTTACAATCTACTTTTCCACCCTTATCGATGTTCTCCCTCACAGGTCATTCCCTTTTGATTACTGGGCATCTAAACTAGACACCTGGCCTGAATTGCCAGAATATGGATTACAGGACCTCGATTGCCCTGCTGTCAGTGTGCTTTCAGAAAGAGTGTTCAGTGCTGCTGGTTCAATACTGACCGAAAAAAGGACACGTCTGGCTACCAAAAATGTTGATTAGCTAACCTTCATTTAAATTAACCAATCATGGATTTCACATTCTTTTGCCCCACCTTCCCCTACTGACACGTAGCTTGCCTGAAAGATGACTTGCTTTTGGGGGGAGACACTGAACCCCAACTCTGGCCCTGTGGTATAACACAACACTATGAATGTGGCAGAAAGTGTCTGCCTGATATACGACACACTAGCAATACAGCTGAATATACACCGTGTGAGAATTTGAATCTCCATTTTTTGGGGGGAAACACTGAACCCTAACTCTGGCCCTGTGGTATAACACAACACTGTGAACGTGGCAGAAGGTGGCTGCCTGATATACGACGCACTAGCAGTACAGCTGAATATACACTGCGTGAGAATTTGAATCTCCATTTTTTGGGGGGAGACACTGAACCCTAACTCTGGCCCTGTGGTATAACACTACACTATGAACGTGGCAGAAAGTGGCTGCCTGATATACGACGCACTAGCAGTACAGCTGAATATACACTGTGTGAGAATTTGAATCTCCATTTTTTGGGGGGAGACACTGAACCCTAACTCTGGCCCTGTGGTATAACACAACACTATGAACGTGGCAGAAAGTGGCTGCCTGATATACGACACACTAGCAGTACAGCAGAATATAAACTGTGTGAGAATTACTATCTCACTTTTGGGGGGAGACACTGAACCACAGCTCTGGCCCAGTGGTATAACACAACACTATGAACGTGGCAGAAAGTGGCTGTAATTATTATAAAAAAAAAAAAATACTGCAATAACACGCTCCCTAGTCCCTACAATGATCTCAGGACAAGTATGGCAGCAATAAAAAGGACTTCAGAACAAAAAAGTGTCGACAAATAAACAAGACAGGTAACAGGATTTTTGCTTTGAAAAAAGCAGTTGGTTTGCTCAGCACCGTGCACACAGCTATGCAGCTGCTGCACTAAAATACGACCTCCACTGTCCCTGCACAAAAAGGTGGTGTGGGACAGTGAAAATCGCTCCAGCACAAGCAGTTTGGGGGTTTATATTTCCTCCCTAACTCTGTCCCTGCTTCTGGCTAACTGCAGCAAACTCTCCCTATGCTCAGTTCAGCAGAAGTAAGATGGCGGTCGGCGTGCACGCCCCTTTATAGCCCCTGTGACGCCGCAGACAGCAAGCCAATCACTGCCATGCCCTTGTCTAAGATGGTGGGGACAGAGACCTATGTCATCACGCTGCCCACACTCTGCGTCCTCCTTCATTGGATGAAAAACGGCGGTAACAGCGTCATACGAAACGCGACTTTGGCGCTCTGATCATGTACCGCATGGCCGATCCCACACTAGGATCGGTTCGGGTTTCATGAAACCCGACTTTGCCTAAAAGTCAGCGGTTTCTGAAAATGACCGATCCGTTTCGCTCAACCCTAGTTCCAGCGATATACTTACGATCTCGCTGAGTCTGACACGCTACTGCGATCAGGGACCCTGCTGAGAATCGTACGTCGTAGCAGATCGTTTGAAACTTTCTTTCGTCGTCAAGTGTCCCGCTGTGGCGGCATGATCGCATCGTGTAACAAAGGTGTGCACGATATTGTATTCGATGTGCGCACAGTAACCAACGGCTTCTACATCGCAAATACGTCATGAAATTATCGCTCCAGCGCCGTGCATTGTGAAGTGTGACCGCAGTCTACGATGCTGGAGCGATAATGGAGTGACGCTGGAGCATCAGGGATCGTGCCGTCGTAGCGACCAAAGTGCCACTATGAGACGGTACCTTTAGACTGGCTGATAACAGTGGGAGCTGCACACTGCTGTAATGTCCTAGACAGAGGGGTAAGCAGTGCAGTGAAAAGCAGCTCCTGTCACACCAGCCCCCTAATAGTGTTGAGCATTCCGATACCGCAAGTATCGGGTATCGGCCGATATTTGCTGTATCGGAATTCCGATACCGAGATCCGATACTTTTGTGGTATCGGGTATCGGTATCGAAACAACATTAACCCCTTAATCCCATATGACGTACTATACCGTCGAGGTGGGGTGGGCCTTAATTCCCGGTGACGGGATAGTACGTCATACGCGATCGGCCGCGCTCACGGGGGGAGCGGCGGCCGATCGCGGCCGGGTGTCGGCTGCATATCGCAGCTGACATCCGGCACTATGTGCCAGGAGCGGTCACGGACCGCCCCCGGCACATTAACCCCCGGCACACCGCGATCAAACATGATCGCGGTGTACCGGCGGTACAGGGAAGCATCGCGCAGGGAGGGGGCTCCCTGCGGGCTTCCCTGAGACGATCGGTACAAGGTGATGTACTCACCTCGTACCGAACGTCTTCTCCCTGCAGGCCCCGGATCCAAAATGGCCGAGGGGCTGTATCCGGGTCCTGCAGGGAGCACTTCCGGGTCGGAGCAGGCTGCAGATGAAAGCTGCAGCCTGCTCCGATGAAAGTATGATCGCAGATCTGATAGAGTGCTGTGCACACTATCAGATCTGCGATCTGTGATGTCCCCCCCTGGGACAAAGTAAAAAAGTAAAAAAAAAAATTTCCACATGTGTAAAAAAAAAAAAATAATAATTCCTAAATAAATAATAATAATAAAAAAATATTATTCCCATAAATACATTTCTTTATCTAAAAAAAACAAACAAAAACAATAAAAGTACACATATTTAGTATCGCCGCGTCCATAACGACCCAACCTATAAAACTGGCCCACTAGTTAACCCCTTCAGTAAACACCGTAAGAAAAAAAAAAAAAAACGAGGCAAAAAACAACGCTTTATTACCATACCGCCGAACAAAAAGTGGAATAACACGCGATCAAAAAGACGGATATAAATAACCATGTTACCGCTGAAAACGTCATCTTGTCCCGCAAAAAACGAGCCGCCATACAGCATCATCAGCAAAAAAATAAAAAAGTTATAGTCCTCAGAATAAAGCGATGCCAAAATAATTATTTTTTCTATAAAATAGTTTTTATCGTATAAAAGCGTCAAAACATAAAAAAATGATATAAATGAGGTATCGCTGTAATCGTACTGACCCGACGAATAAAACTGCTTTATCAATTTTACCAAGCGCAGAACTGTATAAACGCCTCTCCCAAAAGAAATTCATGAATAGCTGGTTTTTGGTTATTCTGCCTCACAAAAATCGGAATAAAAAGTGATAAAAAATGGTCACGTGTCCGAAAATGTTACCAATAAAAACGTCAACTCGTCCCGCAAAAAACAAGACCACACATGACTCTGTGGACCAAAATGTGGAAAAATTATAGGTCTCAAAATGTGGAGACGCAAAAACTTTTTTGCTATAAAAAGCGTCTTTTAGTCTGGTTTCACACTTGCGTTTTTATCTGCATGCGTTTTTTAAAAAAACCGCATGTGTGAAAAAATGCATGTAAACGCGGTAAAACGCATGCGTTTTTATAGAAAAACACAAGAAAACAAGAAAAAAACAAAAAACCCTAACCCTACCCCTAACCCTACCCCTAACCTGAAATACGTGGCACTGAAATACGTGGCACTGAAATATACGTTTATATACGTATATACGTATATAAGTGCCACGATATTTCAGTGGCCACGTATATAAGTGCCACGTATTTAAGTGCCACGTATTTAAGTGCCACGTATTTAAGTGCCACGTATTTAAGTGCCACGTATTTACGTGCCACGTATTTTTCAGTGCCTGAAATACGTGGCACTGAAATACGTGGCACTGAAATATCGTGGCACTGAAATATCGTGGCACTGAAGTATTTACGTGCCACGTATTTTTCAGTGCCTGAAATACGTGGCACTGAAATACGTGGCACTGAAATACGTGGCACTGAAATATTGTGGCACTGAAATATCGTGGCACTTAAATACGTGGCACTTAAATACGTGGCACTTAAATACGTGGCACTTAAATACGTGGCACTTATATACGTGGCACTTATATACGTGGCACTTATATACGTGGCACTTATATTCAGGTAGAATTGGGGAGTTTCCACTGTTCAGGCACATCAGGGGCTCTCCAAACGCGACATGGCGTCCAATCTCAATTCCAGCCAATTCTGCGTTGAAAAAGTAAAACAGTGCTCCTTCCCTTCCGAGCTCTCCCGTGCGTCCAAAAAGGGGTTTACCCCAACATATGGGGTATCAGCGTACTAGGGACAAATTGAACAACAACTTCTGGGGTCCAAGTTCTCTTGTTATCCTTGGGAAAATAAAAATTTGGGGGGCTAAAAATCATTTTTGTGGGAAAAAAAATATGTTTTATTTTCACGGCTCTGCGTTGTAAACTGTAGTGAAACACTTGGGGGTTCAAAGTTCTCACAACACATCTAGATAAGTTCCTTGGGAGGTCTAGTTTCCAATATGGGGTCACTTGTGGGGGGTTTGTACTATTTGGGTACATCAGGGGCTCTGCAAATGCAACGTGACGCCTGCAGACCAATCCATTTAAGTCTGCATTCCAAATGGCGCTCCTTCCCTTCCAAGCTCTGTCATGCGCCCAAACAGTGGTTCCCCCCCACATAGGGGGTATCAGCGTACTCAGGACAAATTGGACAACAACTTTTGGTGTCCAATTTATCCTGATACCCTTGTGAAAATACAAAACTGGGGGCTAAAAAATAATTTTTGTGAAAAAGAAAAATAATTTTTATTTTCACGGCTCTGCGTTATAAACTGTAGTGAAACACTTGGGGGTTCAAAGTTCTCACAACACATCTAGATAAGTTCCTTGGGGGGTCTAGTTTCCAATATGGGGTCACTTGTGGGGGGTTTGTACTGTTTGGGTACATCAGGGGCTCTGCAAATGCAACGTGACGCCTGCAGACCAATCCATTTAAGTCTGAATTCCAAATGGCGCTCCTTCCCTTCCGAGCTCTGTCATGCGCCCAAACAGTGGTTCCCCCCCACATAGGGGGTATCAACGTACTCAGGACAAATTGGACAACAACTTTTAGGGTTCAATTTATCCTGATACCCTTGTGAAAATACAAAACTGGGGGCTAAATTTCATTTTTGTGAAAAAAAAAAAAAAAATTATTTTCACGGCTCTGCGTTATAAACTGTAGTGAAACACTTGGGGGTTCAAAGTTCTCACAACACATCTAGATAAGTTCCTTGGGGGGTCTAGTTTCCAATATGGGGTCACTTGTGGGGGGTTTGTACTGTTTGGGTACATCAGGGGCTCTGCAAATGCAACGTGACGCCTGCAGACCAATCCATTTAAGTCTGCATTCCAAATGGCGCTCCTTCCCTTCCGAGCTCTGTCATGCGCCCAAACAGTGGTCCCTCCCCACAAATGGGGTATCAGCGTACTCCACACAAATTGGACAACAACTTTTGGTGTCCAATTTATCCTGATACCCTTGAGAAAATACAAAACTGGGGGCTAAAAAATCATTTTTGTGAAAAAAAAAATAATTTTTATTTTCACGGCTCTGCGTTATAAACTGTAGTGAAACACTTGGGGTTTCAAAGCTCTCAAAACACATCTAGATAAGTTCCTTAGGGGGTCTACTTTCCAAAATGGTGTCACTTGTGGGGGGGTTTAATGTTTAGGCACATCAGGGGCTCTCCAAACGCAACATGGCATCCCATCTTAATTCCAGTCAATTTTGCATTGAAAAGTAAAATAGCGCTTCTTCCCTTCTGAGCTCTGCTATGCGCCCAAACAATGGTTTACACCCACATATGGGGTATCGTCGTACTCAGGACAAATTGCACAACAACTTTTGTGGTCTAATTTCTTCTCTTACCCTTGGGGAAATAAAAAAATGGGGGTGAAAAGATCATTTTTGTGAAAAAATATGATTTTTTATTTTTACGGCTCTGCATTATAAACTTCTGTGAAGCACTTGTTGGGTCAAAGTGCTCAACACACATCTAGATAAGTTCCTTAAGGGGTCTACTTTCCAAAATGGTGTCACTCGTGGGGGGTTTCAATGTTTAGGCACATTAGGGGCTCTCCAAACGCAACATGGCGTCCCATCTCAATTCCAGTCAATTTTGCATTGAAAAGTCAAATGGCGCTCCTTCCCTTCCGAGCTCTGCCCTGCGCCCAAACAATGGTTTACACCCACATATGGGGTATCAGCGTACTCAGGACAAATTGCACAACAATTTTTGGGGTCCAATTTCTTCTCTCACCCTTGGGAAAATAAAAAATTGGGGGTGAAAAGATAATTTTTGTGAAAAAATATGATTTTTTATTTTTACGGCTCTGCATTATAAACTTCTGTAAAGCACTTGTTGGGTCAAAGTGCTCACCACACATCTAGATAAGTTCCTTAGGGGGTCTACTTTCCAAAATGGTGTCACTTGTGGGGGGTTTCAATGTTTAGGCACATCAGGGGCTCTCCAAATGCAACATGGCGTCCCATCTCAATTCCAGTCAATTTTGCATTGAAAAGTCAAATGGCGCTCCTTTGCTTCCAAGCTCTGCCATGCGCCCAAACTGTGGTTTACCCCCACATATGGGGTATCAGCGTACTCAGGACAAATTGTACAACAACTTTTGGGGTCTATTTTCTCCTGTTACCCTTGGTAAAATAAAACAAATTGGAGCTGAAATAAATTTTGTGTGAAAAAAAGTTAAATGTTCATTTTTATTTAAACATTCCAAAAATTCCTGTGAAACACCTGAAGGGTTAATAAACTTCTTGAAAGTGGTTTTGAGTACCTTGAGGGGTGCAGTTTTTAGAATGGTGTCACACTTGGGTATTTTCTATCATATAGACCCGTCAAAATGACTTCAAATGAGATGTGGTCCCTAAAAAAAAATGGTGTTGTAAAAATGAGAAATTGCTGGTCAACTTTTAACCCTTATAACTCCGTCACAAAAAAAAATTTTGGTTCCAAAATTGTGCTGATGTAAAGTAGACATGTGGGAAATGTTATTTATTAAGTATTTTGTGTGACATATGTCTGTGATTTAAGGGCATAAAAATTCAAAGTTGGAAAATTGCGAAATTTTCAAAATTTTCGCCAAATATTCGTTTTTTTCACAAATAAACACAAGTTATATCGAAGAAATTTTACCACTAACATGAAGTACAATATGTCACGAGAAAACAATGTCAGAATCGCCAAGATCCGTTGAAGCGTTCCAGAGTTATATCCTCATAAAGGGACAGTGGTCAGAATTGTAAAAATTGGCCCGGTCATTAACGTGCAAACCACCCTCGGGGCTTAAGGGGTTAATGTAATAATGTGTAAAATAAAGAATTAAAATAAAAAATATTGCTATACTCACCTCTCCGACGCAGCCTGGACCTCAGCGAGGGAACCGGCAGCGTTGTTTGCTTAAAATTTGCGCGTTTATTTCCTTACTTGAAGTCCCGGCTTGTGATTGGTCGCGTGCCGCCCATGTGACCGCGACGCGGCCAATCACAGCAAGCCGTGACGTAATGTTAGGTCCTTCAGTATTTTAAAATTACGTTCCGGCTTTGTGATTGGTCGCGATGCGATGCGACCAATCACAAGCCGTGACGTCACGGGAGGCAGGACAAGCGCGCATTTTAAAATGCGCGCTTGTCCTGCCTCCCGTGATGTCACGGCTTGTGATTGGTCGCATCGCGTCGCGACAAATCACAAAGCCGGAACGTAATTTTAAAATACTGAAGGACCTAAAATTACGTCACGGCTTGCTGTGATTGGCCGCGTCGCGGTCACATGGGCGGCACGCGACCAATCACAAGCCGGGACTTCAAGTAAGGAAATAAACGCGCAAATTTTAAGCAAACAACGCTGCCGGTTCCCTCGCTGAGGTCCAGGCTGCGTCGGAGAGGTGAGTATAGCAATATTTTTTATTTTAATTCTTTATTTTACACATTAATATGGTTCCCAGGGCCTGAAGGAGAGTTTCCTCTCCTTCAGACCCTGGGAACCATCAAGAATACCGTCCGATACATGAGTCCCATTGACTTGTATTGGTATCGGGTATCGGGTATCGGTATCGGATTAGATCCGATACTTTGCCGGTATCGGCCGATACTTTCCGATACCGATACTTTCAAGTATCGGACGGTATCGCTCAACACTACCCCCTAATAATATCTCCCTGTCTGTAATCCGAGGTGAGGGGACATGGTGAGGGCTGGCCTGCTCCCTGCTAGTAGCCCTGCAGTGAAGGAGACATTATCAGGGGGTCTGAAACACTAATCAAAAAGCACAATTTCTGTATTAGGGCTGAGAGCATGTTAAAATACAGATCTCCCAATGTATGAAAAGGGTATAATAACACAAGCGGAGTACTACCAATAAGGTTGCCAGACAAAGAGAAATGGAGTAAACCATAAACCACTAAAGATAAATATAAACTAAATAAATTTTATCAATACAAAATATGCAGACAAGTTAAAACAGAAAACACATAACAGAATAAAATAACGACATATGGAGGAGACATGAAGGTAGGCAAGGAGAGGTTAGAGGTCAGAGTAAGACCTGGGGAAGCAGAGCTGCAGAATCTCAGTGGTGTATGTAAATGCAGCACCAGAAAGTAGATATAGTTAAAGTGCATAATGTGCATTGGCATTGTGAGCTGTCATCAAGAATCATGCCTAGTTACTCATAGAAGGTCTGGAGCTCTGTTACGCTCCTTGCAGCCCAGGCAGATGGAATGTCCAGCCTCAAGAGTTTAAATATGTAACGATAGAAAGTCGCCAATGATTGCGGCGCATGCGGCCCAGACTCCACGATAAAGGGTCACTTCCTCCACTGTTGTCCTTGCATTGTGTGCATGCGAGTGAACTAGCACCCAATGGTGTCATGGAGCATGCGCACAATGCTTGGATCGATAACTGATGAGGAAGCAAAGTGACTTAAAAGTTGAGGTGCACATGGGCACCAATGACAGCCATTTTGTAGAAGATCACTGAAGGAGCATGGGCACGGCCATTATGGATGGTAACTATAAAAGTGTATGTCTCATCCCTCCATACAGGAGTGACAATAGGGGACAATGAGGGTATGTCTGAAGTGAAATAAAAAGTGAGGGAGGGAATATGGGGAGGCTAAATGAAGTGGAAACAAAAAACAAACATGAGGGGAAGAGAAGATGAATGTGAAGGGATATATAGTGACAGAGTGAGCACATTATCTATGCCCATGAAAATAACCATGAAGGAGGTCCTACCGCTGTATGGCAATGTGTACAAGATTGGATGGGGAAAATTAATATACGTGGGGCATGAAGTACCAGAAAGTAAAGTGATAAAAGTGCTACAACTTAATAGCCATATACATAAAGATGAACAAACATAATACTAAATTGTTACATCAGAATGGAATGTCCATCATTAAAACTTTGCTAAACTCCATGAGTGGTATAAGTGCAAAAAAGTAAGGAGGACATGTAGGAAACAGCACAGACATCACTGATGATCCTTGCTTGTGTACTAGCACCCGTGGAACCAACAATGGAAATGTCGTAATGATCATGCCATTCACGTCACCTTAAACAGATGGGAGACTGGGAGGGTGTATCTGGAGTGCATATAGTGTATTCAAAGGGTGTCAAAATATCAGGGGGCATATGATGATGACCAACAAATAAACTAAAGAAAACGGTCAAAACATAGGTTAAAAATCAAAATTGTAGAGAGACCACAAGACACAAAACCATGAGAAGCAATGGAGACAGAAATTAGCAGGAGGCCTAAAATGGGTACAGGCGGGAACAGGTCACAGAAAACAGACAAAGCTAAGTTTTTCATTAAGTCCTCTTGGGGACATGGTGTCAAGGGTGACAATCCACTTACACTCATGTTAAGCCAGTATCTGTGTCAGATTGCCCCCCTGACACCACCATGGATCCTGTCAATGCCCCTAACCTTCAAGTCACTGGTATCGGATCTGTGAAAGACCTTAAAATGTTTTAGTAAGGCTCTGAGTGTCGATACATCAGACACTTTTCTGGCAGCCAGAATGTCGTGTACATGTTCACAAGTAGCAATGAGCGAATACATTTGGCACTATTCGTTATTCACACGAATAGTATACTATTCGGGCTATTCGTTACTCGGTGAGTAATTAGGTATTTGCCTCTGTATATTCGAGTGACCCACACAGCATTTTTGGTGCTTTATTTGCAGCCAATGAACATGCTGAGCTGGCTTGCCAATCACAATAATGCCAGAGCCATCTTTGGTGTGGCATTACTGTGATTGGCTGGCCTTACAGTGTCATAAGGAATATTTAAAGGCTGCCAGTGCCGTCTTGCGCACATTGCAGCAAGAAACAGCATAGGGTAGAGTGATAGGAGCATATCAGGAGAGTTAATCATTCCCAAAAGCTCTTTTAAGATCTGGAAATTGTGAAGATAAGTTCTTTGTTAGGTGGAGATAGCATAGGGAGAGATTTAATAGGAGGGAGAGTAAAAGGCAGGCACCTGGGTATTCTCATCATTGCAAGTACATGCTGCAGATCTCTGCTATTTTCCATTGTGTTTGTAAAGTTTTGTATTTGGAACAGACTGTGGGATTAGGACTAAAAAGACATGGTTTTATCCACTGCAAAAATATACAAATCAGCTCTTTTTAGAGGCAAATAATATTAGGTAGTACCAGCATATACATGTCCTTCTCAAAAAATTAGCATATAGTGTTAAATTTCATTATTTACCATAATGTAATGATTACAATTAAACTTTCATATATTATAGATTCATTATCCACCAACTGATATTTGTCAGGTCTTTTATTGTTTTAATACTGATGATTTTGGCATACAACTCCTGATAACCCAAAAAACCTGTCTCAATAAATTAGCATATCAAGAAAAGGTTCTCTAAACGACCTATTACCCTAATCTTCTGAATCAACTAATTAACTCTAAACACATGCAAAAGATACCTGAGGCTTTTAAAAACTCCCTGCCTGGTTCATTACTCAAAACCCCCATCATGGGTAAGACTAGCGACCTGACAGATGTCAAGAAGGCCATCATTGACACCCTCAAGCAAGAGGGTAAGACCCAAAAAGAAATTTCTCAACAAATAGGCTGTTCCCAGAGTGCTGTATCAAGGCACCTCAATGGTAAGTCTGTTGGAAGGAAACAATGTGGCAGAAAACGCTGTACAACGAGAAGAGGTGACCGGACCCTGAGGAAGATTGTGGAGAAGGATCGATTCCAGACCTTGGGTAACCTGAGGAAGCAGTGGACTGAGTCTGGTGTGGAAACATCCAGAGCCACCGTGCACAGGCGTGTGCAGGAAATGGGCTATAGGTGCCGCATTCCCCAGGTAAAGCCACTTTTGAACCATAAACAGCGGCAGAAGCGCCTGACCTGGGCTACAGAGAAGCAGCACTGGACTGTTGCTAAGTGGTCCCAAGTACTTTTTTCTGATGAAAGCAAATTTTGCATGTCATTCGGAAATCAAGGTGCCAGAGTCTGGAGGAAGACTGGGGAGAAGGAAATGCCAAAATGCCTGAAGTCCAGTGTCAAGTACCCACAGTCAGTGATGGTGTGGGGTGCCATGTCAGCTGCTGGTGTTGGTCCACTGTGTTTCATCAAGGGCAGGGTCAATGCAGCTAGCTATCAGGAGATTTTGGAGCACTTCATGCTTCCATCGGCTGAAATGCTTTATTGAGATGAAGATTTCATTTTTCAGCACGACCTGGCACCTGCTCACAGTGCCAAAACCACTGGTAAATGGTTTACTGACCATGGTATTACTGTGCTCAATTGGCCTGCCAACTCTCCTGACCTGAACCCCATAGAGAATCTGTGGGATATTGTGAAGAGAAAGTTGAGAGACGCAAGACCCAACACTCTGAATGAGCTTAAGGCCGCTATTGAAGGATCCTGGGCCTCCATAACATCTCAGCAGTGTCACAGGCTGATTGCCTCCATGCCACGCCGCATTGAAGCAGTCATTTCTGCCAAAGGATTCCCGACCAAGTATTGAGTGCATAACTGAACATTATTATTTGATTGTTTTTTTGTTTGTTATTAAAAAACACTTTTATTTGATTGGACGGGTGAAATATGCTAATTTATTGAGACGGGTTTTTTGGGTTATCAGGAGTTGTATGCCAAAATCATCAGTATTAAAACAATAAAAGACCTGACAAATTTCAGTTGGTGGATAATGAATCTATAATATATGAAAGTTTAATTGTAATCATTACATTATGGCAAATAATGAAATTTAACACTATATGCTAATTTTTTGAGAAGGACCTGTACAAAACCTTTTCTTTGGCGCTCCATAATATTCCTGTGTAGCAGCCTATAATTTTTTTTACCGCAAAATAATATTCCACAGTACCAGCATATCGTAACATCCCTTTTAAAAGTTAATTGCTAAATAATATTCCTTGTCTATTGCTTAAATACCTAATATTTCTCTAGCAGTTGTGGAACTGGCGCAAAACCTGTAGAGCTATGGAAACATCACTATTTACCTGTAATTTCCCTGAGTCTGCTGTTGGCATATCTCATAAAGGTGATGTAAAAAAAATCCAAAAATAATTCTACTGGTTAAAAAAATAGCGTAACTTTATATATCAGTTGTGCAACTAGTGTAATCCGGGTAGAGATAATGAATTTACCAGTGGCAATAACTTTCATTATTAGTCCGCTGTTGCAGTGTGTCAGCAAGACAATGTAAAAAACAATTTTCTTTTGGTTTAATAAATAGCATATCTTTAACTAGCAGTTGTGCCACTTGCGCAATCCGGGTAGAGATAAACAAACATCACAATTTACCAGTTGCAATAATTTTCATTACTCTGTTCTGGGTCCTGAAGGCATACACCCACGAGTACTAAGAGAACTAAGTAATGTAATAGACAAACCATTATTTCTCATATTTAGGGACTCTAGAGCGACGGGGTCTGTTCCACAGGACTGGCGCATAGCAAATGTGGTACCAATATTCAAAAAGGGCTCTAAAAGTGAACCTGGAAATTATAGACCAGTAAGTCCAACCTCTATTGTTGGTAAAATATTTGAAGGGTTTCATAAGGATGTCATTCTTGATTATTTCAATGAGAATAACTGTTTAACTCCATATCAGCATGGGTTTTTGAGGAATCGCTCCTGTCAAACCAATCTAATTAGTTTTTATGAAGAGGTAAGCTGTAGACTGGACAAAGGTGAGTCATTGGACGTGGTATATCTTGATTTTTCCAAAGCGTTTGATACCGTGCCACACAAGAGATTGGTACACAAAATGAGAATGCTGGGTCTGGGGAAAATGTGTGTAAATGGGTAAGTAACTGGCTTAGTGATAGAAAGCAGAGGGTGGTGATTAATGGTATATTCTCTAACTGGGTCACTGCGACCAATGGGGTACCGCAGGGGTCGGTGTTGGGACCTATTCTCTTCAACATATTTATTAATAATTTGGTAGGTTTACACAGTAAAATATCGATATTTGCAGATGATACAAAACTATGTAAAGCAGTCAATCCAAGAGAATATGGTATTCTGCTACAGATGGATCTGGATAGGTTGGAAACCTGGGCTGAAAGGTGGCAGGTGCAGTTTAACAATGATAAATGTAAGGTTATACACATGGGAAGAAGGAATCAATATCACCATTACACACTGAATGGGAAACCACTGGGTAAATCTGACATGAAGAAGGACTTGGGGATCCTAGTTAATGATAAACTTACCTGGAGCAGCCAGTGCCAGGCAGCGGCTGCCAAGGCAAACAGGATGATGAGGTGCATTAAAAGAGGTCTGGATACACATGAGGAGAGCATAATACTGCCTCTGTACAAATCCCTGGTTAGACTGCACATGGAGTACTGTGTACAGTTTTGGGCGCCAGTGCTCTGGAAGAATATAATGAAACTAGAGTGAGTACAAAGGAGGGCAGCGAAATGAATAAAGGGGATTGGGAACTACAATACCCAGAGATATTAGCAAAATTAGGATTATTTAGTCTAGAAAAAAGACTGAGGGGCGATCTAATAACGATGTATAAGTATATAAGGGGACAATACAAATATCTCTCCGAGGATCTGTTTATACCAAGGAAGGTGACGGTCACAAGGGGCATTCTCAGCATCTGGAGGAGAGAAGGTTTTTCCACCAACATAGAAGAGAATTCTTTACTGTTAGGGCAGTGAAAATCTGGAATTCCTTGTCTGAGGAGGTGGTGATAGCGAACTCAGTCGAGGGGTTCAAGAGTATCCTGGATGTCTTCCTGGAGCATAACAATATTACATCTTACAGTTATTAGGTTCTTTAGAAGGACGTAGATCTGGGGATTTACTCTGACGGAATATAGGCTGAACTGGATGGACAAATGTGTTTTTTCGGCCTTGCTAACTATGTTATGTTACTATGTTATTTCAGTGTTTCCGCAAGGAAATATAAAAAAATCATAATTTTCTACTGGTTTAAGAAATAGCGTATCTTTATCTAGCAGTTGTGAGACTTGCGCAATCCAGGTACAGATAAATTAAGCAAACGTCACAATTTACCAGTGGCAATAATTTTCATTACTCCGCTATTACAGTGTGCCAGCAAACCAATATAAAAAAATAATAATTTTCTATTGGTTTAATAAATATGAATGCAAAGCACCCCAAACAGGATAATCTAAAACACAAAGGGTCAAAGAGTTTTCTAGACCAAATATATATAAATTTTATTAAACAATATTATAGAATAAAAACAATACAAAGCAACACGTACTAAGCAGGCACACAAAAGGGATCCACAAATTAAAAAGTACTATCACAGTCTACTTGTATAGCTAGCAATCAATGTTGCTAAAATGGTGCTCTACTCAAACATAAAGGTGGCTCAAAAAACATTCACTTCAATTCCTGTTTAGGAGAAATTCTCCTTGTATAAGGAAGTGGGTATGAGGCCAATGGAGAGTATGAGAGGCAAACAATGTATAAAGTGCTGGGCGTTCACATAAAAGATTATAAAATAAGATACATAAAGTGTACAAGTACTTACAAGTAACTTAAATGAATGGATGGATCCCCCGGCCTGCCGCCCCAAATTAAATTAAATTAAGCAAACGTCACTATTTACCAATAGCAATAATTTTCATTACTCCACTAATGCAGTGTGTCAGCAAAGCAGTATAAAAAAAGTCATAATTTTCTATTGGTTTAATAAATAGCTTATCTTTATCTAGCAGTTGTGTGACTGGCACAATCCGGGTAGAGATAAATTAAGCAAATGTCACAATTCACCAGTGGCAGTAATTTTCATTACTCCGCTGTTGCAGTGTGTCAGAAACACAATTTAAAAAAATCCATAATTTTCTATTGGCTTAATAAATAGTGCACCTTTATCTAGCAGTTATGTAACTTGCGTAAAGCCTTCAGAGATACGAATATGTGACTGTTTACCTGTAATGTACATCAGTCTGTTGTTGCTCTGTACAATAAAGCTGAGATCTGAAAAAATAGCAACATATTGCTAGATACAGTGAATTTGTACATAAGACCTTTGTGAGGGTACTTGTGAAAAATAAAGCCTTTTTTTCTCATAAGCATGACACATTCAATATGAGAAAGAGTGACTTTAAGGGACGTGGATGTGGTGGTGCTCGCCAAAGTTGTGTGACAGATCCAAAGGTGACTATCTCTTTCTAGCTTCCTGTCAAAATTTGGTCAGTGCACTACACCACTAATGAACCCAGACAAGGGGGAGGATGTTGTGGGTTGGATGGCAGACAAAGGCTTCAGTGTGTTGACAAGCAGCACCACAAAGTCTTCCACACAGTCCAGTCTCAGTAGCCAAGAGGCTGGGCCTCTGAATCCTCAATCTGGTCCTTCTTCCTCCCCCCATCAAGAGTCCCAGAAAACATATTACCCCCAATGCTGGCCACTCTGAGGAACTGTTTACATTCCCTTGTAATTTTTCAGGCTTCTCAACATGCACCATTAAAGAGGGTCATGAGGAGGTGGACTGTAGAGTTGAGCGACTTTCATTTTTTTAAGATCGAGTCGGGTTTTGTGAAACCCGATTTTGTCCAGAGTCGAGTCGAGTGCAGTCGGCCGATTATCGCTAAAAGTCGGGGATCGACCGAAACACGAAACCCAATGCAAGTCAATGGGGAAGCATAGTCGGCAGTGAGTGGAGGCCAGGAAAACACCTACAGTGCCCATTTTAATGCCAAAAACATCCATTCTTGTTTCTGAAGCTTGTCAATCTTAATTAACTTTATAATAATAGTTGGGCATAGGGAATTGGGGGTCATTTGGCAAAAGTTGTGGGGGGAGTAGGGCCGGCTCAAGTTTTTAGTGGGCCCAGGAAATGCGGACTACGTCACGGCGGTGTTGCAGGGAAAGGTAAGTATTTCAAAGTTGCAAGTGCTGTGATCCTGAGCAAGCAGGGGGGGCCCACTCGTTCGCATTGGCACTGGCACAGGGCCCCTCAAAGTACAGCGATGTGTGTTTGCATGGCGGGGGCGCCTCCCACCAGCAGCGACACTTTTGCGTACTCTGAGGGGCCCTGTGCCAGTGACGTCGCCAACGAGTATGCCCCCCCACCTGATGAAGGAACCTGCACTTTCATCTGCACCTTCCTCTCTGTCCCTGTGTAAGGTGGTATAACATGCGGGAAGGGGAACCTTACTTTCAGCAGGGTCAGATTCTGGCTGTGTAGAGTATAAGGGGAATGTAGTGGTCTAGGTCAATGTACCAGCAGACTCATCTAGCAGTGGCTGGGCAATGGGCAGGATGAGGAGGAAACAGATATAGGGCCAAAGAATAAAGTAGGCTAAATGCAGTTCAAAATTGGTAACAGGACTAAACAGGCGGCATTGCTTTGTTCAGTGGAGTAGCAAACCCAAGAGCAGCAGACACTGTTTCAAGGGCCTAACCACACTAGTAGGCCAAATGCAGTTTAATATCTGATAGTATAGGGCGAAAGCCAGAATGTGGAAGCTCAGCTTTGTTCAGTTGAGGACAACACCAGGCAGGGGCAGACAGACACCTTTAGTAGGCCGGAACAGCCAATTTTTTTAAAAAACAGCAGTTAGTAAGAGGCAGAAGGTAGAAGCTCAGCTTTATTCAGTTGAGGACAACACCAGGCAGGGGCAGACAGACACCTTTAGTAGGCCGGAACAGCCAATTGCATTTTTAAAAATGGTAATTTGGAACTGAAGGTTGAAGCTCAGCTTTATTCAGTTGAGGACAACACCAGGCAGGGGCAGACAGACACCTTTAGTAGGCCGGAACAGCCAATGGCATTTTTAAAAATGGTAATTTGGAACAGAAGGTAGAAGCTCAGCTTTATTCAGTTGAGGACAACACCAGGCAGGGGCAGACATTCACCTTTAGTAGGCCGGAACAGCCAATTGCATTTTTAAAAATGGTAATTTGGAACAGAAGGTTGAAGCTCAGCTTTATTCAGTTGAGGACAACACCAGGCAGGGGCAGACATTCACCTTTAGTAGGCCGGAACAGCCAATTGCATTTTTAAAAATGGTAATTTGGAACTGAAGGTTGAAGCTCAGCTTTATTCAGTTGAGGACAACACCAGGCAGGGGCAGACATTCACCTTTAGTAGGCCGGAACAGCCAATTTTTTAAAAAAACAGCAGTTAGTAAGAGGCAGAAGGTAGAAGCTCAGCTTTATTCAGTTGAGGACAACACCAGGCAGGGGCAGACAGACACCTTTAGTAGGCCGGAACAGCCAATTGCATTTTTAAAAATGGTAATTTGGAACTGAAGGTTGAAGCTCAGCTTTATTCAGTTGAGGACAACACCAGGCAGGGGCAGACAGACACCTTTAGTAGGCCGGAACAGCCGATTTTTTAAAAAAACAGCAGTTAGTAAGAGGCAGAAGGTAGAAGCTCAGCTTTATTCAGTTGAGGACAACACCAGGCAGGGGCAGACAGACACCTTTAGTAGGCCGGAACAGCCAATTGCATTTTTAAAAATGGTAATTTGGAACAGAAGGTAGAAGCTCAGCTTTATTCAGTTGAGGACAACACCAGGCAGGGGCAGACATTCACCTTTAATAGGCCGGAACAGCCAATTGCATTTTTAAAAATGGTAATTTGGAACTGAAGGTTGAAGCTCAGCTTTATTCAGTTGAGGACAACACCAGGCAGGGGCAGACATTCACCTTTAGTAGGCCGGAACAGCCAATTTTTTAAAAAAACAGCAGTTAGTAAGAGGCAGAAGGTAGAAGCTCAGCTTTATTCAGTTGAGGACAACACCAGGCAGGGGCAGACAGACACCTTTAGTAGGCCGGAACAGCCAATTGCATTTTTAAAAATGGTAATTTGGAACTGAAGGTTGAAGCTCAGCTTTATTCAGTTGAGGACAACACCAGGCAGGGGCAGACAGACACCTTTAGTAGGCCGGAACAGCCGATTTTTAAAAAAAACAGCAGTTAGTAAGAGGCAGAAGGTTGAAGCTCAGCTTTATTCAGTTGAGGACAACACCAGGCAGGGGCAGACAGACACCTTTAGTAGGCCGGAACAGCCAATGGCATTTTTAAAAATGGTAATTTGGAACAGAAGGTAGAAGCTCAGCTTTATTCAGTTGAGGACAACACCAGGCAGGGGCAGACATTCACCTTTAGTAGGCCGGAACAGCCAATTGCATTTTTAAAAATGGTAATTTGGAACTGAAGGTTGAAGCTCAGCTTTATTCAGTTGAGGACAACACCAGGCAGGGGCAGACATTCACCTTTAGTAGGCCGGAACAGCCAATTTTTTAAAAAAACAGCAGTTAGTAAGAGGCAGAAGGTAGAAGCTCAGCTTTATTCAGTTGAGGACAACACCAGGCAGGGGCAGACAGACACCTTTAGTAGGCCGGAACAGCCAATTGCATTTTTAAAAATGGTAATTTGGAACTGAAGGTTGAAGCTCAGCTTTATTCAGTTGAGGACAACACCAGGCAGGGGCAGACAGACACCTTTAGTAGGCCGGAACAGCCGATTTTTTAAAAAAACAGCAGTTAGTAAGAGGCAGAAGGTAGAAGCTCAGCTTTATTCAGTTGAGGACAACACCAGGCAGGGGCAGACAGACACCTTTAGTAGGCCGGAACAGCCAATTGCATTTTTAAAAATGGTAATTTGGAACTGAAGGTTGAAGCTCAGCTTTATTCAGTTGAGGACAACACCAGGCAGGGGCAGACAGACACCTTTAGTAGGCCGGAACAGCCAATGGCATTTTTAAAAATGGTAATTTGGAACAGAAGGTAGAAGCTCAGCTTTATTCAGTTGAGGACAACACCAGGCAGGGGCAGACATTCACCTTTAGTAGGCCGGAACAGCCAATTGCATTTTTAAAAATGGTAATTTGGAACAGAAGGTAGAAGCTCAGCTTTATTCAATTGAGGACAACACCAGGCAGGGGCAGACAGACACCTTTAGTAGGCCGGAACAGCCAATGGCATTTTTAAAAATGGTAATTTGGAACAGAAGGTAGAAGCTCAGCTTTATTCAGTTGAGGACAACACCAGGCAGGGGCAGACATTCACCTTTAGTAGGCCGGAACAGCCAATTGCATTTTTAAAAATGGTAATTTGGAACAGAAGGTAGAAGCTCAGCTTTATTCAGTTGAGGACAACACCAGGCAGGGGCAGACATTCACCTTTAGTAGGCCGGAACAGCCAATTGCATTTTTAAAAATGGTAATTTGGAACTGAAGGTTGAAGCTCAGCTTTATTCAGTTGAGGACAACACCAGGCAGGGGCAGACAGACACCTTTAGTAGGCCGGAACAGCCAATTTTTTAAAAAAACAGCAGTTAGTAAGAGGCAGAAGGTAGAAGCTCAGCTTTATTCAGTTGCAGCTTCTTGGCAATAATATAAAGAAGACGCGACAGGACAACACTCGGTGGATGCCATATCTGTGTTTTCAATGGAAAAAAACCTTTCAGTTAACTACTTGCAGGAGCAAGTTTTTGTAGCTGGTGGCCAATTTTTGTACTGTACCAGTTTTTTGTTGTATGTGTTTTTGTTTTTAATGTTAAAATGTCTGCATTTGATATCTCTCCAGTATTTTCTTTTTTATAAGCAAAATACTGCAGTTTTACATCGGTTACATGGATACACAGGCAGCTTGGTGGTCAGTGGAGGAGTATTTAAAGTAGGGACCGCAGACAGGCTATCAAAGGCCTAAAATAACAAACAATAGGCTCATGGCAGTTTTACAGCGGTTACATGGATACACGGGCAGGCAGCTGGTGATGAGTGGAGGAGTATTTAAAGTAGGGACCGCAGACAGGCTATCAAAGGCCTAAAATAACAAACAATAGGCTCATGGCAGTTTTACAGCGGTTACATGGATACACGGGCAGGCAGCTGGTGATGAGTGGAGGAGTATTTAAAGTAGGGACCGCAGACAGGCTATCAAAGGCCTAAAATAACAAACAATAGGCTCATGGCAGCTTTACAGCGGTTACATGGATACACAGGCAGCTTGGTGGTGAGTGGAGGAGTATTTAAAGTAGGGACCGCAGACAGGCTATCAAAGGCCTAAAATAACAAACAATAGGCTCATGGCAGTTTTACAGCGGTTACATGGATACACGGGCAGGCAGCTGGTGATGAATGGAGGAGTATTTAAAGTAGGGACCGCAGACAGGCTATCAAAGGCCTAAAATAACAAACAATAGGCTCATGGCAGCTTTACAGCGGTTACATGGATACACGGGCAGGCAGCTGGTGATGAGTGGAGGAGTATTTAAAGTAGGGACCGCAGACAGGCTATCAAAGGCCTAAAATAACAAACAATAGGCTCATGGCAGCTTTACAGCGGTTACATGGATACACGGGCAGGCAGCTGGTGATGAGTGGAGGAGTATTTAAAGTAGGGACCGCAGACAGGCTATCAAAGGCCTAAAATAACAAACAATAGGCTCATGGCAGCTTTACAGCGGTTACATGGATACACAGGCAGCTTGGTGGTGAGTGGAGGAGTATTTAAAGTAGGGACCGCAGACAGGCTATCAAAGGCCTAAAATAACAAACAATAGGCTTATGGCAGTTTTACATCGGTTACATGGATACACGGGCAGGCAGCTTGGTGGTCAGTGGAGGAGTATTTAAAGTAGGGACCGCAGACAGGCTATCAAAGGCCTAAAATAACAAACAATAGGCTCATGGCAGCTTTACAGCGGTTACATGGATACACAGGCAGCTTGGTGGTGAGTGGAGGAGTAGTGCAAGGAGTGTCTGTCCCAGTACTCCCAAAATATAAATAGATGTTAATGTCTCGCAAAACAACCAAAACAATAAAAAAGGTGGCATACTTAGGTACAGGGGTGGGCTCATCTACTGAGTTTCTGACATAGTAATTTGGCAGTAACTATTTAATGGTGCCAATATAGGACACAGACACAGACTACTTTAAGTTGCATCATAGATGTCTACAAATTTGTATTGTCAGTGCCAGACATTGAATGATGTCAGCGAATAGACTAAAGATTGGTGGAGCTGTGCGACATAATTTTGCACGTGGTAGAGCACATTTTGAGCTGGGGTAGGGGGGAACTCTCTTGAGGCCGGCGGGACCGCCCCAGGGCCCCTCATGTTACAACGGTGTGTCTGACGTTGGGTGCGCACCACCACCGCCAGAGACACTACATTGTACTATGAGGGACCCAGTAGCAATGCCGTCAACCAAAAGCGAGCACACCCACCTCTTCAGACAAACAGCAGTCTCACGGGTGCTTGCGCCAAGTCGCGATACCACGGCCCCGTGTGGGGAGTTTTGCCATTTAGGGAGGTGTAAACATGTCGTATGCTGTACAATCAGCTGCAGCAAATTAGACATTAGAAAAGTAATTCACAGGCAAGAGCTTTTCATAGGAAAGCTAGGTGTCGGCCGGGCAAGGTGGGGCAAAAGATTTCGAAATCCAGTTGTGGTTCATTTTAATGAATGTTAGATCGTCAACATTTTGGGTAGCCAGACGAGTCCTTTTTTCGGTTAATATTGAACCTGCAGCACTGAATACTCTTTCTGATAGGACACTTGCTGCCGGGCAAGCAAGCTCCTGCAATGCATATTCTGCCAATTCTGGCCAGGTGTCTAATTTGGAGGCCCAGTAATCAAATGGGAATGACGGTTGAGGGAGAACATCGATAAGGGATGAAAAATAGTTAGTAACCATACTGGACAAATGTTGTCTCCTGTCACTTTCAATTGATGCAGCAGTACCTGTCCTGTCTGCGGTCATAGCAAAATCACTCCACAACCTGGTCAGAAAACCCCTCTGTCCAACGCCACTTCTGATGTGTGCACCCCTAACACTCCTAGTCTGCTGCCCCCTGGAGCTCGTGTGAGAACGATCACGTGCGCTGTGTGCTGGGAATGCCTGAAGCAAACGGTCAACAAGAGTTGATTGTTTGGTTGCTAATATTAGTTCCAAGTTCTCATGTGGCATAATATTTTGCAATTTGCCTTTATAGCGTGGATCAAGGAGGCAGGCCAACCAGTAATCGTCATCGTTCATCATTTTCGTAATGCGTGTGTCCCTTTTTAGGATACGTAAGGCATAATCCGCCATGTGGGCCAAAGTTCCAGTTGTCAAATCTCCGGTTGTGATTGGTTGAGGGGCAGTTGCAGGCAAATCTACGTCACTTGTGTCCCTCAAAAAACCAGAACCCGGCCGTGACACGCAACCAATTTCCTGTGCCCCCGGGAAAGGTTCGGCATTAAAAATATACTCATCCCCATCATCCTCCTCGTCCTCCACCTCCTCTTCGCCGGCTACCTCGTCCTGTACACTGCCCTGACCAGACAATGGCTGACTGTCATCAAGGCTTTCCTCTTCCTCTGGTGCAGACGCCTGCTCCTTTATGTGCGTCAAACTTTGCATCAGCAGACGCATTAGGGGGATGCTCATGCTTATTACGGCGTTGTCTGCACTAACCAGCCGTGTGCATTCCTCAAAACACTGAAGGACTTGACACATGTCTTGTATCTTAGACCACTGCACACCTGACAACTCCATGTCTGCCATCCTACTGCCTGCCCGTGTATCCTCCCACAAATAAATAACAGCACGCCTCTGTTCGCACAGTCTCTGAAGCATGTGCAGTGTTGAGTTCCACCTTGTTGCAACGTCTATGATTAGGCGATGCTGGGGAAGGTTCAAAGACCGCTGATAGGTCTGCATACGGCTGGCGTGTACAGGCGAACGTCGGATATGTGAGCAAAGTGCACGCACTTTGAGGAGCAGGTCGGAGAACCCAGGATAAGTTTTCAATAAGCACTGCACCACCAGGTTTAAGGTGTGAGCCAGGCAAGGAATGTGTTTCAGTTGGGAAAGGGAGATGGCAGCCATGAAATTCCTTCCGTTATCACTCACTACCTTGCCTGCCTCAAGATCTACTGTGCCCAGCCACGACTGCGTTTCTTGTTGCAAGAACTCGGACAGAACTTCCGCGGTGTGTCTGTTGTCGCCCAAACACTTCATAGCCAATACAGCCTGCTGACGCTTGGCAGTAGCTGGCCCATAATGGGACAACTGGTGTGCAACAGTGTCATCTGCCGATGGAGTGGTTGGCAGACTGCGTTCTGTGGAAGAGCTGTAGCTTCTGCAGGAGGACGAGGAGGAGGAGGAGGAGGGGGTGCGAACGCCTACAGCCAACTGTTTCCTAGACCGTGGGCTAGGCACAACTGTCCCTAAATTGATGTCGCCTGTGGACCCTGCACCCACCACATTCACCCAGTGTGCCGTGATGGACACATAACGTCCCTGGCCATGCCTACTGGTCCATGCATCTGTAGTCAGGTGCACCTTTGTACTCACAGATTGCCTGAGTGCATGGACGATGCGCTGTTTAACATGCTGGTGCAGGGCTGGGATGGCTTTTCTGGAAAAAAAGTGTCGACTGGGTAGCTCGTATCGTGGTTCAGCGTACTCCATCAGGGCTTTGAAAGCTTCGCTTTCAACTAACCGGTAGGGCATCATCTCTAACGAGATTAGTCTAGCTATGTGGGCGTTAAAACCCTGTGTACGCGGATGCGAGGATAAGTACTTCCTTTTTCTAAACAGAGTCTCATGTAGGGTGAGCTGGACTGGAGAGCTGGAGATCGTGGAACTTTCGGGTGTGCCGGTGTACATGGCAGACTGAGAGACGGTTGGAGACGGTATTGTTTCCGCCGGTGCCCTAGATGCAATATTTCCTCCTACAAAACTGGTGGTTCCCTGACCCTGACTGCTTTTGGCTGGCAAAGAAACCTGCACAGATACTATCGGTGGTGCGGAAAATGGTGGCCTTACAGTGACGGAAGGGATGTTGCGTTGCTGACTAGCTTCATTGGCCGAGGGTGCTACAACCTTAAGGGACGTTTGGTAGTTAGTCCAGGCTTGAAAATGCATGGTGGTTAAGTGTCTATGCATGCAACTAGTATTTAGACTTTTCAGATTCTGACCTCTGCTTAAGCTAGTTGAACATTTTTGACAGATGACTTTGCGCTGATCAGTTAGATGTTGTTTAAAAAAATGCCAGACTGCACTCTTCCTAGACTCGGATCCCTTTTCAGGGATTGCAGACTGAGCTTTAACCGGATGGCCACGCTGTCCTCCAACAGGTTTTGGCTTTGACACGCGTTTTGGGCCAGATACGGGCCCGGCAGATGGAACCTGTTGCGATGTTGATGCCTGCTGCGGCCCCTCCTCCACCTCCGCTTCTGAACTACTGCCGCCTGCACCCTGTTCCCCCAATGGCTGCCAATCGGGGTCAATAACTGGGTCATCTATTACCTCCTCTTCGAGCTCGTGTGCAACTTCGTCTGTGTCACTGTGTCGGTCGGTGGTATAGCGTTCGTGGCGGGGCAACATAGTCTCATCAGGGTCTGATTGTGGATCTGTACCCTGAGAGGGCAATGTGGTGGTCTGAGTCAAAGGAGCAGCATAGTACTCTGGCTGTGGCTGTGCATCAGTGCACTCCATGTCAGAATCTACTTGTAATGGGCATGGCCTGTTAAATGTTTCACTTTCTAAGCCAGGGACGGTATGTGTAAAGAGCTCCATGGAGTGACCCGTTGTGTCGCCTGCTGCATCCTTCTCTCTTGTTGTAGTTTTTGCTGAGGAGGACAAGGAAGCGACTTGTCCCTGACCGTGAACATCCACAAGCGACGCGCTGCTTTTACATTTACCAGTTTCGGAAGAGGAGGCAAAAGAGCTAGAGGCTGAGTCTGCAATGTAAGCCAAAACTTGCTGTTGCTGCTCCGCCTTTAAAAGCGGTTTTCCTACTCCCAGAAAAGAGAGCGTTCGAGGCCTTGTGTAGCCTGACGACGAAACTGGCTCCACAGCTCCAGACTTAGGTGGAATATTTTTATCCCCACGACCACCTGATGCTCCACTACCACTACCATCATTACCAGCTGACAATGAACGCCCACGACGACCTCTTGCACCAGACTTCCTCATTGTTTTAAAATCTTAACCAAAGTAACTTTATTTGTTGCTGTCAAACAACTTACACGGTGAGCTATAACTTCAGTATGATTTCAATATCCCTTAACAGGTTGGTGAGACCACAAGGAAAATCAGGCACAATGTTACACACTCTGTTTTCTGTGGCACAAAATCACAGAGATGACACACACGCAGGACTGTCACTCAAGCACTAATGTCAATATTAATCTCCCACCTAATTTATTTATTTTTTTTTCTCAGGGAGACTTTAGAAACCAAATAATATTAAAAAAACCAAAAAAATAAATAGGCTTTCTATGGCCCACTGAATGAGAGAGAGAGGTGGCACACCCAGGAGTCAAGACTGGCATACAAGCTGAAAGGGCAATATTACTCTCCCACTGGTTTTTTATATATTTTTTGTTTTTTAAGGGAGACTTTAGAAACCCAATAATATTTAAAAAAAAAATAAATAGGCTTTCTATGGCCCACTGAATGAGAGAGGTGGCACACCCAGGAGTCAAGACTGGCACACAAGCTGAAAGGGCAATATTACTCTCCCACTGTTTTTTTATGTTTTTTTTTTCAGGGAGACTTTAGAAACCAAATAATATTAAAAAAACCAAAAAAATAAATAGGCTTTCTATGGCCCACTGAATGAGAGAGAGAGGTGGCACACCCAGGAGTCAAGACTGGCACACAAGCTGAAAGGGCAATATTACTCTCCCACTGTTTTTTTTTTGTTTTTTTTTTCAGGGAGACTTTAGAAACCAAATAATAAGAAAAAAAATAAATAAATAAATAGGCTTTCTATAGCCCACTGAATGAGAGATAGCACACACAGCAGTGGCACACAAGCCCTGACTGAGGCCAATATTTTTCTCCCACTGATTGATGTAGTGTTTTTGTGTTGAGGTAGATTTTAGAACACAAATCAAGGAAAAAAAAAATGCTTTCTATGGCCCCCTGAATGAGAGAGGTGGCACACCCAGGAGTCAAGACTGGCACACAAGCTGAAAGGGCAATATTACTCTCCCACTGTTTTTTTATGTATTTTTTGTTTTTTAAGGGAGACTTTAGAAACCCAATAATATTTAAAAAAAAAAATAAATAGGCTTTCTATGGCCCACTGAATGAGAGGGAGAGAGGTGGCACACCCAGGAGTCAAGACTGGCACACAAGCTGAAAGGGCAATATTACTCTCCCACTGTTTTTTTATGTTTTTTTTTTTTCAGGGAGACTTTAGAAACCAAATAATATTAAAAAAACCAAAAAAATAAATAGGCTTTCTATGGCCCACTGAATGAGAGAGAGAGGTGGCACACCCAGGAGTCAAGACTGGCACACAAGCTGAAAGGGCAATATTACTCTCCCACTGTTTTTTTATGTATTTTTTGTTTTTTAAGGGAGACTTTAGAAACCAAATAATATTAAAAAAAAAACAAAACAAAAAAGGCTTTCTATGGCCCACAATTAGAGAGAGAGAGGTGGCACACCCAGGAGTCAAGACTGGCGCACAAGCTGAAAGGGCAATATTACTCTCCCACTGTTTTCTTAAGTTTTTTTTCTTTTATTTTCAGGGAGACTTTAGAAACCAAATAATATTAAAAAAACCAAAAAAATAAATAGCCTTTCTATGGCCCACTGAATGAGAGAGAGGTGGCACACCCAGGAGTCAAGACTGGCACACAAGCTGAAAGGGCAATATTACTCTCCCACTGTTTTTTTATTTATTTTTTTTTTTCAGGGAGACTTTAGAAACCAAATAATAAGAAAATAAATAAATAAATAAATAGGCTTTCTATAGCCCACTGAATGAGAGATAGCACACACAGCAGTGGCACACAAGCCCTGACTGAGGCCAATATTTTTCTACCACTGATTGATGTAGTGTTTTTGTGTTGAGGTAGAATTTAGAACACAAATCACGGAAAAAATAAATAGGCTTTCTATGGCCCACTCAGTGAGAGATGGCACACACAGGGATGGCACTGTAGCAGAAATGCCAATCTTAATCTCCCACAAAAAAAAAAAAAAAAAACAGGGACTGTCCTACAATTACTATCTCCCTGCAGTAATCTAAGCCAGGTATGGCAGGCAGCAATAGGAGTGGACTGATGCACAAATTAAATAAAAAGTGTGGACAAACAAAAAAGATAGCTGTGCAGAAAGGAACAAGAGGATATGTGCTTTGAAAAAAGCAGTTGGTTTCCACAGTGGCGTACACACAGCAATACAGCTATCACGGAGCCTTCTAGGGCAGCCCAATGAGCTACAGCGCTGAGGAAAAAAAAAAAAAAATAGCTTCCACTGTTCCTGCACACCGAAGGTGGTGTTGGACAGTGGAAATCGCTACAGCACAAGCGGTTTGGTGGTTAGTGGACCCTGCCTAACGCTCTCCCTGCTTCTGACGAAGCGGCAGCAACCTCTCCCTAAGCTCAGATCAGCAGCAGTGAGATGGCGGTCGGCGGGAACACCCCTTTATAGCCCCTGTGACGCCGCAGACAGCAAGCCAATCACTGCAATGCCCTTCTCTAAGATGGTGGGGACCAGGACCTATGTCATCACGCTGCCCACACTCTGCGTTCACCTTCATTGGCTGAGAAATGGCGCTTTTCGCGTCATTGAAACGCGACTTTGGCGCGAAAGTCGCGTACCGCATGGCCGACAAGCACAGGGGTCGGATCGGGTTTCATGAGACGCCGACTTAGCCAAAAGTCGGCGACTTTTGAAAATGATCGACCCGTTTCGCTCAACCCTAGTGGACTGCACTGATGCCCAAACATTTGAGCACCCACGGACAGGAGAAAGCCACTTTGGGGAAGGTCAATTCATGTCTAAAGAGATGGAGAATAATCATGACGCACAGTTGCAATCATGTCAGACTAAAATTGCAACTCAGAAAGAGGATCAGATTAAGGAATTGGAAGATGACGTGTTTGATGATGAGGCCACTGATCCAACCTGGCACGGTGGCACGCCTAACAAGCACAGCAGTGCAGAAATGTATGGATCTATAGCCCAAAATCAGGCAAGAAGAGGTAGTGTTTGACCAGAGGGAGAACTCGGACAACTGTTCCACAGAGCCCCCCACTCGGCTGGATAACAGGCCAAGGATGTGTTGTTCCCTTGTATGGCAGTTTTTTCTGAAAATCCTTCAGACAAAGCAACTGTAATTTTCACCAAGCTAAGAAGAGGCCCGAACACTGCTAACCTGAGCACCACCAGCATGCAAAAGCATATGGCAGTCAAGCACGCCAGAAGGTGGGCAAAACACCTGGGTACAAAATCTGTGTCTGAGGATGCAAACCACTGCCCCTTCCCCTGTGTTATGGCCTTCCCAATCTGCTGACCAAGAAGCAGGTGCAGATGTCTACTGCCCACAACCTGCAGTTTCACACACACAACAGTCAGCAACCACGTTGGGTTCGTTGTCCCAGCGTAGCATTCAGTTGTCCCCGCCCCAGATGTTTAACAGAAATAAATATCCAGCCAACCACCCACAGGTCCAAACGCTAAACATCCACATTGCCATATTGCTACCCTGGAAATATTATCATTTCAACTTGTGAGAACTGAGTCTTTCCATGACCTCTTGTCAGTGGCATCCCCATGCAGAGGCTGCAACATGACACATCTTACCCACAACAAGAATAGTGGGCCCAACTTCCATCAGGGATTCAGTCTCCTCATTTTCCAGATCCTGTCTCTCCTCCTCCTAACCCTCATCTTCAATGGAACTAGCCTCCTCATCACTCACCAGCTGGGAAGTCTGCAGCACTGCCTTAGGGAAACAACAGCACGCTCTGATGAAGCTCATCTGTTTAGGTGATAAAGCTCCCAATGCAGCCAAGCTGTTGAAATTGATAAAATAACAGACCAATCCATGGCTCTCCCTGCTGAACCTCCAACCAGGTCTGTGGGCGATAATGGGCATAACTTGGTGGCGGCTTTAAAGCTCGGCAAGCTGGTGCACGTTCCATGCATGGCCCACGTGCTGAACTTGCTTGTACAGCGGTTTTTAAAAACATACCCTGACCTGCTGGACCTACTTGCCAAGTTACGCCATGTCAGAGCACATTTCCGAAAGTCATCTCAGGTTTTCACTGGTCTAGCTTTGCTGCAGCAGTGCTTTAATTTGCCTCTTTACTCACTGATTTGTGACCTGCCCACACGCTGGAATTCAACCTTTCATATGTTGGCAAAGTCTTAGTGAGCAGCATAGGACAGTGTCTGAATTCCAGATTCTCAATGCTCATCAGAGTAACACTCAGCCCCCACACATAACAGCTTCCCAGTGGATGTGGATCGCTGACATATGTGAGGTTCTTCAAAACTTTGAGTACTGCACCAAGATAGTGAGTGCTGATGATGGTATTATCAGTGTAACCATCCCATTGCTCTGTCTATTAAAACATTTGCTGTAGAACCTCAAAGGGGAAGCGTTAAATGCCAAGCAAAATTTTACAGTGGCTGATACCGCACAGCCCAGCCTCACAGAATATTCTCAGGCCACATTGGATGATAAAGAGGAACAGGAGGAGGAGGAACAGAACTTTTTGGTCTATGCTACAGAAAGGACTCCCAATTCCAGCTTCATGCCTGTCCAGCATGGATGGCATGAGGAGGAGGAGGAGGTGAAAATGGTTAGTGTTCTTCCTGGTGAGGACACTGAATGTTTAACTCTTCGTAGACTGCCACACATGGCAGAGTTCATGTCCAAATTCCTTTCTTAAGACTCTCGAGTGAATCACGTTTTGTCCGACATGAAATACTGGCTGTGCACCTTTCTTGACCCATGGTACAAGGAGAAATTTGCTTCTCTCATGTCGGAGGCAGACGTGCTATTTTCAGTGTATGCATAATAGAGGGCCACTGTGGAAGACTCGCTAAAAAGATTACCCTCAGACAACACTGCTGGCAGAGGTACCGACTCTTTTCACCCACAAGGATTACAGGGGAGGGCCACGCACACCAAGTGCAACTCAGGAGGTGGGAAAATGTCCACCATTGGGGCCATTTTAATTACATCATCCCATCAGCAAGTGTTATCTGTGGGTGGAATTATGACGAGGAGGAAGAAGTTGATCAAGATGGTGAAGGACTACTTAAGAGACCATACCAGCATCCTTCCTGATTCTTCAGTGCCCTTTAACTATTGGTTGTCTAAGCTGCACACATGGTGCAACCTCTCCTTGTATGCCTTGGTTGTGCTGCCATGCCCTACCGCAAGGCTGTTGTCTGAGCGTTTTTTTAGTTCAGCAGGTGCAATTATAAAGGATAGGCGCACATGGCTGTCAATGGAAAATGCAGACATGCTGACTCTTGTAAAATTGAACAAGGGCTGGATTTCCTCTGACTTTGTAAGCCCTACAGATGACAGCAACGTACTGTAAATGCAGCCAAAATGTAATTTTGAGGAAGTTGTCTTAATGTCCATCCCTTACCATCCAAACTCATTCTGTTCAGGAAATCCCCTCCTCTTTCTCCTCCTCCTCCTCCTACTTCTGCAACAAATACTTAGTGTTCCTCTCTGTATACCCCACGTCGGTATTGTTTTATACTTTTTGAAAACTTTTGCACTGTTATTCATATGTCCTGCGAAAAGATTAACCTGCACAATTCCAGCCTTGCTGAAGCATACCCAGATCAACACCTAGTCATCTAACGGTTAGACAGAGACCTAGAGAGGCATACAAGCCACATTGTCTTGCACCCACTGTTAAATTTGGTGGAGTATCCGTGATGATCTGGGGATGTTTCAGCAAGGCTGGAATCGGGCAGGTTGTTCTTTGCAAAGAACGTATGAATCAAGCCACATACAAGGTTATCCTGAAAAAACAGTTGATTCCTTCTGCTCAGGCAATTTTCCCTAACTCTGAGGACTGGTTTTTCCAGCAGGACAATGCACCATTCCACACAGCTAGGTCAATGAAGGTGTGGTTGAAGGACCACCACATCAAATCCCTGTCATGGCCAGCTCAATCTCCAGACCTGAACCCCATTGAAAACCTCTGGAATGTGAAAAAGAAGAAGATGGATAGTCATAATAAGTCATCAAACAAAGAAGAACTTCTTAAATTTTTGTACCAGGAGTGGCATAAGGTCACCCAAAAGCAGTGTGAAAGACTGGTGGAAAGCATGCCAAGATGCATGAAAGCTGTGATTGAAAATCATGGTTATGCCACAAAATATTGATTTCTGAACTCTTCCTGAGTTGAAACATTAGTATTGTTGTTTCTAAATGATTAAGAACTTTTTGTTTGCATTATTTGAGGTCTGCAAGCAATGCTTTTTTTGTTATTTGACCATTTCTCATTTTCAGAAAACAAATACATTTATTGCTTGAAACTTCAGAGACATGTTGTCAGTAGTTTATAGAATAAAAGAACAATTTACATTTTACTCAAAAATATACCTTTTGCCAGAGCTGTATATATATTTCCTATATACAGTACAGAACAAAAGTTTGGACACACATTCTCATTTAAAGATTTTTCTGTATTTTCATGACTATGAAAATTATAAATTCACACTGAAGGCATCAAAACTATAAATTAACACAGGTGAAATTATATACTTAACAAAAAAGTGTGAAACTCCAGATGACCTGGCCTCCACAGTCACCAGACCTGAACCCAATCAAGATGGTTTGGGGTGAGCTGGACCGCAGAGTGAAGGCAAAAGGGCCAATAAGTGCTAAGCATCTCTGGGAACTCCTTCGAGATTGTTGGAAGACCATTTCCGGTGACTACCTCTTGAAGCTCATCAAGAGAATACCAAGAGTGTGCAAAGCAGTCATCAAAGCAAAAGGTGGCTACTTTGAAGAACCTAGAATATAAGACATATTTTCAGTTGTTTCACACTTTTTTTTTTCAAGTACCGTATATACTCGAGTATAAGCTGAGATTTTCAGCCCAAATTTTTGGGCTGAAAGTGCCCCTCTCGGCTTATACTCGAGTCATGATCGGTGGTGGGGTCGGCGGGTGAGCACTGTCATATACTTACCTAGTCCCGGCGATCCTGTCGCTCCCCCTGGCTGTCACACTGTCTTTGGTGCCGCAGCCTCTTCCCCTGAGCGGTCACGTGGGACCGCTCATTAGAGAAATGAATAGGCTGCTCCACCCCCCATAGGGGCGGAGCCGCCTATTCATTTGTCTAATCAGCGGTGCCGGTGACCGCTGACAGAGGAAGAGGCTGCGGCACCGAAGACCAGCTGTCCGGGGGAAGGAGCGGGACGCCGGGAGCAGGTAAGTATTACATATTTACCTGTCCACGTTCCACACGCTGGGCGCCGCGTCATCTTCCCGGCGTCTCTCCGCTCTGACTGTTCAGGCAGAGGGCGCGATGTTGTGAATTTGGATTCTGGGCTCCCCCGGTGGCCGCTTGTGGAATTGGACTTGTCATCCTCTTTCCTGTTTCACCTGGTTCCATCAGTAGTGGGTGTCGCTATTTAAGCTCATTTCTCTGGTGGTTTCTTGCCGGTCAACAATGTTATCTGATGCCTCTCAGTGCTTGTTCCTGCTTCTAGACAACTACTAGTTAAGTTGGACTTTTGTCCATGTTTTGTTTTGCCTATTTGTTCCAGTTCACAGCTGAAGTTTTGTTACTGTGTCTGGAAAGCTCTCGTTGATCAGGGATTGCTACTCTGGCGTTATGAGTTAATGCCAGAGTTTAAGGTAATCTCTGGATGGTGTTTTGTTAGTGTTTTTCTGCTGACCATGAAAGTATACTATCTGTCTTCTGCTATCTAGTAAGCGGACCTCAAATTTGCTAAGACTATTTTCCTGCTGCGTTTGTTGTTTCATCTGAACTCACCGTCATTATATGTGGGGGGCTACTGTCTTCTTTGGAATATTTCTCTAGAGGTGAGCCAGGTCTTATATTTCCCTCTGCTAGCTATTTAGGTCTTAGGCCAGAGCTGGGCATCTAGCGATAAATAGGAAATGCTACCTGGCTATTTCTAGTTGCGCGGCAGGCTTAGTTCATGGTCAGTATAGTTCCATCTTCCGAGAGCTTGTCCCTCTATAGGCTTGCTATGATCTCTGCCTGCAGAGATCATGACAGTTTGACCGGCCAGTAAAGTGTTAAAGACCCAGGTTGAGAAAGGAGAGTTATTAGAAGTCTGCTGGAATTTTTTTTTTTTTTTTTTCCTCCAGTCTGCCTTGCTGCAGTCTTTTTTCTCTCTCTCCTCCTAATCTCTGTATGCTCTGTGTGCACCTGACAATAATGGATCTCCAGAGTGTAACTGCGGGTTTGAATAATCTCATCACGAAAGTACAAAATTTACAAGATTTTGTGGTACATGCTCCGGTATCTGAGCCGAGAATTCCTTTGCCGGAGTTCTTCACAGGGAATAGAGCTAGCTTCCAGAATTTCCGAAATAATTGTAAGCTTTATTTGTCCCTGAAGTCTCGTTCAGCTGGAGACCCTGCTCAGCAGGTTAGGATTGTGATTTCCTTGCTCAGGGGTGACCCTCAAGATTGGGCCTTCTCATTGCCAGCAGGGGATCCTGCGTTACGCGATGTGGATGCGTTTTTTCTGGCCTTGGGCTTGCTTTATGAGGAACCTCATTTGGAACTTCAGGCAGAAAAAACTTTGATGGCACTATCTCAGGGGCAAGACGAAGCTGAAGTTTTCTGCCAAAAATTCCGTAAATGGTCTGTGCTTACTCAGTGGAATGAGTGCGCCTTGGCGGCAACTTTCAGGGAAGGTCTCTCTGATGCCGTTAAGGATGTTATGGTGGGGTTCCCTTTGCCTGCAGGTCTGAATGAGTCCATGACAATGGCTATTCAGATTGATAGGCGTCTGCGGGAGCGCAAACCGGTGCACCATCTGGCGGTGTCTATGGAAAAGACGCCAGAAAGTATGCAGTGTGATAGAATTCTGTCCAGGAGCGAGCGACAGAATTTTAGACGGAAGAATGGATTGTGTTTCTATTGTGGGGATTCTACTCATGTTATATCAGCATGCTCTAGGCGTACAAAGAAGCTTGATAAGTCTGTTTCCATTGGCACCATTCAGTCTAAGTTTATTTTGTCTGTAACCCTGATTTGCTCTTTGTCATCCATTGCCACGGACGCCTATGTTGACTCTGGCGCCGCTCTGAGTCTTATGGATTGGTCCTTTGCCAATCGTTGTGGTTTTGATTTAGAGCCTTTGGAGACTCTTATTCCTCTGAAGGGGATTGACTCCACCCCATTGGCTAATAATAAACCACAATACTGGACACAAGTAACCATGCGTATCAATCCGGATCACCAGGAGATTATTCGTTTCCTGGTGCTGTATAATTTACATGACGATTTGGTACTGGGATTGCCATGGTTGCAGTCTCACAACCCAGTCTTGGACTGGAGAGCAATGTCTGTGTTGAGCTGGGGATGTAAGGGTATTCATGGGGACGTACCTTTGGTTTCTATTTCGTCGTCCATTCCCTCTGAAGTCCCTGAGTTCCTCTCTGATTATCAAGACGTCTTTGACGAACCCAAGCTTGGGTCGTTACCTCCGCACCGTGAGTGCGATTGTGCCATAGATTTGATACCGGGTTGTAAATATCCAAAGGGTCGTTTGTTTAATTTGTCTGTGCCGGAACATGCTGCTATGCGGGAATATATAAAGGAGTCTTTGGAAAAGGGACATATTCGTCCATCTTCTTCTCCCTTGGGAGCTGGGTTTTTCTTTGTCTCAAAAAAAGACGGCTCTTTGAGACCATGTATTGATTATCGGCTTCTGAATAAGATCACTGTTAAGTATCAATACCCATTGCCATTGCTTACTGATTTGTTTGCTCGTATAGAGGGTGCTAAGTGGTTCTCTAAAATTGATCTTCGTGGGGCGTATAATTTGGTGCGGATCAGGCAGGGGGATGAGTGGAAGACCGCATTTAATACGCCCGAGGGCCACTTTGAGTATTTGGTCATGCCTTTTGGTCTTTCTAATGCCCCTTCAGTTTTCCAGTCTTTTATGCATGATATTTTCCGCGATTTTCTGGATAAATTTATGATAATATATCTGGATGATATTCTGATTTTTTCTGATGACTGGGACTCTCATGTCCAGCAGGTCAGGAGAGTTTTTCAGGTTCTGCGGTCTAATTCTTTATGTGTGAAGGGGTCTAAGTGCGTTTTTGGGGTCCAGAAAATTTCCTTTTTGGGGTATATTTTTTCTCCCTCTTCCATTGAGATGGATCCCGTCAAGGTGCAAGCTATTTGTGACTGGACTCAGCCCTCCTCTCTTAAGGGTCTTCAGAGATTTTTGGGCTTTGCCAACTTTTACCGCCGATTTATTGCTGGTTTTTCGGATGTCGTTAAACCACTGACTGATTTGACTAGACAAGGCGCTGATGTTGCTAATTGGTCCCCTCATGCTGTAGAGGCCTTTCAGGAGCTTAAGCGCCGTTTTGCCTCTGCCCCTGTGTTGCGTCAGCCTGATGTGAATCTGCCTTTTCAGGTTGAGGTTGACGCTTCGGAGATCGGAGCTGGGGCAGTGTTGTCGCAGAAAGGTTCCGACTGCTCCGTCATTAGGCCTTGTGCCTTCTTTTCTCGCAAATTTTCGCCCGCAGAGCGGAATTATGATGTTGGGAATCGGGAGCTTTTGGCCATGAAGTGGGCGTTTGAGGAGTGGCGCCATTGGCTCGAGGGGGCTAGGCATCAGGTGGTGGTATTGACTGACCACAAAAATTTGATTTATCTTGAGACTGCCAGACGCCTGAATCCTAGACAGGCGCGCTGGTCTTTATTTTTTTCTCGCTTTAATTTTGTGGTGTCATACCTACCGGGTTCTAAGAATGTTAAGGCAGATGCCCTTTCTAGGAGTTTTGACCCGGACTCTCCTGGTAATTCTGAACCCACAGGTATCCTTAGGGAGGGAGTAATTTTGTCGGCCGTTTCTCCTGATCTGCGGCGGTCCTTGCAAGAGTTTCAGGCGGATAGACCGGATCGTTGTCCGCCTGATAGACTGTTTGTTCCGGATGATTGGACCAGCAGAGTCATCTCTGAGGTACATTCTTCTGCATTGGCAGGTCATCCCGGAATTTTTGGTACCAGGGATTTGGTGGCAAGATCCTTCTGGTGGCCTTCCCTGTCACGAGATGTGCGAGTCTTTGTGCAGTCATGTGACGTTTGTGCTCGGGCCAAGTCTTGTAGTTCTCGGGCTAGCGGACTGCTGTTGCCCTTGCCTATTCCTAAGAGGCCTTGGACACACATCTCGATGGATTTTATTTCAGATCTGCCTGTTTCCCAGAAGATGTCTGTCATCTGGGTGGTCTGTGACCGTTTCTCTAAAATGGTCCATTTGGTTCCTCTGCCCAAGTTGCCTTCTTCTTCTGAGTTGGTTCCTCTGTTTTTTCAGAATGTTGTCCGATTGCACGGTATTCCTGAGAATATTGTTTCTGACAGAGGTACCCAATTTGTGTCTAGATTTTGGCGGGCATTCTGTGCTAGGATGGGCATAGATTTGTCTTTTTCATCTGCTTTTCACCCTCAGACTAATGGCCAGACCGAGCGGACTAATCAGACCCTTGAGACATATCTGAGGTGTTTTGTCTCTGCTGACCAGGATGATTGGGTTGCTTTTTTGCCATTGGCAGAGTTCGCCCTCAATAATCGGGCCAGTTCTTCCACCTTGGTGTCCCCGTTTTTCTGTAATTCGGGGTTTCACCCTCGATTTTCCTCCGGTCAGGTGGAATCCTCGGATTGTCCTGGAGTGGATGCGGTGGTGGAGAGATTGCATCACATCTGGGGGCAGGTTATGGACAATTTGAAGTTGTCCCAGGAGAAGACTCAGCGTTTTGCCAACCGTCATCGTCGTGTTGGTTCTCGGCTTTGTGTTGGAGATTTAGTGTGGTTGTCTTCTCGTTTTGTCCCTATGAGGGTCTCTTCTCCTAAGTTTAAGCCTCGGTTCATCGGCCCTTATAGAATATTGGAGGTTCTTAATCCTGTTTCTTTCCGTTTGGACCTCCCTGCGTCCTTTTCCATTCATAACGTTTTTCATCGGTCGTTATTGCGCAGGTATGAGGTACCTGTTGTACCTTCAGTTGAGCCTCCTGCTCCGGTGTTGGTTGAGGGTGAGTTGGAGTACGTTGTGGAGAAAATTTTGGACTCTCGTGTTTCCAGACGGAAACTCCAGTATCTGGTCAACTGGAAGGGTTACGGCCAGGAGGATAATTCTTGGGTCAATGCATCTGATGTTCATGCTTCTGATCTTGTTCGTGCCTTCCATAGGGCTCATCCTGGTCGCCCTGGTGGATCTGGTGAGGGTTCGGTGCCCCCTCCTTGAGGGGGGGGTACTGTTGTGAATTTGGATTCTGGGCTCCCCCGGTGGCCGCTTGTGGAATTGGACTTGTCATCCTCTTTCCTGTTTCACCTGGTTCCATCAGTAGTGGGTGTCGCTATTTAAGCTCATTTCTCTGGTGGTTTCTTGCCGGTCAACAATGTTATCTGATGCCTCTCAGTGCTTGTTCCTGCTTCTAGACAACTACTAGTTAAGTTGGACTTTTGTCCATGTTTTGTTTTGCCTATTTGTTCCAGTTCACAGCTGAAGTTTTGTTACTGTGTCTGGAAAGCTCTCGTTGATCAGGGATTGCTACTCTGGCGTTATGAGTTAATGCCAGAGTTTAAGGTAATCTCTGGATGGTGTTTTGTTAGTGTTTTTCTGCTGACCATGAAAGTATACTATCTGTCTTCTGCTATCTAGTAAGCGGACCTCAAATTTGCTAAGACTATTTTCCTGCTGCGTTTGTTGTTTCATCTGAACTCACCGTCATTATATGTGGGGGGCTACTGTCTTCTTTGGAATATTTCTCTAGAGGTGAGCCAGGTCTTATATTTCCCTCTGCTAGCTATTTAGGTCTTAGGCCAGAGCTGGGCATCTAGCGATAAATAGGAAATGCTACCTGGCTATTTCTAGTTGCGCGGCAGGCTTAGTTCATGGTCAGTATAGTTCCATCTTCCGAGAGCTTGTCCCTCTATAGGCTTGCTATGATCTCTGCCTGCAGAGATCATGACAGCGCGATGACGCATATAGTGTGCGCGCCGCCCTCTGCCTGATCATTCAGTGCGGAGACGCCGGGACGGGACGTGAGGAGCTGCAAGCAAGACAGGTGAGTATGTGTTTTATTTTTTTTATTGCAGCAGCAGCAGCAGCTATGGGGCAATAATGGACGGTGCAGAGCACTATATGGCACAGCTATGGGGCAATGGTGCAGAGCACTATATGGCACAGCTATGGGGCAATGGTGCAGAGCACTATATGGCAATGGTGCAGAGCACTATATGGCACAGCTATGGGGCAACGGTGCAGAGCACTATATGGCACAGCTATGGGGCAATGGTGCAGAGCACTATATGGCAGAGCTATGGGGCAATGGTGCAGAGCACTATATGGCACAGCTATGGGGCAATGGTGCAGAGCACTATATGGCACAGCTATGGGGCAACGGTGCAGAGCACTATATGGCACAGCTATGGGGCAATGGTGCAGAGCACTATATGGCACAGCTATGGGGCAACGGTGCAGAGCACTATGGCACAGCTATGGGGCAACGGTGCAGAGCACTATATGGCACAGCTATGGGGCAACGGTGCAGAGCACTATATGGCACAGCTATGGGGCAACGGTGCAGAGCACTATATGGCACAGCTATGGGGCAACGGTGCAGAGCACTGTATGGCACAGCTATGGGGCAACGGTGCAGAGCACTATATGGCACAGCTATGGGGCAATGGTGCAGAGCACTATATGGCACAGCTATGGGGCAATGGTGCAGAGCACTATATGGCACAGCTATGGGGCAATGGTGCAGAGCACTATATGGCACAGCTATGGGGCAACGGTGCAGAGCACTATATGGCACAGCTATGGGGCAACGGTGCAGAGCACTATATGGCACAGCTATGGGGCAATGGTGCAGAGCACTATATGGCACAGCTATGGGGCAACGGTGCAGAGCACTATATGGCACAGCTATGGGGCAATGGTGCAGAGCACTATATGGCACAGCTATGGGGCAACGGTGCAGAGCACTATATGGCACAGCTATGGGGCAATGGTGCAGAGCACTATATGGCACAGCTATGGGGCAACGGTGCAGAGCACTATATGGCACAGCTATGGGGCAATGGTGCAGAGCACTATATGGCACAGCTATGGGGCAACGGTGCAGAGCACTATATGGCACAGCTATGGGGCAATGGTGCAGAGCACTATATGGCACAGCTATGGGGCAACGGTGCAGAGCACTATGGCACAGCTATGGGGCAACGGTGCAGAGCACTATATGGCACAACTATGGGGCAACGGTGCAGAGCACTATATGGCACAGCTATGGGGCAACGGTGCAGAGCACTATATGGCACAGCTATGGGGCAACGGTGCAGAGCACTATATGGCACAGCTATGGGGCAATGGTGCAGAGCACTATATGGCACAGCTATGAGGCAATGGTGCAGAGCACTATATGGCACAGCTATGGGGCAACGGTGCAGAGCACTCTATGGCACAGCTATGGGGCAACGGTGCAGAGCACTATATGGCACAGCTATGGGGCAACGGTGCAGAGCACTATATGGCACAGCTATGGGGCAATGGTGCAGAGCATTATATATGTGGCACAGCTATGGGGCAATGGTGCAGAGCATTATATATATGGCACAGCTATGGGGCAACGGTGCAGAGCATTGTATATATGGCACAGCTTTATGTGGAGCATCTATGGGGCCATAATGAACGGTGCAGAGCATTATATGTGGCACAGCTTTATGTGGAGCATCTATGGGGCCATAATGAACGGTGCAGAGCATTATATGTGGCACAGCTTTATGTGGAGCATCTATGGGGCCATAATGAACGGTATGGAGTATCTATTTTTAATTTTGAAATTCACCGGTACCTGCTGCATTTTCCACCCTAGGCTTATACTTGAGTCAATAAGTTTTCCCAGTTTTTTGTGGCAAAATTAGGGGGGTCGGCTTATACTCGGGTCGGCTTATACTCGAGTATATATGGTATATAATTCCACATGTGTTAATTCATAGTTTTGATGCCTTTAGTGTGAATTTACAATTTTCATAGTCATGAAAATACAGAAAATAGGAAATAGGAAAGAAATGTCATCTTTAACTGTAGCCCTTTAGAGATCATTTCATCTTCAACTTACTTAACTATTCACAATAACAGTAATTTTGACAAGGGGTGCTGTTATGACCCCAGTGGACAGGGTCTCAGAGGAACGTGTAAGTCTGCAAGATACAAAAATCCAGCTCATAGGGCTGTGGTAACTGGGTTGACCAAATAGCTACTCCTAACGCCAACACTAGAAGTAGCCGGGGATCATGCCTACGGTGATCGCTAGATGACTCGCGCCAGCCGGAGAATCTAACTACCCCTAGGAGAAGAAAACAAAGACCTCTCTTGCCTCCAGAGAAAGGGAACCCAAAGCAAGATACAAGCCCCCCACAAATAATAACGGTGAGGTAAGAGGAAATGACAAACACAGAAATGAACCAGGTTCAGCACAGAGAGGCCAGCTTACTAATAGCAGAATATAGCAAGATAACTTATCTGGTCAACAAAAACCCTATAAAAATCCACGCTGGAGATTCAAGAACCCCCGAACCGTCTAACGGTCCGGGGGGAGAACACCAGCCCCCTAGAGCTTCCAGCAAAGGTCAGGATACAGATAGGAACAAGCTGGACAAAAATACCAAACAAAACAAAAGCAAAAAGCAAAGAAGCAGACTTAGCTTGAAAAACAGGAACCAGGATCAGAGGACAAGAGCACAACAGATTAGCTCTGATTTCAACGATGCCAGGCATTGAACTGAAGGTCCAGGGAGCTAATATAGCAACGCCCCTGAACTAACGGCCCAGGTGAGGATGTAGGAAAAGACAGACGCTCCAGAGTCAAATCACTAATGACCACTAGAGGGAGCAAAAAGCAAAATCACAACAGGGTGCCCAAACTTTTACATAGCACTGGATATGTATAGAGTTAATGCTAATTGGCAAATAACATTTTCAGTTTTAACAGTTGTGTCACAGTTTAACATATTGATAGCCTCTACTTAGGATAGGCCATCAATGAGTATTGTTGATGTTGATTGCCAAACCACTACTCATCTGATATTGATGAACGATCCATTGGATAAGTCATCAATATTGTAATACTGGAAATAGTGAAAAAGAATAGTTGCTAAAAACTACGCAGGCATATAGATCAGTCTAAGATTATATCCCGGAGCACTATTTGTTTGTACCGTATATGTTTTTTTAAGACATCACTGGACCACTAATATAGAGAGGTTATTTTTATTATCTGATGCATTATGTAGAGCGTGGAGCAGTCAGTGTAAATTTTATACCAGTAATTATATTACCTTTCGAGTCAAGAAATACACTCTTATTGCCCACTGCCACCAGGATTGCTACCAAACATACATATACACTATTTCTATTCTTAGTGGATTTGCTTCTGTTTTTCAGTTTAATCTCATTACCGAATTGCTAGGGGATCGCAGCACTGCATGCAACTGTTATCAGTTTATTGTCATAAAAGTCCAAAGTGGGCACCCCTATGTGCACACATTGAGTATTAGGTGAGATTTTTACCTCAGTATATGTAAGCCAAAACCAGGAGTGGGTGATAAATACAGAAGTGGTGAGGTGTTTCCTTCATACGGTTCCTCTGATTGTTCCACTACTGATTATGACTTACAAATATGGAGGTAAAAAAACTCACCAAATATTTATGCGCACATGGCCTAAGCTAAACTTAAAGGGAACCTGTCACCCCCCCCAGGGCCTATTAAAGTAAAATAGCCACCTTCATCTGCAATAAGGCTGCATTCTGGGTAGGTGGCTCTTATGTTTATTATCCCTAGGAATGGTGAAATTACTTTTATAAATTTCCCGCCATACCTCTATTGTGTCAGGGAGGTATGTTTTCTCACCCTACCTCAACCGCCTCGCAGCCGTCCATCATCCAACTCTGTCCTCTGTGCGCCGCTTCTTCTCTTTCTTGTGACGTCACATGCACCTGCACTCTACAATCAGCTTTTGGGCATGTGCCATGCGCGCTGCCCATGAACTTACATCAGGTCCCTGCGCCTGCGTGTAGTGGAGGCCCCAGATCCCGCTCCGCAGTGTGTTACGATGTATTCATACAGCGGGGCTGTGAATCTGGTGCCTGCGCAGAGGAGCTGGTCACCGTGTTCCATTCAAGATAGTGACGATGTATCGCGAGATTTGTGAAGTCTCGTGAGACTTCAGTACTTCTATCGAGGAGCACGGTGATCAGCTCCACTGCGCAGGCACCTAATTCCCAGCCCCGCAGTGTGAATACATCATAACACACTGCGGGGCGTGATCTGGGGCCTCCGCTACATGCAGGCGTATGCACCTGATGTAAGTTCACAGGCAGCATGCATGGCGCATGCCCGAGAACTGATTGCAGAGCGCAGGCGCCGGTGACATCACAAGAAAGAGAAGAGGCGGCGCACGGAGGACAGCGCTGGATGATGGGTGGCTGTGAGGCAGCTGAGGCAGGGGGAGAAAACATACCTCCTTGACTCAATAGAGGTATAGCGGGAAATTTATAAAAGTCATTATTTCAGAGTTGCTAGGGATAATAAACATAAGAGCGACCTTCACAGAATACAGCACTAGTGCTGCTGAAGGTGGCTATTTTACTTTAATAGGCCATAGCATTTTTGGATGTTTCCCTAGCCCTACCTCACGGGTAGTCCTCCTACCTGTTTTCCGCCCCACCATGGCATCATGTGTCTGTAGTTGTGACCGGCCAATTCAAACAGTGGTTGTTGTGTGAAGCAGAGGTCACTTTTTAAAATCTTCTCAATGCACATATATATGTGAGCTCAGAACAAGGCTCTGCTGCGTCTTTCTGAGTCCCTTAGACTTGTATTGAGAAAAGTGACTTCTGGAGCAAATAATGCAGCAGTTTACAAAAGCCATTATTTGGTTTCGGAGCTACTAGAACAGGGCTGAAAACAGATAAAGATGACAACTGATGTGTTTGTAACTACTTGATTTACGCTTACACACGTGATCCCTAACAAAGGGATTGAAAATAAACTTTAGAGTGGTGCTTTAAACTTCTAGGTTTAAGATGTTTTGTTTCCTGATTGTTTAATAAAATTGATACTAACATTTGTTTTTTGTTTTAGTGGTATACTGTTTTCACTCAGTATGTCATAGGGCATATCAGTTCCATCAGATTACGTACTGAACATGCTCTCTGTGTGCATGGTAAAAGTTCATTTGTTATAACATCATAGAACTAAGGCTGAAGCTGCTTATGACTTAGCTTTGAGTCTCCAAGGTTTTAAAGGAGTTTGTTTTTCATGGAATTTAAAATATTTGGAAGCAGTGGAAAAAAATGTAAAAAAAAGAGAAAAAATGCTGCACTTTGTCAGCACGTCAATAGATAGTACAGTAAAACAATAAAAAAAATGGTGCTTTCTTGGGTTTCACCAAATATAAAACTGATTTGGAAAATGCAATTCATTTTTCTGTAATCATTAGACATCGGTAGATAGCCTAGTCTGCAATATGTGGATTCAAACTATAAGGGCAAGACCGAGGATTGCAAAAGCCCAAAAAGGAAAAAAATTGAACAGTGCAACTTAATCAATTGATCCTTACTGTTCAAAATAAATAGGTTTATTATAAATTAATATTAAAGTGAATATTTCTAAAATATGATTAAAATATGATAAAGAAGAGGATAGAATAAATTAATACAATTAAGTTACAAATAACCGACGCGTCTCAGGGATCTAATTTTTCTATTTCAGGCCAGAAGAGGAATTAACTAGGATTGTTATTTTGTTGTGTTTTTGGGGGGATTTTTTATTAGAAACAATAGGATTATTAAAAAAAATTGTAAAAATGAGGATAATCAAAATGAATATGAACATATACAGTACAGACCAAAAGTTTGGACACACCTTCTCATTTAAAGATTTTTCTGTATTTTCATGACTATGAAAATTGTTCATTCACACTGAAGGCATCAAAACTATGAATTAACACGTGGAATTATATACTTAATAAAAAAGTGTGAAACAACTGAAATTACATATTATATTCTAGGTTCTTCAAAGTTGCCAGCTTTTGCTTTGATGACTGCTTTGCACACTCTTGGCATTCTCTTGATGAGCTTCAAGAGGTAGTCACCGGGAATGGTTTTCAATTCACAGGTGTGCCCTGTCAGGTTTAATAAGTGGGATTTCTTGCCTTATAAATGGGGTTGGGACCATCAGTTGTGTTGTGCAGAAGTCTGGTGGATACACAGCTGATAGTCCTACTGAATAGACTGTTAGAATTTGTATTATGGCAAGAAAAAAGCAGCGAAAAAAAGAAAAACGAGTGGCCATCATTACTTTAAGAAACGAAGGTCAGTCAGTCTGAAAAATTGGGAAAACTTTGAAAGTGTCCCCAAGTGCAGCTGGAAAAACCATCAAGTGCTACAAAGAAACTGGCTCACATGAGGACCGCCCCAGGAAAAGAAGACCAAGAGTCACCTCTGCTTCTGAGGATAAGTTTATCCGAGACACCAGCCTCAGAAATCGCAGGTTAACAGCAGCTCAGATTAGAGACCAGGTCAATGCCACACAGAGTTCTAGCAGCAGACACATCTCTACAACAACTGTTAAGAGGAGACTTTGTGCAGCAGGCCTTCATGGTAAAATAGCTGCTAGGAAACCACTGCTAAGGACAGGCAACAAGAAGAAGAGACTTGTTTGGGCTAAAGAACACAAGGAATGGGCATTAGATCAGTGGAAATCTGCGCTTTGGTCTGATGAGTCCAAATTTGAGATCTTTGGTTCCAACAACCGTGTCTTTGTGCGATGCAGAAAAGGTGAACGGATGGACTCTACATGCCTGGTTCCCACTGTGAAGCATGGCAGAGGAGGTGTGATGGTGTGGGGGTGCTTTGCTGGTGACACTGTTGAGGATTTATTCAAAATTGAAGGCATACTGAACCAGCATGGCTACCACAGCATCTTGCAGCGGCATGCTATTCCATCCGGTTTGCGTTTAGTTGGACCATCATTTATTTTTCAACAGGACAATGACCCCAAACACACCTCCAGGCTGTGTAAGGGCTATTTGACCAAGAAGGAGAGTGATGGGGTGCTACGCCAGATGACCTGGCCTCCACAGTTACCAGTCCTGAACCCAATCGAGATGGTTTGGGGTGGGCTGGACCGCAGAGTGAAGGCAAAAGGGCCAACAAGTGCTAAGCATCTCTGGGAACTCCTTCAAGATTGTTGGAAAACCATTCCCGTGAGTACCTCTTGAAGCTCATCAAGAGAATGCCAAGAGTGTGCAAAGCAGTCATCAAAGCAAAAAGGTGGCTACTTTGAAAAACCTAGAATATAAGACATAATTTCAGTTGTTTCACACTTTTTTTGTTAAGTATATAATTCCACATGTGTTAATTCATATTTTTGATGCCTTCAGTGTGAATGAACAATTTTCATAGTCATGAAAATACAGAAAAATCTTTACATGAGAAGGTGTGTCCAAACTTTTGGTCTGTACTGTACATTTGCAATAGACCTATTTATTTTGCACGGTAAGGATCAATGGATTAATTTGTGCTGTTTTATTTCTTTTCTTTTTGTGCTTTTCCAGGACAAGGCTCCATAAGTCACTCGCAGGGACGTCTCATGGGAGACATGACTGCAAGAAATCTATGGAGAGTCGTTCTCCATAGGTTGCAGGAGAGAATTGCTGGACATCCATTGGATCTCAATGGATTACGTCAGAGGTGCTGGGATTATTTTTTAATAATAAATGGGTAAACCAGGTAATGTGTGGGAGAGTCTTTATTCAAATAGTTTTTTATCTTGTGTATCTTTTTATTTTAAAATATGGGATTAGTGATTGGGGGGTTGATAAACACCTCTCCATTACTAACCCCTGAACTTTATGCCAGTTGACATTTCAAAGCTGACATCAACTCCAAAAACTTTTACCCCGATTGCCACCACACCAGGACAATCAGGAAGAGCCGATGCTAAGCGCCAGAATTGGCGCATCTAATGGATGTGCCATTTCTGGGTTGGCTGAGGGCTGGTCTTTTTAGGCTTTAAAGGGGACAATATCCATGGACCTTCCCAGCCTATTAATGTCAGCCCCCCACTGTCTGCTTTATCTTTGCTGATTATTAAAAATAGGGGGGACCCATGTAATTTTTTGGGGGTCCTTCCATTTTTAATAACCAGCAAAGGCAGTTGGGGCTGATATTAATAGTTTGCAAAGTTCTATGGATATTGACCAGCATAATAAGAGCGGTGCTCAGCTGTCTGCTTTCCCTTTGCTGGTTATTAAAAATAGGTGGGCCCAACATTGCTTTTTTCATTTATTTATTAACAAGTATGTTAATTTACATGCACAGGGCACAGCTCTACTCCTCCATTTGGTCCTTCGCCTCCTGGGTCAAGATGATTATTTTTAAATATCTTTTATTTATTTTATGTTATCTTAAGTAATTTTCCTATCCACATTTGTTTGCAGAGTAATTGTTCTGCTCTTTCCCCTGTTTGCTTCCTAGCCCTTGCTATGACTTTTTACAGCCAATTTACAGCATCAAAGTTCATGTCCTCATTGACTTACATGGGGTTCAGGTCCTGGGTCAAGTTCAGGTCAAGTTCTGGTACCTGAAGTAAACTTTGGTCTAAAGTTTTGCCGAATCCGATGAACTTGAACTTGCACGGGTCGGCTCATCCCTACTCTGGATGCCACTATTTTGAATTTAAAATGCAAAAACTTAGATGCAATTGAAGTGTAGACTTTTCAGACTTTAACCGATCACTCCTGGTGAATTTTCCCTTTTTTGTTTTTAATTTTTCTTCTTCTTCTAATAGTCTTTACCTTTTTACTTTTCTGTACACTTAGCCATGTGAAGGCTGGTTTTTACCAGAGATCTCCATCTGCGCATGCGCCGCCCCTGGCCAGCAGCCATTTTCCCGGAGTCCAGTCCACAGCATAGGAAACCAAGTGACTGCGGGGGCTCTGGTCGTTCACATGTTGTCAGCAGACCCCCGCAGCCTCGGACACCCGCAGTGACACGCCGCACCACACATCCAAACACCTCCTCATCCAAGCCTGAGACCGGTAAGGTATATCCGCATTATAAGATGCACCCCCATTTTCCCCCAAAATTTTTGGGAAAAAGGTGAAAAAATTTGTACTAAAACAAAGTTGCTTGTGCCACTATTTTCCAAGACTCGTAAGGTTTTCAATTTTAATGATTTAAAGGTTGTTTTATGGCTTATATTTTGCACCCTGAGCTAATGTCTGCACTGATACCATTTTAAGGGATTTACAATGTTTTGATTGCCTCTTATGGTATTTTATTGCAATGTGGTTGCGGACAAAAAAAAGTAATTCTGGTGATTTGATTTTTTTTGATTGCCAGCGCCGGGTAACAGACGTGCAGGGACCACGTCGAGAGCAGGTGAGTATAACGCGCCCCCGTTCCACCGTCGGCGCCACTGCATCTTCCCCGTCCTCTGCAGTGGCGCTCAGGTCAGAGGGCGCGGTGACGCGATTAGTGTGCGCCACCCTCTGCCTGAACATCAGTGCGGAGGACAGTGAAGACACAGTGACAGCCATCGGTGGAACGCAGAGCAGGTGAATATAGCAAGTGCCGGGGGCCTGAGAGGTGAGTATGTAATTTTTTATTTTTTTAATCGCAGCAACAGCATATGGGGCAAATATCTGTATGGAGCATCTTATGGGCCATGTGCAGTATTATATGGGGCAATTATCTGCATGGAACATCTTATGGGGCCATGTGCAGCGTTATATGGGGCAATTATCTGTATGGAGCATCTTATGGGGCCATGTGCAGCGTTATGTGCAGCGTTATATGGGGCAAATATCTGTATGGGGCCATGTGCAGCATTATATGGGGCAATTATCTGTATTGGTATATACCACTACAAAAAAGCATTGACATTTTTTTCTGGATTCAATTAGTTATCCTTAGAGTTATATATGCTTAGTGAATGACAAAGATGGCAGAATCCCACAGGACTCCTGAGGGAGAAACTGGAGAAATATTAGAGCCAGACCAAGCTGGCGGAAGAGAGGAGGTGACAGGAGCTTGTGGTCCAAAACCGTCAGCTTTCTCGGAACCACGAAGACCTGATCCCAGGCCACAGCCATCACCACTGGGGTTATTGGGAACCTCAGATGGGAGAGCCAGGATCCAGCAACTAGTGAGTGGACTGTGGAGCCTAGGCTGGTCAAAAGAGAGAAGTAAGTGAGCCAGGACAATGGCTGGAGTCATGATAGCAGGCGCTCTAGCCGCAAGGTACCAACAATTGGCATCCCTGGGGGAGGTCATTATATATGACTGGCAACAGAGATGGCGATCAATCGAAGAGTTTGGGACCTGTCATCACATTCAGCGAGCAGTAGAGACGGAACACTTGCCTCGAAGGCTACAAGAGCTGACGGAAGGAACCAGGGTCATGTTCCTCAACATGGAGGGACAACATAGCTGGCATGGGGTGGAAGTGATCTGAGAAGCAAAGGAGCAAGATGAACCCTTCTTGAGAAATGAATAGGCCTGGTATAAGCTCCTCAAGGTGGCTCGAGACGGGGATTCTGCCCTCGAGAGATCGGATTGTCCTTAGTGTTCCCCACCTCCTATGTGGGAGAAGGTGATAGTGCAGGTGACACAGGGGGCTATCGCCCATTTCTACATGTCTGGGACTCTGGCACTACCACAAGGGACCAGGAAATCATCTCTATGAAGCAGGTGGAGGCAGCCCTCCCAGACTCCCTAGGAAGGAGAAGAAAAAGCAGACACCTGAAGAGAATTAATGTATTACCCTCATTATTTTTTCCTGACTTTTCACTTTGTGCAAAGCCTTTATGAGGAGAGATGAGTGAACTCTCAAAGTTAGCACGAACGTTGTACATTCAGATTCATGTTTTCGGATTCCAGAGCATTTTCCGCAAAATTTGGTAAATGATCAGATTTCTACTAAGGCTGTGAGCTGTTCAGTGGATCTAATCACTGCTGGGACATGCTGTCAGATGTCAGCGTGACCATGCAGCTGTGACTGTGATTGGTGGTACTGAAAATCATTACCACAGGTCAGAGAGGCATGTTTCCCATGCTATCGAATGACAGTGTGAGCCCGCAGATGTGATCGGATGTAAAAAGTTTACCTTCGTTCACTGTCGTCAGCCACTGCCTGTGCTCTCAAAAAATAATTTTAAATTAAAAATTATGTGGTCCCTCTGTATTTTTTTTAAACAGCCAGGCATAACTGACAGCTGCGGGCTGCAACCCTCAGATGTCAGCTTTAGCAAGGGTGGTTATCAAAAACGGAGGGGCTCCCATGCCACTTTTTAAAATTATTTAAATAAATAAAAAATAAAAAAAAAGTGTAAATGTTTGTATTGGTGAATATAGTGAGACTAAATAGATTTATAATATATACTCACTCAGATATTAAATGGAAATGTGCAATGAAGAGACGTGATCCCTGTATATCTGCAATTGATGCGGGTATTGTGATGACCATGGTTGCTTAATCTTCAGAGGTTTATAGTAGATGCCCCTGCTTAAATAAATGTACAACCTTTATAGGTATGGTTTTAAATAAATGCGGTCTAGTTTTCCCAGTGCACAATAAACTTACTGCTGGTGGGAGTAGCGCAGGATTCCGTTAGGTTAAGGTACTAAAATGACCGTCAGGTGCTGGCTGACAAGGATTACTGTGATTAGAATTGATTGCCCATATGTTGAGATAAGGAGAAATGCTCCCCTAGCATGTTGGAGCACTAATATGCCACAATTGCTTTGTGCACATAAAATACTTGCTGACTAGCTATACTAGCACACCTGTCCTCTTTAGCCCCGTAGCGTGGTGACGTCACCAGTAGCTCCGCCTGTCCTCTCCGGCCGCTACCTCAGCGCTGCATCCGGCCGGGGCACACGAGGTCTCGCGGCTTCTGCCGCCACTCTCTCCTTAACCCACCGCTTTGCCATAGCGGTACACCTAGCAGTGGCTCAGACTTTCTGGAACCGCTTACCTCCGCACTCGGCACCATAGTGAGTACAGCATATTTTATGTGCACATAGCAATTGTGGCATATTAGTGCTCCAAAATACTAGGGGAGCATTTCTCCTCATCTCAACATATGGGCAATCAATTCTAATCACAGTAATCCTTGTCAGCCAGCACCTGACAGTCATCTTAGTACCTTAACCTAACAGAATCCTGCGCTTCTCCCACCAGCAGTAAGTTTATTGTGTACTGGGAAAACTAGACCGCATTTATTTAAGACCATACCTATAAAGGTTGTACATTTATTTAAGAAGGGGCATCTACTATAAACTTCTGAAGATTAAGCAACCGTGGTCATCACAATACCCGCATCAATTGCAGATACACAGGGATCACGTGTCTTCATTGCACATTTCCATTTAATATCTGAGTGACTATATATTATAAATCTATTTAGTCTCACTATATTCACCAATACAAACATTTACACTTTTCTTTTTTTTTTTCTCATTCCCCTAAGATTCTGGTAGTACTTTAAGGACCTATTACAACATCCACTGCATAACCAATGATTACTCAATAAGTAAGTGTTCTCTTATTCATTTATTCATCTATTTTTCATTTTATTGTTTGTTTTTGTAGACAGCGCAGGTGAATACCACTTTTTTTAATTTGATATATTTTACAGGTCTACACAGAACCTGTCACAATCACCAGCAGCACTCTACATTCAGCAATTTTGTTCCTCCACTAGGAACTATCAGGAGCGCCAGTGCTTTCTACTTTCTTTTTTAGTATTTAAATAAATAATTTAAAAAATAACATGGGGTCCCCATATTTTTGACAACCAGCCAAGCTAAAGCAGATAGCTGGGGTCTGGTATTCTCAGGCTGTTAAGACACCATGGATGTTGCCCCCCAGCCTAAAAATAGTAGCCGCCCAGAAAAGGCATATCTATTAAATGCACCAACTCTGACTCTTTGCACGACTCTTCCCACTTGCCCTGTGGCGGTGGCAAGTGGGTTTCATCTTTGTGGGGTTGATGTCACCTTAGTATTGTCCGGTGGGAAATTTCTCCTGGAGAACTTTGCAAACTCACCACTGCCCCATGATACTTTCTCTCACTGTGCTAGCAGTGATCTCAACGAGGTCCCTGCAGTTCATGGGCCTGGCTTGGAATGCAGCCTCAGTGACTGGCAGTAACCTTGATGACGTCACCGCTAGTGTTGAGCGATACCGTCCGATACTTGAAAGTATCGGTATCGGAAAGTATCGGCCGATACCGGCAAAGTATCGGATCTGATCCGATACCGATACCCGATACCAATACAAGTGAATGGGACTCAAGTATCGGAAGGTATCCCTGATGGTTCCCAGGGTCTGAAGGAGAGGAAACTCTCCTTCAGGCCCTGGGATCCATATTAATGTGTAAAATAAAGAATTAAAATAAAAAATATTGATATACTCACCTCTCCGACGCAGCCTGGACCTTACCGCTGTGAACCGGCAGCCTTCTTTGCTTAAAATGAGCGCGTTCAGTACCTTCCATGACGTCACGGCTTCTGATTGGTCGCGTGCCGCTCATGTGACCGCCACGCGACCAATCACAAGCCGTGACGTCATCCCTCAGGTCCTAAATTCCTAGAAGGGAATTTAGGACCTGAGGGATGACGTTGCGGCTTGTGATTGGTCGCGTGGCGGTCACATGAGTGGCACGCGACCAATCAGAAGCCGTGACTAGGGTTGAGCGAAACGGACCGTTCATTTTCATAAGTCGCCGACTTTTGGTAAAGTCGGCGTCTCATGAAACCCGACCCGATCCCTGTGTGGGGTCGGCCATGCGGTACGCGATCTTGGCGCCAAAGTCGCGTTTTGTATGACGCGTTTAGCGCCATTTTTACAGCCAATGAAGGAGCGTGGGCAGAGTGATGACACAGGGGTTAGGGCGTGCACGCCTATCATCATTTTATCGCTTGTGCGCAGTAGCGATTTGGAATGTGTAAAACGAAACTTTCTGTGCTGGGACGGAGGGGGAGAGAGAGAGAGAGAGAGAAAAAAAAATCCCCATTGACGTGCATAGGGTTTCGTGTTCCGGCCGATCCTCGACTTTGCGCAGTAATCGGCCGATTTCGCCCGACTCGACTTTTCCAACAGTCGGGTTTCGTGAAACATGACTCGACCCTAAAAAAGTCAAGGTCGCTCAACCCTAGCCGTGACGTCATGGAAGGTGCTGAACGCGCTCATTTTAAGCAAAGAAGGCTGCCGGTTACTACCAGGGCGCGTCCGAGGGTGAGTATATCCCTATTTTTTATTTTAATTCTTTATTTTTTACATGGATATGGATCCCAGGGCCTGAAGGAGAGTTTTCTCTCCTTCAGACCCTGGGAACCATACACTGGGAACTTCCGATTCCGATTCCCGATACCACAAAAGTATCGGATCTCGGTATCGGAATTCCGATACAGCAAATATCGGCCGATACCCGATACTTGCGGTATTGGAATGCTCAACACTAGTCACCGCTAGTCACTGAGATTGAGCTCTCAGCAGCTCATTCATCAGTGGTTCTCAGCCTGGATAGTCACATCTTAGCACCTTCCAGCTTGAAAAGTGTTTATCCCCCAGACATGGATTATGGCATGAAACAAAACGATGGACAGGTGAGCGATATGGTTGTCTTTTTGTTCTATTTATTACAAGAGATGCTGCCTTCAATGGAATGGCCGTTAGGTTAGTATAACTGTGTTTGTAATTTTTAAATAAAAATGGAAAAGTGTGTTTTGTTTTTATTTCAAATATAGGACTTTATAATTGCTGCATGTTTATTTACAATACAACTATAGGATTAGTAATGGATAGGTGCCTTTCTTTTACTAAGCCATGATCTTGATGTCACCAGACAATACAAAGTTGACATCAACCCTATAAATATGAATTCCACTTGCCACTGCCACAGGGCAAGTGGGAAGAGCCGGGCAAAGCACCAGAATTGGTGCTTGTAAAAGATGCACCTTTTCTGGGCAGCTGCAGGATGCTAATTTAAGACTGAGGGGTCATCAACCAAGGTATCATTTCAATCAGTATAATGCTGGGATCACACATAGGCAAGATACGGCCGAGTCTCGCAGGTGAAAACCCAGCTGTGGTGCCGGCACTCCAGAGTGGAGCGTGCAGCCACACAGCAATACATGGAGCTGCACGCTCCGCTCCAGAGTGCCGGCGCCAGAGCTGGGTTTTCACCTGCGAGACTCGGCCGTATCTCACGTATGTGTGATCCCGGCCTTATACTGATTAAAATGATACCTTGGTTGATAAAATCTGTCTTGTGAGTGTTGTTTAATCTTTATTTTAAGTTAATGAGATTATCGTGCTTCGGTGTCAGCCTATGGGGGGGGGTCTTTTTGTAATGCTCTGCTTAGTTGTTTTTTTTCAAACAATAAGATATGCCGTATGTAAAATAGGGGGCAGGTCACTGAGGGATCAGTGACTCGTTATAAGCCATAAGGATGAATATCTAAGCAAAGTGCCACAAAAATACACCCCCACAGATCCGCCCCGAAGCATGAGAATCTCATTAACTAAAAACTGCAAATAAAGATTAAACAACAACCACAAGACGGACCCATATACTTTCATTAGATGTGGTAAAACTGCATTATCTTCCTAGTCACACGCGTATTAAGTGCGGGAACGCAGCTTACTACGCATGTGTACTAATTTAAATAATGGTCAATCTTGTGACAAAGCCAGAACTACATGACACAGGAAGTGCTTGAAAGCACAGAGAGAGGCCCCCTCCTTTTTAATAAATAAATAATAATGAAAAAAATAGCATGGGGTCCCCCTATATATGTTAACCAGCCAGAGTAAAGCAGACTACTGGGACTAGTATCTCTTACCAGCCTGATAACACCAGGCCACAGCAGTCTGCTTACAATGGATGGTTAGCAAAAATAGTGGGATCCCCTCCCAAAAAAATAGCGTGGGGTCCCCCTATTTTTATTAACCAGCCAAGAAAAAAGCAGACAGGATTGGCCTGGTATTCTCAGGCTGGCAAGGCCCATGGATTTTGGCCCTCACCAGCCTAAAAATAGCAGCCCGCAGCTGCCCCACAATTGTAAAATCCAAAGATGCACCAATTGTGGCACTTTACCTGGCTCTTCCCAATTGCCCTGTAATGGTGACAAGTGGGGTAATATTTGTGGGGTTGATGTCACCTTTGTATTGTCCAGTGACATCAAGCCCACGGATTACTAATGGAGAAGTGTCTATAAGACACCTATCCATTATTAGGCTGTGTGCACACGTAGCATATTTTTCGCGTTTTTTTCGCGGTTTTTCGCTATAAAAATGCTATAAAACCGCGAAAAAAACGCTTACATTAAGCATCCTATGTAATAGAATGCATTCCGCATTTTTTGTGCACATGCTGCATTTTTTTCCTGAGCGGAATCGCATTCCAGAAAAAAACGCAGCATGTTCATTAAAATTATGGAATCGCGGCGATTCTGCACCCATAGAAGTGCATTGATCTGCTTACTTCCCGCACAGGGCTGTGCACACCATGCGGGTAGCAAGCAGATCATGTGCGGTTGGTACCCAGGGTGGAGGAGAGGAGACTCTCCTCCACAGACTGGGCACCATATAATTGGTAAAAAATAAAGAATTAAAATAAAAAATAGTCCTATACTCACCCTCTGATGGCACCCGAAGTGTTCCCGCCTCTCCGGTGCATGATCTTTCTTCCGTTCCTATAGATGATGTGGTTCAGGACCTGTGATGACGTCACTGTCTTGTGATTGGTTGCGTGACCGCTCATGTGACTCACGCGACCAATCACAAGACAGTAACGTCATCGCAGGCCCTTCACTGCACTCCAGCTATAGGAACGGACGCCGCTGAGGTCTGCAGGTGAGTATAACCATGTTTTTTATTTTTTTTTTTATTTTTAAACATTCGATCTTTTACTATAGATGCTGCATCTATAGTAAAAAGTTGGTCACACTTGTCAAACACTATGTTTGACAAGTGTGACCAACCTGTCAGTCAGTTTTCCAAGCGATGCTACAGATCGCTTGGAAAACTCTAGCATTCTGCAAGCTAATTATGCTTGCAAAATGCTAGTTTTCTGCGGGTATATGCATGCTAATTCTGCATGCGATATACCCGCGGCAGGAGGCGCAGAATTGCCACGGAAATTTCCGCGGCAATTCTGCAACGTGTGAACTTAGCCTCAATCCTATGGTTATATGGTAAATAAAGACACAGCCAGAATAAAGTCCTTTATTTGAAATAATGACACAGACTCCTTTAATAACCTTAATTAAACAATACTACTGCATCGCCTATTCCACCGACAACCTCATTCTCCTGTAAGAAAATTAAAATAAAAAAGCAACAATATCCTTACCTGCCCACCGAGAAGATATACATACTGTCCAACGATGAGTCCAGCTCTGCTACATCTGGATGCCTTTGGCTGAATGGTGGCATAATGTCACCGTTCAGCCTGACATCCAGACACAGTGGAACGTGAACATGATCACTGGAGATAACTTGGTCCCCGGCGGTCACGTTCACAGCAGTTCTCGCAATAAGCTGATCATGAGAACTTGGCTAGTAACCAGAGATAACCCTGTCCCTGGAGGTCACATGCATGGCAGTTCTCGTGATCAGCTCATCATGAGAACTGCAGTGTAGGTCTACTTCCAGCTGAAACCAAGTGCGACATTATTTAAATTAGTACACATGCGTAGTAAGCTGCGTTTCCGCACTTAATATGCATGTGATTAAGAAGATAATGCTGTTTTAACCGCATCTAATGAAAGTGTATGAGAAATTTAAGCAGCGGAGACAGAGCGTCTCTGCTACATAAATAGACATGCTGCGGACTGGAAAGACGCACCACATGTCCATCTCCGCAGGGAAGCAGAGGCGTCCCTGCGCGCATAGTGGTGATGGGATTTCTTGAAATCCCATCCACTATGCTATAACATCTGGCCGCTGCAGGTTGGACGCTGCGGATATACGCAGCGTTCAACCTGCAGCGTTTACTGACTGTGGGAACATACCCTAATAAAGGTCATTTATAAGATTAAAAAGGGGGGATTATGTATCTTTTTGTAGGCTACTAGATTGTTATAGATATACTACAATATTGTGTATATGTACTTGCATTTAATTCTAAATTGTTACATAGTTGAAAAGGTAAATCACAAGCAGAGAAGAAAGATGCAGGTAATAAGAACTTACATTTATAGAATATGTACTTGCTGGCTGTGTGTATCCAAGATGAACTTTGATGCTCCTAATTAGGGATGAGCGGACCCATGCAAGTTCAGGTTCTTGTACCCAACCCAAATCTTTTTGGTTGTGACAGAACTGTTCCCCCAACTTGAACCAGAACCCGAACCCCATTGAAAACAATTGAGGACTTGAACTTTTGGGCTGGAAAATATTCTCTCTCTCCCTCTCACTCTCTCTCTTTCTCTCACTCTCTCCCCGGCCTTCTGAACATTGCAAAGGACTTTTGGGAGAAGCTCGTGTTCAGCGTTTAGCACCAGACACTCACTGTTCGGTATGAACCCTGAACTTTTAAGTTTGGATTTGCTCATCCCTACTCCTAATGCAACTGGTCCAAACAAGAAAGGAACTTCAGTTATTAGTTTATAATACACATTTAGAATAACAGTCAGAAACTGCTAGTTCTTCGGGAGATATGAATCCCAACAAATATAGAACTAACCTCTAACCTCAAAGGTGAAGGCCAGGACCACAGAAAACAGATTTATTAGACTTAAAAAAGTGAAATACCTGGAGAGTCTGCTTATTCAGCATTACACTGCTCCCACTAATGCGGGATTAGTAGAATGGTTTACTTTAAAAGTTACATCTGAAAACCATTTAATTTTTGATCTTCATTTCTATAAAACGTTGGAAGGAAATGTCGCTTTGTACTTTGTCAAAGTCTGTATCATTTATACTACATACTTGGTCAGTGTGATAACCTTGTGTGATTATTACCACATGTATCATACTGCTGATGGAGATGTTTCAGTGCACCTACACAATCATCATTTTCATATATTCTTTATCAAGTTAAAATGTGCATTTGTTGCTTCATATATTTATATAGTAATATTTTTTATAATTATTAATTTTTAAACCATTAATCCTAGGGTGCTGCACAAGTACAGAGGGTTTATATAAAAATTACATACGGTATTTAAAATACAGTAAACAGTGACAGACTGGTAAGAGTTATGCCATGTGACTGCAATCTTTCAAATCTTACAATAAACCCATTGTCATTATTCCTCTACACTTCATTGATTATTTACTTACAGACACTTCTGCAAGATTTCTGCATCTCTTGGCAGCAAAAATGCTTGTTTGGGGGCATATTTTTGCAACCATTTTGCATGCATTTTTGTACAGCAATTAAGGCTTTTTTAACTTGTGATGTAATTCCTTGGTTCAACGCCTTGTTATTCTGATGCATTAGCATCAGGGTAATGAGATTATGGCTTGGTGACAGCCGCTCTCATTGACACCAAGCCCAAGGTTTAATAATGAAAAGGTGTCAGCCAGGCACCTCATTACTAAGCTGGTAAGTAAGCACACACATGCATGCGCACAGGCACACACACACACTGTAACAAGCCTATGTAGGAGTGTTAACAGAAGGAACCTACATAGGCTGTAACCAAACAGCAACTGTTAATTTTTACAAAAAATGAAAAAAAAAAATTGCATGGGCTCGCGCGTAATTTATATAACCAGCAAAGGTAAAAGGTAAAGCTGATGACTGAGGGCTAGTGTTGAGCGATACCTTCTGATATTCAAAAGTATCGGTATCATATTGAATCGGCCGATATCCAAAAAATATCAGATATCACCGATAACGATACCTGATACCAATGCAAGTCAATGGGACACAAATATCGGAACGTAAATAAGCCCTTTCTGTCCTTCTATATGCTGTGCCAGAGGGGGGAAGAGTGTGGGCGGTGCGTGGGCGGACACTGTGAGTGTCTGTGTGTGCGGGCGGGGTCTGTGCGGGCCTGCCAGGGATCTGTATGTGCCTTCCGGGGCTGTATGCGGCATGCCGGGGCTGCCCGGGCTCTACTCTATGCGGCGTGGGGGTCTCCGTGCGGCGTGGGGGTCTCTGTGCGGCGTGTCTCTGTGCGGCTTGCGGGGTCTCTGTGCAGCATGCGGGGTGTCTCTGTGCGGCGTGTGGGGTGTCTGCGGCGTGCGGGGTCTCTGCGGCGTGTGGGGTGTCTCTGTGCGGCATGCGGGGTGTCTCTGTGCGGCATGCGGGGTCTCTGCGGCGTGCAGGGTGTCTCTGTGCGGCGTGTGGGGTGTCTCAGTGTGGGCATCGTCCGATGGGACTACAAGTCCCATCGGACGATGCCTGCTACACTGACAGTGATTGACACATTAGCAAATGATGGGTCAGTAGTAGTCCCATCATCCGGCTAATGTGTTGAATGAAAAAAAAAAAACTCCATACATACATACATGCTACATACATGCTACATACATGCTACATACATACATGCTACATACATACTGCATACATACATACATACATACATACTACATACATACATACATACTACATACATACATACTACACACATGCTACATACATGCTATATACATACATGCTACATACATACATGCTACATACATACATGCTACATACATACTGCATACATACATACTACATACAAACTTACATACTACATACATACTACATACAGTACATTCATACTTTACATACATGACATACAGGCATACAGTACATTAAACATAGATTACATACTCACCATTACTTGTCATTTTGATCCCCGAAGCCAGTGTCATCTGTAAAAAATATGAAAAAAACAAACAACCAATATACTTCCTGTCCGCTGAAATCCATGAGTGTCCCACGACGATCTCCCGTGGAGAACGGTAGCAACAGCTGTTGCAACCGCTCTCCAGGGGACCCAGAAACACAATGACGAGAGGAAGGTATTCCTCCGCCGCTGTAAAAAAAAAGTCCCTAGTCTCACTTTATGGCATTGCTGGCTGAGAAATTTTCCCAGGCAGCAATTGCCATAAAGTGAGACTTTGAACTCAGGTAACCTCAGTGATACGCTGCAGGAGCCATTGTCTCCTGTCAGTGTGTCACTGAGGGTCCTATAGAGCAGTGACATCACCCGATGTCACTGTTCTATAGGGGAGATCATCGTGGGACACTCGTTATTAATTGGACTACGGCGGACAGGTAGTATGCGGTTTATTATTTTACAGTTTTTGCAGGCACTGAAGTATGGTAAGTATGGTGAAATGAAGAATATTAAAATACTTTTTCCTAATGTGTGCGTGTTTTATTAACCCTTTCTTACTATTGAATTAATAACGGATAGGCGTCTTATTGACGCCTGTCCGTTATTAACCCGGCTTAATGTCACCTTACAATAGCAAGGTGACATTAACCCCTTATTACCCCATATCCCACCGCTACACGGGAGTGGGAAGAGAGGGGCTAAGTGCCGGAATTGGCGCATCTTACAGATGCGCCATTTCCGGGGCGGCTGCGGACTGGTATTTGTAGCCGGGGGGGCCAATATCCATGGCCCCTCTCTAGGCTATGAATATCAGCCCGCAGCTGTCTGCGTAGCCTTTCTGGATATAAAATATAGGGGGACCCCACGTAATTTTTTTGGGGGGTCCCCCTATTTTAATAGCCAGTAAAGGCTACGCAGACAGCTGCGAGCTGATATTCATAGCAGGCTACAAATATTGGCCCCCGGCCGTCGGCTTTCCCCCTCTGGCGCAGGAAATTGTGCAGGGGCCCACGCCGTTTTTTTCCATTTTTTGGGGCTTTTTTTTTAATTCAACGCTCATAAAGGCCTGTTTCACACTTGCGTCGGTACAGGTCCGTCGTTATGCGTCGGGCCGACGTACTGACACACGTGAAATTTGTGCACGACATGGGCAGTGGATGCAGTTTTTCAACGCGTCTGCTGCCCATTCTGAAGTGCGGGAAGGAGGGGAAGGAGTTTCGGCCGCGCATGCGTGGTAAAAAATGGTGGACGCGATGGAAAAAAAAAAGTTCACTTGAACGTTTTTTCGTGCCGATGGTCCGCCAAAACATGACGGATCCGTTGCACGACGGACGCGACGTGTGACCATCCGCCATGATCCGTCGCTAATACAAGTCTATGGGAAAAAATGCATCCTGCGAGCACATTTGCAGGATTCATTTTTTCCGCTGGATCCGTTTTTTTCCGCAGGATCCATTTTTTTCCGCCGGATCCGTTTTCTCAGCCGGATCCGTTTTCTCCGCCGCATCCGTTTTTTCCACCAGATCCATTTTTTCCGCCAGATCCGTTTTTTTCCACCGGATCCGTTTTTTCCGCCGGATCCGTTTTTTTCTCATAGAGTTGTATTAGCGCCGGATTGCGCCTGATGGCCACACGTTTCATCCGTTTTTTTGCAGGGTCCATCAAAAAAGCTGTTTCCGCCGGACGGAAAACACATACAGAGGAACGTTTTTTCTGTCAGGCAAAAAAAAAGCACAGCAATGGATCCAGCAAAAAACGGATGAAACAGATGTGAAATGATGAATCCGGCCTCCGAATCCATTTTTTCATGCATGTTTCCATTCAAATCATGAACATTTTCCGTTTATTTATTTCCAAAAAATGCATCAAAACCGGTCAAAAAAACGGAACAAAAACAGCATTAAAAACCGCAACAAAAACCGCACCAAAAACTGCACCAAAAATCAGCATCAAAACCTGCACCAAAAACTATATGTCGTGTTTTGGCGGACCGTCGGCACGAAAAAACATTCAAGTGAACATTTTTTTGTCCGTCGCGTCTGCCATTTTCTCCCGCATGCGCAGCAGAAACTCCGCCCCCTCCTCCCCGCACTTCAGAATGGGCAGCGCATGCGTTGAAAAACTGCATCCGCTGCCCACGTCGGGCACAAATTTCACAACGTGCGTCGGTACGTCAGCCCGATGCATAGCGACGGACCCATACCGACGCAAGTGTGAAAGAGGCCTTTATGAGCGTTGAATTAAAAAAAACACAAAAAAATGGAAAAAGCGGCGTGGGCTCCCTCGCAATTTTTCTGCGCCAGAGGGGGAAAGCTGACATATTTTTTACAGATGACACTGGCTTCGGGGATCAAAATGACAAGTAATGGTGAGTATGTAATCTATGTTTAATATACTGTATGTCTATATGTATGTCATGTATGTAATGTATGAATGTACTGTATGTAATATGTATGTATGTATGCAGTATGTATGTAGTATGTATGTAGCATGTATGCAGCATGTATGTAGTATATATGTAGCATGTATGCAGTATGTATGTAGTATGTATGCAGTATGTATGTATGTAGTATGTATGTAGCATGTAGTATGTATGTAGCATGTTTGCAGCATGTATGTAGTATGTATGTAGCATGTATGTAGTATGTATGTATGTAGTGTGTATGTGTCTAGTATGTATGTACTGTATGTAGTATGTAGTATGTATGTATGTATGCAGTGTGTATGTATGTAGTGTGTATGTATGTAGTATGTATGTAGTATGTATGTAGTATGTATGTATGTATGTATGTTGTATGTATATGTATGTAGTATGTATGTATGTATGTAGTATGTATGTATGTATGTATGTATGGAGTATGTATGGAGTATGTATGGAGTATTTTTTTTTTCATCATTCAACATATTAGCCGGATAATGGGACTACTACTGTCCCATCATTGGCTAATGTGTCAATCACTGTCAGTGTAGCAGACATCGTCCGATGGGACTTGTAGTCCCATCGGACGATGCCTGCACTGAGACACCCCGTACACCACACAGAGACACCCTGCATGCTGCAGAGACCCGACATGCTGCACAGAGACACCCTGCATGCCGCAGAGACCCTGCACGCCGCAGACGCGCCGCACAGAGACACCCCGCACGCCGCACAGAGACCCAGCATGCCGCACAGAGACCCCGCATGCCACACAGAGGCACCCCGCACGCCGCACAGAGACACCCCGCACGCCGCACAGAGACACCCCACATGCCGAACAGAGACACGCAGCACAGAGACACCCCGCATGCCGCACAGAGACCCCGCATAGAGCCCCGGCACACACGCAGAGAGCCCCACAGTCACGCACAAACACCGCCCGCACACACGCACAGAGTCTCCGCCCATGCACCACCCACGCACAGCCCACACTTCATTATATTGCATAATTTCACTATAGGAACTTCCGATTCCGATTTCCGATATCGCATAAATATCGGAACTCGGTATCGGAATTCCGATACAGCGAATATCGGCCGATACCCAATATTTGCAGTATCGGAATGCTCAAAACTACTGAGGGCTGATGTTAATATTCTGTGAAGTAGCCAATAGCCATAAAGGTTCCCAGGCTATTAATATCAGCTCACAGCTGTTTGCTTAGCCTTTACTGGCTACTTTACAGGAGAAAATTGATATAGGGTCCCCCTATAAAATCTAACTAACAAAGAGTAGACAGACAGCTGTGGGCTGATATTAATAGCCTAGGAAGGAGCCATGGATATTTGCCCCATCCCAGACTAAAAAAATCAGCTCTTAGCCGCCCCAGAAAACGCACATCTATAAGTTGCGCCCAATCTGGTGTTAAGCCTTACTCTTCCCATTTACACTGTAGTGGTGGCAAGTGGGGTAATAGATGGGGAGGTTGATGTCACCTTTGTATTGTCAGGTGACATCAAGCCCAGAGGTTAGTATCGGAGAGGTGTCTATAAGACGCCCCTAGTACTAACCCCACAGTGATATTACAAAAAAGCGCACACAGCCATAAAAAGTCCCTTAATTGAAATAATGACACAGTCTCTTTTATTGAACCTTAATTAAACTATGCTCACTGAATGCCTAATCCACTGAAGCTGTCTCCTGCAACAAAAAATAAAATAATAAACCTCAATATTTCTCACCTGTCCGCCGAGAAGATAATAATCCATAATGTTCCACACTGATTTGACTGCTCTCAAAGACAGCTGGCTATACACTGACACAGGAGTTAATCTCTCCTTAGTGTATAGCACTGAGCTGCCTTGAGAAAGGTCACCGGAATTCATCAGCTGATCAGCTCCGGTGATCTCACTTACGGCACCACTGCTGCGTGAGAAAGTTCACCGGAGTTCATGAGCTGATCAGCTCTGGTGATCTCCCTTATGACAGCTTAGCACTTTACACTGTGCGAGCAATGACACTCCTGTCAGTGTATCACTGGTGGCCAGATAGAGCAGTGACATCTCCCGATGTGACTGTTCTATAAGTGAGATCCCCATGGGAAACTCAGCATTATGTCGACTGCGGCGGACAGGTGAGTATATGGTGGTTTATTATTTTTGATTTTTATAGGAGACATGAGCATCTGGGATTGGGCGTTAGGTGAGTATAATGTGTATCTTTTTTTATTTGAATATGTATTTAATTGATTTATGCATTTTTTTAATTTCAGCACAGGCACTGCACCAGCTGATGAGAGACAACTTGTCCCATCAGTGGCTCCTGCTATCACGGTTATCAATGACAGCAGACCTAGGCTGATGGGAGGAGTAGTCTCTCATCAGTCTGAGCCTGCTGACCTGCAGTTAGCTTTTTACCGTGGGTCACAGCTGTGGGTCACAGTATCTTGACGGGATCACACTAACATCTGACAACGTGACCTCGCAGGGTTCTGATGGCAGTAACTGTCTACCGACAGCAAGGTTGCTGCTGATCAGAACCACTATGCCAGTGTTTCCCACATTGTCACACAGTTTGGGAAAAATTGGCGTTTGTGCTCTGTATGGCACTTGGCTATATTCAGCAATTAAATCGACAATTAAATTGGCAAATATTGCAATTTTGGCGATCGTGATCTGAACCAAATATTTATCTCTAAATATGATCACTGCACCCCTAGCTGAATTCATTGAGAGCTGTGGTTTGTAAAATGGGGTAAGTTAGGGGGGTTTCGCTGTTTTGGCCCCTCACATGCTATACCAATGTGACATGGCACCCTCAAACCAGTCCAGCAAAATCTGAAATCCAATTTGGTGCTTCTTCACTTCTGAGCTTTGCACTGTGCATAAAAAATAGATTACAACCACATATGGGTATTGATGTGAAGGAGAAATTGCACATCAATTTTTCAGGTACATTTTCTCCTATTACCCTTGTGAAAATACACTATTTGCGGCTAAAAGAATATTTTTGTGGAAAATTGTTTTTTTTTTCAAGGTTAAACATTCTAAACTTATGTGAAGCACCTGGTGGTTCAAGAGTGCTCACCACAGATTTAGTTGGTGGTCACTTTTGGAGGATTTCCACTGTTTTAGTACATTGGGGTCCATTTTCTTCTGTTACCCAAATGAAAATGAAAAAAATTGGGGCTAAAAGAACATATTTATGGAAAATGTGATTTTTTTTTTATTTCCACTGCACAGTTATACTTCCATGAAGCACCTGGGGGGTTAGGAGAAATTGCATAACAAATTATATGGTGTATTTTCTCTTGTAACTCTTGTAAAAATAAAAAAAATGGGGTTAAGAAAACATTTTTGTGGGAAAAATATGATTTTTTCTTTATACGGCTCAATGTTATACGCTTTTGTGAAGAACCTGGTTGTTCAAGATTCTCACCAAACATCTAGATAAGTTCCCTGAGGATATTGTTTCCAAAATAGGGTCACTTGTGGGGGTTTCCACTCTTTAGGAACATCAGGGGCTGTCCAAACGCAACATGGCATCCGCTAATGATTCCAGAAAATTTTACATTCCAAAAGTCAAATGGCGCTCATTTCCTTTCAGTCTCTGCTGTGTGCCAAAACAATAGTTTTCTCTTACATATGGGGCATCAGCGTACTCAGGAGAAATGGCACAACACATTTTATGGTGCAAGTTCTCCTGTTACCCTTATGAAAATGCAAACTTTGGGGCTAAAAAACATTTATGTGGGAAGCATGTGATTGCTTTGTTTTTATGGCTTAAACAGAATAGTTTACACTGTTGCATAAAGGTATGGGTATCCAATATGTTTCCCTTACAACTAGTATTGCCAAATTAATAAAATAGAAAATAATGATTAAAGAAATATAATTTTTATAATTATAGTAATAGTTATTGACCAAGCAGTACATCATAAATTATATACAGAACCTATTGATTTCAATTGCAAATTGTAGGTATCTTGATCTTGTTTATGAAAAAAGCATTGAACACAATTAACACATGTTGTTCTTCCAAAACGTATTAAACACAGAACACTATATACTGTCATGTATCATACAATTTCAAGCCAAGTCAAGTTGCGCAAGTAAAAACTCGTAATTACTGCGCTCCTGTGAAAGTTGTGAAAGATCCTATCCCATGTAAACTTTCTAGAAAACTTGGCACGCAGGTAAATGTTGTAAGAAGATAATTTTATTGTGTGCAGGCAATCCAAAAATAAGGAAGACGTTTCGGTCTTATAATGACCTTCACCAGTCAGATAGATTGCAGTGTGTACAGAGTTACAGGCAAAAATAAACACTCAGGATCAGCAACATGTTCTGCAGCAGAGTGTGGCCACATCTCCCGTATCACTCTCTTGGCTAGTGTTTTCTAAGGACTTACGGTACTTAATATTGACATTTCTCTGATTTCAAAATGGCTCCCATTTATTTCAGCTGCCACAAAGAACATATACCCTACTGTTGGTAATGTATTTTAATAAGTATCTTAAGTCCATTTTACATATTGTTTTGGCTTCTTAGTAGTGTTAATACTACTGTTAAAATATGTCTTGCCATCAGAAAATCACAATGATTATTTATTATTATCTCAGACCAGCAAACTGAATTATATATGCTAACTCCTGAAACAATACTTGCATCATAAATAATAGTAAAATGCATGCATTAGTTAGGCAAGACCAATTTCAGTACATACATTATGAAACACAAACATTCAGGTATGAACTTGTGCTGAAATCATTCTAAGGTGTACTCGTTTACATCGGGTGAATTGTTTTCAGGGATATTATGCCAACCACTACCTGTCTCACAGGATAAACCAGCTGAATTATCATTGATTATTGAGTTTCCTCCACAATAAACAAGGAAAACATGACCATGTTGGGTTTTAAGTCATGAAAGATCACTCCAAGTATACAGTATGCATAGGCTGATACAAAGTGAAACAGAGCTCACGAATATGAAGAGTAATATAGTAGCAGATTTACTAGTCCACTAGTGATAATCTGCTACTAAGTCAGTAATTTTATCAAAACTACAGCAAGCTGTCTAATAAGCCACAGATCGCTGGAATCGGGGTCTCTGCCAGATTAGGTGGTAGTGTCAGATTAGGTGTTAGGGCTGGCAGGACGCACCGAGTAAATATGGAGATAGTATAGGTGCGCTCGCAGCCCGGGGTCCACCGTGCAGGAGTGGAACCTGCTGATAGTAGATGGCAGCACTATATGGTGGTACAACGCCTGAATAGACACGGGTTCCGTCACCCGGTCTGTATAGGAGTGAACCCTGTTGCTTCACAGAGTCACCGGGATTAAAGGAAATGCTGTGCTCTTTTAACCTCACAGAGGATCACAGCTCACAAACGGAGCAGGTAGCATACAGTGGTCGTTTAGTCAGCAACAGCACTCAAACAACTACTCTCCGGAGGTGCCGGAATTCTAGTGGCTATACACCAGCCCTAAATTCACACACACAACTCCTCTCCGGAGGTGCCAGAATTCTAGTGGCTACACAGCCATCCCTGAGCACATGCTGACACAGACAACAAAGTAGCTAAGCTCATATGCTCATAAACATAAGTTGATACCAGCGCATGGCTGGGGGCCATGTAAACCTTTTATAGAGAAAGCTCTCCAGGACCTTCCTAGTGGTCCAATAGGAACTGCTTCAGGACCTGAGCATGTGATCCCTGACCTCCAATGAGAGGTCGTCCCTTGGACATGCTCAGTAGCGGAAAAGCAGGATTTAGTCCCAGGAGCGTCTGCTCGCCACTGAAAAGTGCTGGTTACAATGGCTGAGCCTGGAAGATCAGCAGTAACCAAGTGCACGGTATCTGACTGAGCCAGATGCTGGGACCGATGTCTCCACTGAGCAGGCTCCACTGCAGCTGAAGAAGAACGGGAGATTCCCCCTGTGCAGCGGTGGGAACTCGACACCTAACATTAGGTAGTACAAACCTGGTGACAGATTCCCTTTAAGAAACTTCTGCCTACCTTTAATTTGTATACACTATGACCATTTAGTCCTCAACAGCAGGGTAAAGTAGACAGAAGAGGGCCCCTGTTCAAGAACAATATATGGGCCCTTTGTAGTCCTCTAGATCATTGTAATGCACAATTCCACATGCTTTGGAGGTAGAAGTGGATCCCCTTATCTCTTAGGCCCCTGTACAGCTGATCAGGTTTCACCAATGGCATTTCCACCTCTGCTCACCAGCCTCTCCCAGTAAACTATCAGCCAAATCTGTGGTGTGTCAAACTCAAGTACAAGGAAGACAACATATTGTTTGAAGATCATGGACTTTGTGACAGGTTTCCTGGTCTGTTTACCTAATAATTTAATTCCTCACTAATCCTCCTTGATATTTCATACAATAAAATATTATATGAATTTCTCCTAAGCGAAACTCACACCTGTCCTGCTGCTGCATCTCCCCACCTAGTTCTCCACTCTCTCCGGAACAGTCTTTGAATTGGTCTTCTTTGCTCTTTGGTGTTCCACTATAGACTAGGCCTGACATACCATATTTTTGGACCATAAGACGCACTTTTTTCCTTCAAATTTGGGAGGAAAGTGTGGGTGCATCTTTGCGTCTTATGGTACGGATGTAATGGGGAGGGGGCAGAGGCGAGTGGGATCGCACTGATAACCCACTTGCAGGAGGCAGAAAAATGTCTCTGCAGCCGAAATCCAGTGCTGGGGAAACCACATGGTCCCGATGATTAAAGTGCAGTGAATATTCATTAACCGCTTCCCCGCCCACCTGACAGCGCTGAGCAGTGAGCGGGGAGCAGCAAATGAATAGTCCTTCACTTAAGCAGCGGACACACATGGTTTCCCCAGCACCGGATTCCTGCAGCACCTGGGGAGAACTGTGTGTGGAGTGGAGGAGGGGGCAGCAGCAGCAGGGGCCAGGGAAGACAAGATCGCTGCATACCTGCCTGGGCTGTGCTGGATGCTGAGTGCATAAAGACCTCTGTGATGTCATGAAGTAGGCGGGCTGTAGCATCACATGGCAGCACAGAGCCCTCCCTCTTCTTGATGTCATCTCAAGTCCTTCAGACGCCGCACTAGAATCTGCAAGCTTACTCTTATGACCTGTGCTGTGGAGAGGCAGCAAGAGGGAGGACTCTGTGTGTGCAGTCATGGGAAGCTCCAGCTTTTTACCTCACCACAGTGTGGCTGGCTGCCACAATTAAAAGGTTAGTCTTTACAACACACAATAAAGCACTCTGCCACTCCTGTGGTGAACTAAAACTCCCAGCATGCCATAGGATCTGCAGGACATGCTGGGAGTTATAGTTGTCCCATGGGTTCTTAAAGCAGCACTCCAGTGTTATTTTTCAGTGCTGGAGTGGTGCTTTCAATATAAGACCTGTGCCCCCATTCTTATACTCACCCTCCAGCATCTTCATATAGTACTTTACAGACGCCACACTGGTCCCGCAGCACCATCTTCTACCCACAGCTACCAACATAATAACATACTATTATATAGAATAGCACCACATATAATAGTATGTTATTTATGTTATTAAATATTTTACCACATTTTTTTGGTTCAAATATTTTTTCCCTATTTTCCACATCTAAAACCTGGGTGCGTCTTATAGTCCAGTGCGTCTTATAGTCTGAAAAATACGGTAGTTATGTGAGGTGCAATGCCATCACTTGGAGTGAGAAGCACATTAATGAAAAACATCTCCCTTCTTGATCTTGTGAGGCCTACTTAGCACCGGAAAACCAAATAATGAAAATCAAAGAAAAACAATACTAAGACCAATACAAAACAACTATGAAGGAAAATTTCTATGAAATATTTCAATTAAATTTAGGGCCAATGTATGGTAGAGATACCTATAAGAAGGTTTGCTATTAAAAAATAGCATGGAAGTTCAAGTTCCTATAGTGAATGTCTTGAAATTCTTTTAATTTTCTGATTTTGTGACTTGAAAGAGATTTAGTCCAGGAAATGCTGTTTGAAATATAGTAATATTGAATATTTTAATATTATTACTTTATAAATTACTGAGTTGAATTTATCCAGAAAAGGTGCTACAGTAATGGGTAAATTCGAATCCTTGTTAGCGATACTTGTAAATAGTGATGAGCGAGTATACTCGTTACTTGGGTTTCCCTGAGCATTCTCGAGTGTCCTCTGAGTATTTTGGCGTGCTCAGAAATTTAGTTTTCATTGCCGCAGCTGCATGATTTGTGACTGCTAGATAGGCTGAATACATGTGGGGGTTGCGTGTTTGTGGGAATCCCCACATGTATTCAGCCTATCTAGCAGCCATAAATCATGCAGCTGAGGCGGCTGTCACGATAATATAAATATGTCATATTCTGAGTATACTTCAAGAAGGTTCCATGGTTTTACAGACACACGCTGTGGGCTTTTTGACCCCTCTCTCAGCTCCTTCTCACTACACACTCTGTGCAACATGATACTAGTGTGCTAGCAGCCTCCACTGAGTAGTTTATGGCCGTAAGCTGGCTGAATGCAGTTGTGGAAACGTGCTCTTTTGTTCATTTAAAAACTCAATTGTAGGGCATAACTTGATCACAATTAGTGATAGAGATATAAAAGTTACATATTTCAAATGTCCACTGATAGATCAAGGTGCTTCCTTCACTTCTAAACTCTGCCATGCACCTAAACAGTAGTTCCCCCACATATGGGGAATCAGCGTACTCAGGACAAATTGCACAATAACTTTTGTGGTTCAAGTTCTCCTGTTACCCTTGGGAAAACAAAAAAATTTGGATCTGAAATAATTTTTTGGTGAAAAAAGTTAAATGTTCATTTTTTTTTAAACATTCCAAAAATTCCTGTGAAGCACCAGAAGGGTTAATAAACTTATTGAATGTGGTTTTGCGCACCTTGAGGGTTCAGTTTTTAGAATGGGGTCACTTTTGGGTATTTTCTATCATATAGACCCCTCAAAGTGACTTAAAATATGATGTTGTGCCTAAAAAAAAATGGTGTTGTAAAAATGAGAAATCACTAGTCAACTTTTAACCCTTATAACTCCCTAACAAAAAAAAGTTGGTTCCAAAATTGTGCTGATGTAAAGTAGACATGTGGGAAATGTTACTTATTAAGTATTTTGTGTAACATATCTGTGTGATTTAAGGGCATGAAAATTAAAAGTTGGAAAATTGCAAAACTTTCAACATTTTCGCCAAATTTCCGTTTTTTTCACAAAAACGTAGGTAATATCAAATAAATTTTACAACTGTCATGAGGTACGATATGTCATGAGAAAACAGGGTCCGAATCACTGGGATCCATTGAAGCGTTCCAGAGTTATAGCTTCATAAAGGGACAGTGGTCAGAATTGCAAAAAATGACCTGGTCATTAACATGCAAACCACCCTTGGGGGTAAATGTGTTAAATATGAGTGTCTGGTCAAAGGGTTTGAATACTTATGACCATGTGATATTTCAGTTTTTCTCTATCAATAAATTTCCAAAAATTTCTACATTTCTGTTTTTTTCAGTCAAGATGGTGTGCAGAGTGTACATTAATGAGAAAAAAATGAACTTTTTTGAATTTACCAATTGGCTGCAATGAAACAAATAGTGAAAAATTTAAAGGGGTCTAAATACTTTCCGTGCCCACTGTATATTTGTTCCGCTCCTATCGCCGAGCAGGATACCTAATCCCTGCCTGACTCTGGCGATAAGCTCTGCATCGGGAAGGACAGGATGTGAGCTAGTCAATCCCCACTACCACTAAAGACAGATGGGATACACAAACAAGGGGGAACACTTAGCTTGAATAGGCTCAGAGAGAAACAAGGACATCCACCAAACACCAGAGAGGAAGATAGCAGACTGCTATAGCTCCAAGCTGCAACAGGGAACTGGAAATAGAAGTATCAACCGCTCCTTCCAGCAGCAAGTTGGGAGTTATATACACCCTGGTACAGGTGTGTCAACTAGGGCTAGGACAGGCTGCCACTGGGTCCTAAAGTCATAAAGCCCAGGAAGAAGTCTGGAAAGCAAACTGCTGAGACCTTCTGCAGTCAGATGCAGAGCGACGGTCTGCAGCCTCTGACACACCCATGACATGGGTAGGTCCTGGACGAGCAGTATGTGAACTCAAGGTGCCAAGCTTCGGTGATGTAGGACCTGGAAAAGCAGGCTCCATTGCATATAGTGCTGAAAGATTTTTGTTCTATGGGCCCGGATTCAAGGGTCCAAGTTTTACCTGCAGCTGAAAGAGCTGGGTGGGATCTGTGGCTCATTTACCTCCAGTTCCAGGTCTTGGAACGGACTGTAAAAGGCAGTTCACCAGACTCATTTAGGTCAGTGAGTGGAGGTGTGCAGACTTCCAGTGTTGTCTATCTTTGCTAAGGACTAAAGATCTGGACACTAACATTAGGCAAATCCGCACTACTGTAAGGTTTAACTGTATGTTGTCGCTTTGCTTCAGAAATGGCTGCTTGGTTTTGTAATCCTGACCTGTTTATGGATACTTAATAAACTGCCTTTTTATTTGAACTGAAGAAATCGGACCTCTGTGTGTGTACCAGGAACGATCAGAGAGCTGATACCTTTCAACATATATGTATATACACGATGGGGCAGTGGCACCGCTTGTCTTAAGGTAAATACACCGGTTTATATGGCTTCAACTCCCTCCTCTGTTCTTTATATACTTACTACTGGATATTTTTTACCAGTTCATTTGTGCGCACATTGTTTGGTCAGCTCAGCATTTGATATGTTCAGGTACACTAGTACTTATTTTGGTAAGGTGCTAATATAACCGTTATGTCAGATTGCCTTTGACTCGTGGTTCCACCTAGTAGTTGTCTCCATCATTCAATCCTGTTGTTTGTATTTAGTATTTTACAATATATTTCCAATAAAATGTATGGTTTTATTATTTGGATCCCTTTGGTGCGTTTCTTGTAGGCTGTATGTATTTTTGCACTGGGAATAGGTTCCTTATATAGGCACAGGTGATTTGGTTTTCACTCTCTGTGCATTGTTATCTATATCTGCTTATATGTATATGCAGTATACAGTACAGACCAAAAGTTTGGACACACCTTCTCATTTTAAAGATTTTTCTGCATTTTCATGAAGTCTTCTTTATATGTGTGTGTGTATATATATATATATATATATATATATATATATATATATATATATATATATATATATATATATATATATATATATATATACATATATATATATGTGTGTGCACGTGTGTTGGTTCTTCATACAAATAGTCAGCACTATTTGTGTATAGGCCATAAGAACTCTTTTAGAAAAGGTCATAAAAGTTATATAATGGAATGACTCATGAAGATGCCAGCCCTACCCTACAGCCAACACGCATTATTATTATTATTGCATAAATTGTATAGAAGGAAGTTGCCTAGAACAAATACAAAGCTGAGTCAGTTGATTGCATGTGATTCTCATAATATACCTTAGTCAAGTGGAAAAAATGCAAAGCGCAGGAATGTATTCCCCCGAATGATCTTGTCATAAATCAAATAGGACAATCTAAAATAGAAAAAAAGTAAATAAATTAATTGATTGTGATTGGTGGTAAAACCTGTCATATTGTGTGATTTTTTTTTTCAAAGTATAGCACATGATAATAACACAATAGTCCCAAACAATAAAGCCAGTAACACGTTGATGAAAAATCATGGAATGCAAAAATACTATGTAAAGCAGCAAGGGAGTTATACATAGAAATTGAATGTAGTTTAGCTGTGCAACACATGAAAGTACTAGCAATAGGTAAATGAGGACAGATTATATAAATTATAGAGGCTAATAAGATATTCCATTTAATTATCACTCATTATGGCTGGGAAAACTATTCCCATGGAGGACATTATGAGCCTTAAGAGCATGCGCTAATGAATGATTGGAATAATGAGAATACTTTAACCTCAGTTCAAGAATCTCAACTCATAATTGAATATGTCTACCTTGATAGTCCTGTAATTCAGTAAATGATTAGTTGGAATAAGATTATTGCAAAAAATGTAGATAAAGATTGGTGGAGTGTGCCACTCCATCTGACCACTTACCACAGTCACGTAGAGAAAAGATGGTTTTGTATATCATTGGTCCTTTCCTCTGGGGTCTTTGGGAGATTCAGTGACAACCGAGCCAGTTACTTTCTTAGACTTCAGTGAAGATCTCAGCAAACATACGTGGCCACATTTTTCCTACTCTAAACTGTAACAATCAGAGGACTTATGTTCTCCTAAGAGGAGGTAATCCCAGAGAACAGAGGATAGACTAATTATATAAATTTTGATCACCAGGGTTATAGCTAGGATATGATAGGCAACACAGCAATCTTTGACTGTCTGCAAAATAATAGTAGTAATGATGTAATGAATTATATTAAAGAATTCAATACATCATTAATGAATTAAGATGCTATTTAGGATACTAGTTGAAATTGGTCTGTGGCCTATAATGTGAATGGTCTGGCTGGAAACCAAGGTAGAGAACAAAAGACATTGATTCTCTGGATTTTACTGATCCCATTAGAGAAACCAACCTGGGCAGGAAAGGTTGGTTCATAGAGCTGCTGAAGCATGTTCTGGGGGGTCCTTCTTATACTTTTGCAGCTCACTACTAATTGGTTTAACTAATAAACTTTCCCAGTTTCAATTTACCTTGAAATGCAGATGTCAGTTTCTTTCCAGCTATTACACTGATGCCTCCACTCTGTGTCAGTCATTGCAGCGGTTGCTTATCCACTTCAGAATAGCACAAAAAGTCATCAACTACTAATATGACCTCTCATCCACAAAACTCACCAGTATGCTGCACGTCCCTCATCTGTCTACCACCCTACTCATGCTCTCTGTTTTGCTAATGATTTAAGACTAGCAATCTTTCACTCCTGTGTTCAAGACATTCCTTGTGCTGCACAAGATCTCTGAAATACACTATCACATACCATTTAAGTACCGTAATTAAGCGTGTCCATAGTTTTAAGCATTCCCTAATAAGACATTTTTTAGGCAAGCCTATCACATCACCTCTAAAATCTAACTTCGCTCAGTTATTTGTTCCTACATTTTTACTCTTAAGGTACCTTCACACGAAACGACTTTGTATCGATATCGCTAGCGATCCGTGACGTTGCAGCGTCCTCGCTAGCGATATCGTTTAGTTTGACACGCAGCAGCGATCAGGATCCTGCTGTGATGTCGCTGGTCACTGAATAAAGTCCAGAACTTTATTTGGTCGTCCGATCGCCGTGTATCGTTGTGTTTGAAAGCAAAAGCAACGATACCAGCGATGTTTTACACTGGTAACCAGGGTAAATATCGGGTTACTAAGCGCAGGGCCGCGCTTAGTAACCCGATGTTTACCCTGGTTACCAGCGTAAAAGTAAAAAAAACAAACAGTACATACTCACCTGCGCGTCCCCCAGCATCTGCTTCCTGACACTTACTGAGCGCTGGCCCTAAAGTGAAAGTGAAAGCACAGCGGTGACGTCACCGCTCTGCTGTTAGGGCCGGAGCTCAGTCAGTGTCAGGAAGCAGACGCTGGGGGACGCGCAGGTGAGCATGTACTGTTTGTTTTTTTTACTTTTACGCTGGTAACCAGGGTAAACATCGGGTTACTAAGCGCGGCCCTGCGCTTAGCAACCCGATGTTTACCCTGGTTACCCGGGGACCTCGGCATCGTTGGTCGCTGGAGAGCGGTCTGTGTGACAGTTCCCCAGCGATCAAACAGCGACGCTGCAGCGATCGGCATCATTGTCGCTATCGCTGCAGAGTCGCTTCGTGTGAAGGTACCTTTAGTCCATTCTTTATCCTGTTTCCCCACACCACATGCACACAGTAGGACTTCATATCTGTGAATATATAGATGATTCCTGGAACCCAATTCACACAGATTTACATGAATACCCTTGCTCATTATTAATATAATGGCTGGACCATACAATACAAGCACTTTTTAGCTTTTGAGTCAAATCTATTTCATTATAGATTGTAAGCTTTCGAGAAGGGAACTCACTTCAACTTCACTCTATTATTTGAATGGATGAACTATGTGTCTGCAATGTCTGATTGTACTCATACATGTACTCTCTGAACTGTAAAGTGCAATGGAATATGATGGTACTATATTAATTAAGTTATTATTATTTTTGTTATAATCCTCTCCTATCTAGAAATATGAATATGATTTCAAAACAGAAATACATTTGATATACAGTTGTATCAGAGGAATCAGTGGAAAAAAGAAATCACATGCTAAGTAAATTATTTTCTTATTTTACAACAGTGTCCTTATGCACCCACAGGATGTATAGCTAAATTTTTTAATTGCTTAAAAAGATGTTTTTAGTTATCTATTTGAAACATTTTCTTCTTTCATCAGCTACTGTATCTGCATTCAAATATGCCCCAATTCAACATAGCCTTTGCGTTTTTTGGGGTTTTTTTTTAGTTTTATGTGTTTTGCACCTTTTTATAGTTTGAACTCAATACTCAAACTATTTGGGATTTTTGTTAAGTCTATTTTATATGTGCTCTCCTGTCTTTTTTGTTTTCTGCTTTGTGGGCAGAGTTTAGTGATTCCAGGTATTTTTTCCTGATTCATATATTGTGACTTTTTAAAAAGTCGCAAAACTTCTTGCAACTATAGTCCAGTTCCCCCCCTGGTGTATTTTTGAGTACACCAGTATTTTGGCAAAAATGTATTTGCCATTTTGCAAAACATGAGACACCATTTTCGACTTTCTGTCAAATCTTTGAGGAATTTGGCTCCAAAATGGGCAACTAATAACACAAGACAAAAAAGGAAAGTGATTTAAAAAAAATGCAAATAAAGGGTTGGGGCCAATGTCTTAAAGTATGTTTACTCCTAAAATACCAACAATTAAAATAAAAAAAGCTTACGTTCTTACACCTAACCCTGCTGATGCCTTTGCCAGGATATTAGGAAACAGGATATTTTGTCACCAACGTGAATCATTGTATCAAATAAAAAAAAGCCTACCTAACACTCTGGAACAGGATATATAGCACTGAGTTATGGCTTGTAAAAATAAGTGTGTTTAATACTACTTCAGTGTAATTTTTTAGGATAAATTACAAAGTTAATGGAAAGTTTTTCTTCATTTATTACATACAGTATTTGTGATAGTATGACAGCTGATGAAATAGACAAGGTATAGCTAAGAAAAGAAAGTGATATTACATAATGAGTTTAGAGAACAAATTACAATTTAGAATCAAGTATCTTGGACGGTTGTAAATTCACATTTGTAAACTAGGTCTAAGGCCGGCGTCACACTTGGCGTAAGACAATACGCCACGTATTATACGTCCGTACTACGGCCGTAATACGGAGAAATGTTCCCAAAATATTGATCCGTAGTCAGGGTGTGTCAGCGTATTTTGCGCATGGCATCCTCCGTATGTAATCCGTATGGCATCCGTACTGCGAGATTTTCGCGCAGGCTTGCAAAACCGACATCTAATGGATTTATGTGCTCAAATGTTCAGGAAAATATATATACAGTATATATATATATATATATATATATACACTCACCGGCCACTTTATTAGGTACACCATGCTAGTAACGGGTTGGACCCCCTTTTGCCTTCAGAACTGCCTCAATTCTTCATGGCATAGATTCAACAAGGTGCTGGAAGCATTCCTCAGAGATTTTGGTCCATATTGACATGATGGCATCACACAGTTGCCGCAGATTTGTCGGCTGCACATCCCAAAGATGCTCCATACAAGGCAGGATGGATCCATGCTTTCATGTTGTTTACGCCAAATTCTGACCCTACCATCCGAATGTCGCAGCAGAAATCGAGACTCATCAGACCAAGCAACGTTTTTCCAATCTTCTACTGTCCAATTTCAATGAGCTTGTACAAATTGTAGCCTCAGTTTCCTGTTCTTAGCTGAAAGGAGTGGTACCCGGTGTGGTCTTCTGCTGCTGTAGCCCATCTGCCTCAAAGTTCGACGCACTGTGCGTTCAGAGATGCTCTTAGGCCTACCTTGGTTGTAACGGGTGGCGATTTGAGTCACTGTTGCCTTTCTATTAGCTCGAACCAGTCTGCCCATTCTCCTCTGACCTCTGGCATCAACAAGGCATTTCCGCCCACAGAACTGCCGCTCACTGGATTTTTTTTCTTTTTCGGACCATTCTCTGTAAACCCTAGAGATGGTTGTGCGTGAAAATCCCAGTAGATCAGCAGTTTCTGAAATACTCAGACCAGCCCTTCTGGCACCAACAACCATGCCACGTTCAAAGGCACTCAAATCACCTTTCTTCCCCATACTGATGCTCGGTTTGAACTGCAGGAGATTGTCTTGACCATGTCTACATGCCTAAATGCACTGAGTTGCCGCCATGTGATTGGCTGATTAGAAATTAAGTGTTAACAAGAAGTTGGACAGGTGTACCTAATAAAGTGGCCGGTGAGTGTATATATATATGTCATTGAGATACATATATATATATATTCTGTATTTAGATTTCATTCAGCGCGATATCTGTCAACAGCCGGTAATTCAATTGCCAGCTTTTCATTTCTCCTGCACAAACCCGACAGGATATGAGACATGGTTTACATATAGTAAACCATCTCATATCCCCATTTTTTTTGCATATTCCACACTACTAATGTTAGTAGTGTGTATGTGCAAAATTTCAGCGCTGTAGCTGCTAAAATAAAGGGTTAAATGGCGGAAAAAATTGGCGTGGGCTCCCGCGCAATTTTCTCCACTAGAATGGTAAAGCCAGTGACTGAGGGCAGATATTAATAGCCAGGAGAGGGTCCATGGTTATTGCCCCCCCCCCCCGGCTACAAACATCTGCCCCCAGCCACCCCAGAAAAGGCACATCTGGAAGATGCGCCTATTCTGGCACTTGGCCACTCTCTTCCCACTCCCTGTAGCGGTGGGATATGGGGTAATGAAGGGTTAATGCCACCTTGCTATTGTAAGGTGACATTAAGCCAGATTAATAATGGAGAGGCGTCAATTATGACACCTATCCATTATTAATCCAATTGTTTGAAAGGGTTAAAAAACACACACACACATGATTTAAAAGTATTTTAATGAAATAAACACAACGGTTGTTTTAATAATTTATTGCTCTCTCAATCCATTTGCAGGCCCTCGCTTGGCAAAATAATAAACGCACAAGATACATACCCTCAGCTGAACCGTCACGTCCCACGAGGTAATCCATCTGAAGGGGTTAATTATTTTACAGGCAGGAGCCCTGCAAATGCAGCTGTGCTCTGTGTCTGTAAGCCCTGGCGAATGAAGGAAATGTACCTTCAATGACCTACATTTCCTTCAGTCGCGGTGATGCGCCCCCTGGTGGATGTCCTCATATGACCTGGAGCGTGGGAAAAAATTCCCAGGCTGCAGTTCATGAGAACATCCAGCAGGGGCGCATCACCGCGACTCAATGTAAGTACAGATCCAGCTTTCCTTTCAGCACCCGTGGGATTACAGGCACGAGCGAGTGGTTTATCGCAGCTCGTGCCTGTAATATTAGTTAACCCCTTCAGATGGATTACCTCGTTGGACGTGATAGGTCATCTGAGGGTATGTATCTTGTGCGTTTATTATTTTGCCAAGCGAGGGGCTGCAAATGGATTGAGAGAGCAATAAATTATTAAAACAACCGCTGTGTTTATTTCATTAAAATACTTTTAAATCATGTATGTGTGTTTTTTAACCCTTTCAAACAATTGGATTAATAATGGATAGGTGTCATAATTGACGCCTCTCCATTATTAACCTGGCTTAATGTCACCTTACAATAGCAAGGTGGCATTAACCCTTCATTACCCCATATCCCACCGCTACACGGGAGTGGGAAGAGAGTGGCCAAGTGCCAGAATAGGCGCATCTTCCAGATGTGCCTTTTCTGGGGTGGCTGGGGGCAGATGTTTGTAGCCCGGGGGGGGGCAATAACCATGTACCCTCTTCTGGCTATTAATATCTGCCCTCAGTCACTGGCTTTACCATTCTGGCGGAGAAAATTGCGCGGGAGCCCACGCCAATTTTTTCCGCCATTTAACCCTTTATTTTAGCAGCTACAGCGCTGAAATTTTGCACATACACACTACTAACAGTAGTGTGGAATATGCAAAAAAAATGCGGATATGAGATGGTTTACTGTATGTAAACCATGTCTCATATCCTGTCGGGTTTGTGCAGGAGAAATGAAAAGCCGGCAATTGAATTACCGACTTTTCACTAACACCGCTGCGTATTTCTCGCAAGTCACACTGCTGGTCCATGTGGAATCCGTATTTTTCTCGCCCCCATAGACTTTCATTGGCGATTTTTTTTGCGCAATACGCTGACAAACGCAGCATGCTGCGATTTTGTACGGCCGTAGAAAGGCTGATAGGAGCAGCCCTATTGAGAATAATTGTGCTGTATGTTATGCGAGTTTTACGGACGTAGTTTCTGCGCTCTTACGTCCGTAAAACTCGCATGTGTGACGCCGGCCTAAGAGGTAAGGTTTCTCCTTGTGAAGAGGCAATTTGCATTTGTAAATTAAGAATTTATGAGCTTCGAAATGTCAATTTTACATTTATTTTACAATTTAGCTGAAAAGTGTTATTGTCCATGTTCATGGCCTAGTACGAAAGGAGAATGCCACTTATTAAGTCAGCTCAGGGCCTCTTCCTATCATCTCTGATCTTAGAATATCTTGTCTATGTGTTAAATATACAGTATGTACTGTATATATATACACTGCTCAAAAAATAAAGGGAACAATTATATAACAGAATATAACTCCAAGTAAATCAAACTTCTTTGAAATCAAACTGTCCACCTAGGAAGCAACATTGTTTGACAATCAATTTCATATGCAAATGGAATAGACAACAGATGGAAATTATCAGCAATTATCAAGACACACTCAATAAAGGAGTGATTCTGCAGGTGGGGACCACAGACCACATCTCGGTACCATTGCTTTCTGGCTGATGTTTTGGTCATTTTTGAATGTTGGTTGTGCTTTCAGACTCGTGATAGCATGAGACAGAGTCTACAACCCACACAAGTGGCTCAGGTAGTGCAGCTCATCCAGGATGGCACATCATTGCCAGCTGTGGCAAGAAGGTTTGCTGTGCCTGTCAGCGTAGTGTCCAGAGGCTGGAGGCGCTACCAGGAAACAGGCCAGTACACCAGGAGATATGGAAGGGGCCGTAGGAGGGCAACAGTCCAGCAGCAGGACTGCTACCTCAGCCTTTGTGCAAGGAGGAACAAGGGGAGCACTGCCAGAGCCCTGCAAAATGACCTCCAGCAAGCCACAAATGTGCATGTGTCTGCACAAATGGTTAGAAGCCGACTCCATGAGGATGGTCTGAGTGCCCGACGTCCACAGATGGGGGTTGTTCTCACAGCCCAACACTGTGCAGGATGCTTGGCATTTGCCACAGAACACCTGGATTGGCAAATTCGCCACTGGTGCCCTGTGCTCTTCACAGTTGAAAGCAGGTTCACACTGAGCACATGTGACAGACGTGACAGAGTCTGGAGATACCATGGAGAGCAATCTGCTGCCTGCAACATCCTTCAGCATGACCAGTTTAGCAGTGGGTCAGTATTGGTGTGGGGTGGCATTTCTTTGGAGGGCTGCACAGCCCTCCATGTGCTCACCAGAGGTAGCCTGACTGCCATTAGGAGCCAAGATGAGATCCTCAGACCCCTTGTGAGACCATATGCTGGTGCGGTTGGCCCTGGGTTCCTCCTAATGCAGGACAATGCCAGACTTAATGTGGCTGGAGTGTGTCAGCAGTTCCTGCAAGATGAAGGCATTGAAGCTATAGACTGGCCCGCCCATTCCCCAGAACCTGAATCCAATTGAACACATCTGGGACATCATGTCTCACACTATCCACCAATGTCACATTGCACAACAGACTGTCCAGGAGTTGGCGGATACTTTAGTCCAGGTCTGGGAGGAGATCCCTCAGGGTACCATCTGCCGCCTCATCAGGAGCATGCCCAGGTGTTGTAGGTAGGTCATACAGGCACGTGGAAACCACACACACTACTGAGCATCATTTCCTTGTCTTGAGGCATTTCCACTGAACTTGGATCAGCCTGTAACTTCATTTTCCACTTTGATTTTGAGCATCATTCCAACTCCAGACCTCCGTGGGATATTAGTTGTGATTTACTTTGATCATTTTTAGGTTTTATTGTTCTCAACCCATTCCATTATGTAATGAATAAAGATTTATAACTAGAATATTTCATTCAGTGATATCTAGGATGTGAGATTTTAGTGTTCCCTTTATTTTGAGTATTGTATGTATATATATATATATATATATATATATATATATATATATATATAATATTTTAAAATGTTCTTTTAACAGAATCTTTTAGTCCCATTAGGTAATTCTCCATTGCATTTTATGAATGTGTGCTCATAGGCCCAAAACAATACTCACTGACACAGGACAGCTCCTCTGTATTCTTTACTATGTGTCCCACCAGTCATCTGTGTGTTATTTTAAAGTAGGCTACAATAGGTACATAGTAATGCAATAAGTGAAATAGCCCACACATGGCAGGAAATGGCCCCAGATACAATTTATGTAGATGAAAACACATGGACTAATGGAAACAAAACCCTAACTAACGCACCACCTATGAGCTCCTATGTTAGTACTGTTGTGATGCTCCTGACTGGGAAAGTAACATTAGTTTAGGAAAGAAATCATGTCTTCTACTAAGTTAACCTCTACCGCAACATGTGTCTTGCTGTAAAGGCTTTGTCTGGTAGTGGGTTTCAGGTAACATTTCCCTGTTAACTTTAGCACTGTTCTCAGCTATGTTGAACAATGCCATACACAATGAATAGAGTGGTAGAAAGTATCGCCAGCCATGCTTCATTTAACAAGAAGTTTCAAAGCTGCTTTCAGGATTGGGGAGTTTCAGGGAATGGACCCTCGGTGATCAAGTCATACCAATCTTGTGAATAGTTTATAACTTGATAAAATGGGAATAAGCATAATAAACTGGATCTTCAATGCATTTGCTGATACACTAAAAAAAGTTTAAAGGACAAAAAAAGAAAATTGAGTCCTATCTTCATTTTGGGGAGGGGAGCAATGGCTCTCCCAGTGGTCTACAGTGTCATGTACAATTTTGGGCACCCCTGGTCAAAATTGCTGTGATTGTGAACAGTTAAGCAAGTTGAAGATGAAATGATCTCTAAAAAACTAAAATTAAAGATGACACATTTCCTTTCTATTTTAGGAAAATATATATATACTAGATGGCAGCCCGATTCTAAAGAATCGGGAGTCTAGAATCCATATATACTTTATTTATTCAAATGTAAGAATAATACAATTAATAAATAATAGTAAGAAAGAACAAAAAATGGCTGCACTCACCAGCTCTTGACAATTCTTGTTATTTAAGGTACAGTTACACAGGATCCATGAACATGCTTATGAGGGGAGGAATGAAAGACATCAGACAACAACTTTGCGTGTTGTGGCAAATGCCACAACAACGGTTCTTTGCTTAAGAACAATAATGTAAATAATAAATAATGTGTATCAATAACTATGTATATTGGTATGTTCTATGACATTTTAAAATATCTCATTATTATGTGGAAAAGCTCTTAGTACCCATACTGGCGCATACTTGTGTGCCCATCAGGTATTTTCACAGTAATTTTACATCTGATGGGTTGGTATGAAACGTTTTTAATCATCTCTTGGGCTTAGCTAAGCCTTCATTTTAAATAATTCTAATAAGTACAACAGAAATAAAAGCCTTTTTGTGTATCCAAATTTTTTGTGTTTATTTTTACAGAAGTGTAAAATTTAAGAAGTCAACGTTCATAGTACACCGATGGGCTAATATAAGCATGCCCATCAACCACGTCACGGTAGCCTTTGAACTGATGGGTCCTAACTAACTGATTCCTATTTCTTAATACTCAAACCTCTTTCACATCTGCATGTTTCTGATATTTGCAGAAGTAATGTTAAAAACAATACAACTTCCACACTTGGCACCAAAGAACTGACCTAAAACACACTTTCAGCAAGTGCCATGCAATGTAGATGAAGCTTGGAGTTAACTTGCAGTAAATGCGTCAAACGCGGCTTCGACAATTGCATTAAATGCAGCCAGAACAAAAACACTGGTAAGTGGAGATTTTGTGGCAAAAACTGCAGAAACCACATGTGCCGCACCTGCCGCAAGTGAAGTACAAATTCCGTATACATTGCATGCAACTTACAGCAAGAGTGGCGTGGGTCAGCCCTTAGGCAGGAAGTGCAGAAATAGCCTTTTTTCCACCATAAATTCTCCAAATAGCAGAAAAATGTTGATGTGAAAGCAAAATCTCTATTCTTTCCCTATCTATCTAAATATGTACCTATCTATATATCTATTTCTATGTACAGAACACACCTGGAGATAGAGATGTGTGTGAACAGCCATCCCACCCGTCTCTTACCTGTTCACAAAAACCTCACCCTTTTTAAAAACAAAATGAAATCTCTCAGCAGCTATACTGCTGGAGCTTCAAATACAGGTTCCTATCACCAAATACAGGCATTTGAATGATACACATCTTACATCTTGTACTTAATGTGTGTTCTACTTACCTATAAAAATATGTATTGATATATCATATTTCTAAATTTATGTAGATATGATATAGAGTTATTAACCCTATATGCTAATGAGTACGTATGTTATATACGTATTTCCTACATAAGTACTTAAAATCTATATGTCTATGGCTACACTAATTTTTTTTTGTTTTTGTTTTTTTTTCCTTATCTCTATACATAGAATTTGCCTATTGCTGTCTATGTTATTAGAAAAACTGAATAATGAAAAAAAAGAAAAGTAACTTTAAACTAAAATATTTTTGTAGATAATATTACGTGTGAACACTTTAGTACTATCAGCCAATAATTGTCCTTGAAGTGGTGTATTAACCACTTTAACCCTCACATTGCAACATTGCTTCACCTTGGAAAAAGCAACATACAATTGACCATGGGCAAAAGCAGGTTCTGGTAGATAAATACCAACTCGATGGAGGGTCTGGCCTTGAGATTTATTTATGGTCATTGCAAATGCGGGCTTGATGGGAAATTGTCTCCGTCTTAATTTAAAAGGTAATCCAGTCTCTGATGGACACAAATCAATTCGTGGAATGAATACCACATTTCCTGCTGCTGACCCACTAATTACTTTAGCCAGTATGATATTGGCATGTAAGGCAGTGACAATGAGCCGCGTACCATTGCAGAGACCTTTGTTCGTGTTCAGATTACGTAATAACATGACAATGGTGCCAATTTTAAGTTTCAGCCGATGTGAAGGCATTCCAGTTGGTGTTAGTGAATTCAAAAACTCAAGTGGGTATTGATCGAGGTCATCAGCTTCATCAGGATCGATGGAATCATCACTGATATATTCAGTATAGTCACCTATCAATAAATCCATGACTTGGGAATTGACTTTCTCAACGTCCTCATTTTTTGGACATAAAATTGCATGAGATGCAGCTGTATTTATGCTTTTGGTGTCATTCACATCAATACAAAGATTATCTCCAAAAATTTCAATTATTAAAGAGCCAGTGCATACCATGTCTGGAGGAATTTCAATTACATCATCTCCAAGGTTATGTTCATTAGATAGTTCACCATTTCCCAGTTGAAGCAACCAACTGTTGTAGTGAGGATCAATGGAGCGCATGTTGTTAATAAGTGGCAGGCGAGTAAAATGTTGCCAGTGTTGTGAATATTTTATACAGCTCTCTACAACATCAGTTCTTGTCCCATGAGGGATGACAGGAAGACATTGTCTAAAGTCGCCTCCAAAAACAATCACTTTACCTCCAAACGGTGTTTTTTCTTTGTGAGCTACATTTGTTGTCATGACATCACGTAAAACTCTATCAATGACATGCAATGCATATTTGGATAGCATTGTGCACTCATCAATAATAAAAAGTTTAGTGCTGTGCAAATCTTTTGCTGCATCGGTATCATTCTTAATCCTGGAAACAGATGTTTCATTCACAGGAATTGGAATCCCATAAAGAGAATGAATGGTTCGTCCACCTTGTAGCAAGTTGGCGGCAATTCCAGTAGTGGCAGCAGGTGACACAATGTCTCCTTGTCCTCTTAGCTGATGTAGGAGTAGATGATATAGGTACGTTTTTCCGCTGCCACCAGGACCATCAAGGAAAAAACACTTTGCTGTAGAATTAGTGTCTTCTAAAGCTTGAGTGATAGCATCAAAAGCAAAAAGTTGGTCCTCATTTAGAGTAGCTTTCATTTCAGCAGCTGCTGATAACTCATAATCTTTATCATACTGTGGGAGGAGGTGTTGTTTCTTGACTGGACGTGGCAAATTAAAATCAGTATAAGTTTTGCCATGAGCTTTAAGAACATGTTGGACATCTGTCATAGCATAGCCTTCACAATTGACACACTCCAGAGTGTCGGAGTGGTATGCATAGCAGTAGTCTTCTACAAAGTGTTCCTTAAATTCATCCCATAAGTCCCGAGGTTTAGCTGGAGGACCAAAAATACAAATGTAGGCAAACATGTCACGTAGCTGTGCTGGCATGTTGAGAATACTGGCATCAAGTAATGTATTTCTCCACAGACTATCATCAAATAGTAAGCCAAGAGCTAATGCCGCATCTTTGAAGGTTTCATGTGTGACTCCGTGTACAGTTTTTATGCTGTCAAAACTGGTTGCACCTTTGACATGTAACAATAACAATCTTAAATAGTAGCGTTCTTGGTCTTTCACACTGACAGTATACATTCGTCCAATCACAAAACCACCTGCTCGCTTTCTAACTTCCCAAGAACCTTCTTTCCAAACATAGTTTTCGGGAATTTCACGGTATAAATAAATATGAGCATGATGGTCATTCTGATTAAGCTTGAAGTAGGCCATAAGTGTAGAATTTTGATGGAGCTTTTGTTTGATGTTTCCAATAGAGTCATCCTCATGAAAATAGAGTGGCTGAGAATGCGGTAGATGTATAGCAAGGCGAATGATGCTATGAGATTGTTTATGCATTGGATATGAGAATATTCGCCAAGCTGCCTCTGGTGCACTGACATATCTTGAATCCATGAATTGGTGTGTTTCATCATGTTGGATGTTAGTCTGGCAGATTTCAAGATTGGCTTTATCATGTCCTTTGTAGACGTATTTAAATAAATATTTCACAGCCTGAATGGAACCACAAACTTCGACATTTATATGGCACTTGTATTTTAATAGCAGGAACGGATTATATGGAACCACCCACGAATTGTCAGTCATGTTAGAATGGTGTTGAAAAGATGGGCCAAAGTGTCTGCGATAAGTAGGATAGGCGTCCTTAGCTATGATGGTTCTTGGTTGCAAATCTTTAGGGAAACCTTTTGTACACTTCCCCAGATCCATATAGGGAGAATTTGGGTTGTGTTCTCCACACGGACCATGAATCATATGTTGGAGAACAATTTTATGGAGCTGAGGGTAGTGGGTAGGATTGGGAATTTCAGCCCACACTGTATTGTCTATGTCCTCCTCAGTCCTTAATTTGGAGTTGCTGTCCAGAATAATCAAAATGTGAGCGTGTGGAAGGCCACGTTTTTGAAATTCAATTACATGAACCATAGCGCAAACTTTCCCAAATAATCCGTTGTTAATGTCTTTTAAGAGTGCTTCCAGTTTTATTTTGAAAACACGTGCCACCAAATCAGGTCTATGTTCCACACGCTGCCAAGGTTCCAAATTCTCAGTAATCTCATTCCATTTCGGATTACAGGTCATGGTGATGAATAGATCAGGACGACCATATTTAGTCACAATAGCCATGGCATCCTGGTGCCGCTGCTGCATATTCCTGGGACTGCCTTCAAACGAAGATGGTAAAATGACCGTTTTTCCAATGGGGATGCCCTTCTCAATGGATTTTTTCTGGAGATGTTCCTGGAGTACACAATAATCCTCTACTTTCAAATCCTTTTGGTGTTGACGGATATAATTTAGGCGATTTGCCTCGATTTTCACATAAGCATCCACTAAGTACTGCTGAGTGAGTTTGCCACCATTCAGGAGTGGATTAAACTGATTACGGACAGACAGCACATAGCAGTAATATTGCAGTTGTGTAACTCTGCGTGGACTTTGCCCTTGTTGCTTGAGGCCATCATGCCAGCCCTGGTCTCCATAAGGGAAAAATAAAGGATAGAGTAAAGCATCTAAATTACTGTGTAGAATGCTGACCTGTTGTGTTCTTGGCGCCAAAGGATTTTTGGGGTCCGGTTGTAAATGTATTAAAATATCACGATTAGTGTTGAGCATTCCGATACCGCAAGTATCGGGTATCGGCCGATACTTGCGGGTATCGGAATTCCGATACCGAGATCCGATACTTTTGTTGTATCGGGTATCGGTATCGAAACAACATTAATGTAAAAATGTGTAAAAGAGAGAATTAAAATAAAAAATATTGCTATACTCACCTCTCCGACGCAGCCTGCACCTTACCGAGGGAAGTGGCAGCGTTCTTTGTTTAAAATTTGCGCTTTTCTTTCCTTACGTGAAGTCCCGGCTTGTGATTGGTCGCATGCCGCCCATGTGGCGGCGACGCAACCAATCACAGCAAGCCGTGACGTAATTTCAGGTCATTCAGTATTTTAAAATTACGCTCCGGCTTTGTGATTGGTTGCGTCGCAGTCACATGGGCGACGCAACCAATCACAGCAAGCCGTGACGTAATTTCAGGTCCTTAAGGATTTTAAACTTACGTCCCGGCTTTGTGATTGGTTGCGTCGCAGTCACATGGGCGCCGCAACCAATCACAAGCCGTGATGTCACGGGAGGCTGGACACGCGCGCATTTTAAAATTTTTAAAATGCGCGCGTGTCCAGCCTCCCGGCTTGTGATTGGTTGACCGCGCCGCAACCAATCACAAGCCGGGACGTCACGGGAGGCTGGACACGCGCCCATTTTAAAATGCGCGCATGTCCAGCCTCCCGGCTTGTGATTGGTTGACCGCGCCGCAACCAATCACAAGCCGGGACGTCACGGGAGGCTGGACACGCGCCCATTTTAAAATGCGCGCGTGTCCAGCCTCCCGTGACGTCACGGCTTGTGATTGGTTGCGGCGCCCATGTGACTGCGACGCAACCAATCACAAAGCCGGGACGTAATTTTAAAATCCTTAAGGACCTGAAATTACGTCACGGCTTGCTGTGATTGGTTGTGTCGACCATGTGACTGCGACGCAACCAATCACAAAGCCGGAGCGTAATTTTAAAATACTGAATGATCTGAAATTACGTCACGGCTTGCTGTGATTGGTTGCGTCGCCGCCACATGGGCGGCATGCGACCAATCACAAGCCGGGACTTCACGTAAGGAAAGAAAAGCGCGAATTTTAAACAAAGAACGCTGCCGCTTCCCTCGGTAAGGTGCAGGCTGCGTCGGAGAGGTGAGTATAGCAATATTTTTTATTTTAATTCTTTCTTTTACACATTAATATGGATCCCAGGGCCTGAAGGAGAGTTTCCTCTCCTTCAGACCCTGAGAACCATCAGGAATACCGTCCGATACTTGAGTCCCATTGACTTGTATTGGTATCGGGTATCGGTATCGGATTGGATCCGATACTTTGCCGGTATCGGCCGATACTTTCCGATACCGATACTTTCAAGTATCGGACGGTATCGCTCAACACTAATCACGATTAAATGGTGGCTCTCCATTGTCATTTTCAAATACGACAGCAACTTCATTGACAGTTGGATTATTATATCGGCGAGGGTCTTGATTCCGATCTTGTTTAAGGGCCATGATGATATTTGGCATGAGAGTGCCATTAGCTTCAGCTTTAAGATGTTCTTCATGTTCCACATCTCGTAACATTTTGTAGGCAGCAACAAAGGGATTCACATTGTCTAACTGAAGAGCAATTATACTCATCAAATTGGGATGACATTTTTGATTTTGTTCACAGTTTAAACGTTGTTCATTCGCGGTAGCGGTATCCAAAATATACAGTTGGGCATAAGCTGGAACTTGATCATCACTGGGATGTAGGGTTCCAGTACGATGATATATTTGTCCATGTATACGGAAACAGTAAGGGCCATGTCCAGGTGGAGGGGATATATTGGCACCCATGGAGGCGAAAGCAAATGAGCTGTTAATACTACGAATATTTTCCATGAGATTCTTACTGAACTCACTCTCCCCTGTCAGCAATCGTTTAAAGACCTCGGGATATTGGGGTATAGGTACATGCACTTTACTCTTGTGACAACACAGGGTAAAATTTTTATCTGCTGGTATCTCAGCATTAAAATGTAATGCTTGACAATGTTCACATAAATAGTTCATAGGACCACAGGAGTGTTCTACTATGGTACTGTCATCATTAGTAAAACCTGTAGGATGTTGAGGTACAGGTTGTGGTAACGGAGCATTGGAATGTTTCTTTAAGCCAACATATATAAAGCGTGGACCTGGTAGAGGATCTTCACTGTCCACAGATTCAATCACTGAGGAGTTGGAAGGTGTATCGTGGTCAGGGTTTATTAATATGGAGGTGCAAGCGGGTTTTTTGCGCCGTTCACGGCGTGCACCAGCTGCATTTGGTAATGGTTTGTTTGTTGCCTTAGAAGAGTCAGGTGTGAAGCATGTCTTGTAAGAAGACTTAACGGTGTACAGGCGACGGCGTTTATCATTTGGAGTGTAAGTAGGACAGTGTTTGCGCTTACGTTCAGATTTACCAACGGTTAAAGGAGCTTGAGGCTGCACACATTCTATGAATGGAGACAAAGAAGTTGTATTGTGGGCAGAATCTATGACTGAGGACGTGGAAATATTATGTTTGCAACGTTGAGAGCGTGCAGCAGCAGCTTTATTACTTAATCGATTAGTTTTGTCCTCAAAAGACTCATTAGTAATGCGTTTATTGCAAGCAGCATTAACAGTGTCCAGGCGCTTCTGTCTGTCCTCTGTAGTCTCGTTAGCACGCTGTTTGCGCTTACGTGCGGCATTGGCGGCTTTTCGCTCTGCGTCATTGGTATACTTATTATCAGACCTGATGTTACGTGCGCCATCAGCAGCTTTGGGCTCTGTGTCATTAGTATACTTAACAGTGTCCAGGCGCTTGCATCTAGCCTCTGTACTCTTGTTAGCACGCTGTTTGCGCTTACGTGCAGCATCGGTGTCTTTTCGCTGTGCGTAATTGGTATACTTATTATCAGACCTGATGTTACGTGCGCCATCAGCAGCTTTGGGCTCTGTGTCATTAGTATACTTAACAGTGTCCAGGCGCTTGCATCTATCCTCTGTACTCTTGTTAGCACGCTGTTTACGCTTACGTGCAGCATCGGCGGCTTTTCGCTCTGCGTCATTGGTATACTTATTATCAGACCTGATGTTACGTGCGCCATCAGCAGCTTTGGGCTCTGTGTCATTAGTATACTTAACAGTGTCCAGGCGCTTGCATCTCTCCTCTGTACTCTTGTTAGCACGCTGTTTGCGCTTACGTGCAGCATCGGCGGCTTTTCGCTCTGCATCATTACCATACTTTATATCAGACCTGATCTTTCGTGCGCCATCAGCAGCTTTGGACTCTGTGTCATTAGTATACTTAACAGTATCCAGGCGCTTGCATCTATCCTCTGTACTCTTGTTAACACGCTGTTTGCGCTTATGTGTGGCATCGGCGGCTTTTCGCTCTGCATCATTACCATACTTTATATCAGACCTGATCTTACGTGCGCCATCAGCAGCTTTACACTCTGTGTCATTAGTATACTTAACAGTATCCAGGCGCTTGCATCTATCCTCTGTACTCTTGTTAACACGCTGTTTGCGCTTACGTGCGGCATCGGCGGCTTTTCGCTCTGCATCATTACCATACTTTATATCAGACCTGATCTTACGTGCGCCATCAGCAGCTTTGGGCTCTGTGTCATTAGTATACTTAACAGTATCCAGGCACTTGCATCTATCCTCTGTACTCTTGTTAACACGCTGTTTACGCTTATGTGCGGCATCGGCGGCTTTTCGCTCTGCATCATTACCATACTTTATATCAGACCTGATCTTACGTGCGCCATGAGCAGCTTTGGACTCTGTGTCATTACTATACTTAACAGTGTCCAGGCGCTTGCATCTATCCTCTGTACTCTTGTTAGCACGCTGTTTACGCTTACGTGCGGCATCGGCGTCTTTTTGCTCTGCATTATTAGTATACTTTATATCAGACCTAATCTTACGTGCGCCATCAGCAGCTTTGGGCTCTGTGTCATTAGTATCCTTACTATTAGAGCTCATGTTGGCTAAGCTAAACAGCTTTAAGCGTGGTGGTGGCAAACAACAGGTTAATAAGAGGCAGTGTCAGGTAGTAGGAAAATAGCCAGTTAATAATAGGCAATAGTTCTTTGCAGGAATACAGATATTAATAAATAGGCAGTTTATATTGCAGAGAAATTGCTGGGCAATAATGGACAATGTCCTTATGTGGCAAATAATAGAGCAATATACCCAGTGTGGCAAAGAAGAGGTTAATAAACGGCAGTCTCTCAGTATAACAGTAAGTGAATAATAGGCAGTATATGGAGAAAACACCAAACAAAAGTTCAAAATTGGTGTGAAAATGTCACTGAACCACTTCACAACTAAATATATATAGTTTTGGTAAATGGTATTATCATTTTTTTGACGAAATTCGGCAGGAGCTTGAAGAGCGACGTCACTGGGACCGCCTCCACGCAGTAGAAACTTGCTGTGAGGTAAAAATTCAAAAATCACACCAAAATGGCGGGCGGAGTGTGTCACAGTGCGGCACATTTCTGATTGGTCGCTCGCGGCAGGCGGCAACCAATCAGAAAAGTGCCGCGCACCACGAAGGCATATATCTTTGTCCACCCTGAGCGGGTGTAGGACGCTGGTGACGTCACTTATCTCCGGACATTATCTCCGGACAAAGCCACGGAAGTTGGCACAAATTGCCGGAAGTAGTATTCTAGGCACTTATATATTAGATTGTCCTGTCACCAGCCATGTGTACGATTATCGGCCAAAAGCCTCTCTGGAACCAATAATCACCCCATGTAAAGGTATCTTTATAAGTTAAAGATTCAGAATACTATGACTTTTATCATATCCTGAACAGTCAAGTTTTTTATGAACCGTTAAGGTTTTCTGGTTGAAGTAAAAAAAACTCTGAGTGTTTACAGTTTGAAACCATAAAATGTTGAAAAATTATGTCATTCTTGAGTATATCACTCAATGGTGCTCATAAACGTGTCAAATTTGATCTATAATATACTTTAATATACGTTACTTTAATCTTTAATATACTTAAGAACAGGGCCCCAGACATCACACAGGGAGTCTGAATCACCGCACAGTGGTCCAAAATATCGCTGTGCTCTGCCTGGGGCACCATATGCTGCCTGGGGCCCCTGTGCTCTGCCTGGGGCCCCATATGCTGCCTGGGGCCCCTGTGCTCTGCCTGGGGCCCCTGTGCTCTGCCTGGGGCCCCATGTTCTACCTGGGGCCACTGTGCTCTGCCTAGGGCCCCATATGCTTCCTGGGGCCCCTGTGCTCTGCCTGGGGCCCCATATGCTGCCTGGGGCCCCTGTGCTCTGCCTGGGGCCCCATAGGCTGCCTGGGGCCCCTGTGCTCTACCTGGGACCACTGTGCTCTGCCTGGGGCCCCTGTGCTCTGCCTGGGGCCCCATGTTCTGCCTGGGGCCACTGTGCTCTGCCTGGGGCCCCATAGGCTGCCTGGGGCCCCTGTGCTCTGCCTGGGGCCCCATATGCTGCCTGGGGCCACTGTGCTCTGCCTGGGGCCCCATATGCTGCATGGGGCCCCTGTGCTCTGCCTGGGGCCCCATATGCTGCCTGGGGCCCCTGTGCTCTGCCTGGGGCCCCTGTGCTCTGCCTGGGGCCCCATGTTCTGCCTGGCGCCCCTGTGCTCTGCCTGGGGCCACTGTGCTCTGCCTGGGGCCCCATATGCTGCCTGGGGCCCCTGTGCTCTGCCTGGGGCCCCTGTGCTCTTCCTTGGGCCCCATGTTCTGCCTGGGGCCACTGTGCTCTGCCTGGGGCCCCATAAGCTGCCTGGGGCCCCTGTGCTCTGCCTGGGGCCACTGTGCTCTGCCTAAGGCCCCATATGCTGCCTGGGGCCCCTGTGCTCTGCCTGGGGCCCCATATGCTGCCTGGGGCCCCTGTGCTCTGCCTGGGGCCCCTGTGCTCTGCCTGGGGCCCCATGTTCTGCCTGGGGCCCCTGTGCTCTGCCTGGGGCCACTGTGCTCTGCCTGGGGCCCCATATGCTGCCTGGGGCCCCTGTGCTCTGCCTGGGGCCCCATATGCTGCCTGGGGCCCCTGTGCTCTGCCTGGTGCCCAATATGCTGCCTGGGGCCCCTGTGCTCTGCCTGGGGCCCCTGTGCTCTGCCTGGGGCCCCATGTTCTGCCTGGGGCCCCTGTGCTCTACCTGGGGCCACTGTGCTCTGCCTGGGGCCCCATATGCTGCCTGGGGCCCCTGTGCTCTGCCTGGGGCCCCATATACTGCCTGGGGCCCCTGTGCTCTGCCTGGTGACCCTGTGCTCTGCCTGGGGCCCCATGTTCTGCCTGGGGCCACTGTGCTCTGCCTGGGGCCCCATATGCTGCCTGGGGCCCCTGTGCTCTGCCTGGGGCCCCATATGCTGCCTGGGGCCCCTGTGCTCTGCCTGGTGCCCAATATGCTGCCTGGGGCCCCTGTGCTCTGCCTGGGGCCCCTGTGCTCTGCCTGGGGCCCCATGTTCTGCCTGGGGCCCCTGTGCTCTACCTGGGGCCACTGTGCTCTGCCTGGGGCCCCATATGCTGCCTGGGGCCCCTGTGCTCTGCCTGGGGCCCCATATACTGCCTGGGGCCCCTGTGCTCTGCCTGGTGACCCTGTGCTCTGCCTGGGGCCCCATGTTCTGCCTGGGGCCACTGTGCTCTGCCTGGGGCCCCATATGCTGCCTGGGGCCCCTGTGCTCTGCCTGGGGCCCCATATGCTGTCTGGGGCCCCTGTGCTCTGCCTGGGACCACTGTGCTCTGCCTGGGGCCCCATATGCTGCTTGGGGCCCCTGTGCTCTGCCTGGGGCCACTGTGCTCTGCCTGGGGCCCCATATGCTGCCGGGGGCCCCTGTGCTCTGCCTGGGGCCCCATATGCTGCCTGGGGCCCTGTGCTCTGCCTGGGGCCCCTGTGCTCTGCCTGGGGCCCCATGTTCTGCCTGGGGCCCCTGTGCTCTGCCTGGGGCCACTGTGCTCTGCCTGGGGCCCCATATGCTGCCTGGGGCCCCTGTGCTCTGCCTGGGGCCCCATATGCTGCCTGGGGCCCCTGTGCTCTGCCTGGGGCCCCTGTGCTCTGCCTGGGGCCCCATGTTCTGCCTGGGGCCACTGTGCTCTGCCTGGGGCCCCATAGGCTGCCTGGGGCCCCTGTGCTCTGCCTGGGACCACTGTGCTCTGCCTGGGGCCCCATATGCTGCCTGGGGCCCCTGTGCTCTGCCTGGGGCCACTGTGCTCTGCCTGGGGCCCCATATGCTGCCTGGGGCCCCTGTGCTCTGCCTGGGGCCCCATAAGCTGCCTGGGGCCCCTGTGCTCTACCTGGGACCACTGTGCTCTGCCTGGGGCCCCATATGCTGCCTGGGGCCCCTGTGCTCTGCCTGGGGCCACTGTGCTCTGCCTGGGGCCCCATATGCTGCCTGGGGCCCCTGTGCTCTGCCTGGGTGTAGGACACTGGTGACGTCACTTATCTCCGGACATTAGCTCCGGACTTTAGCTCCGGACATTATCTCCGGACATTAGCTCCGGACAAAGCCACGGAAGTTGGCACAAATTGCAGGAAGTAGTATTCTAGGCAATTATATATTAGACTAGATGGCAGCCCGATTCTAAAGAATCGGGAGTCTAGAATCCATATATACTTTATTTATTCAAATGTAAGAATAATACAATTAATAAATAATAGTAAGAAAGAACAAAAAATGGCTGCACTCACCAGCTCTTGACAATTCTTGACAGTACGGCACATTTCTGATTGGTCGCTCGCGGCAGGCGGCAACCAATCAGAAAAGTGCCGCGCACCACGAAGGCATATATCTTTGTCCACCCTGAGCGGGTGTAGGACGCTGGTGACGTCACTTATCTCCGGACATTATCTCCGGACAAAGCCACGGAAGTTGGCACAAATTGCCGGAAGTAGTATTCTAGGCAATTATATATTAGATTTTAATGTTATCAGTGTTTACCTTTGTACGTTTATATTGTATTGTCCTGTCACCAGCCATGTGTACGATTATCGGCCGAAAGCCTCTCTGGAACCAATAATCACCCCATGTAAAGGTATCTTTATAAGTTAAAGATTCAGAATACTATGACTTTTATCATATCCTGATCAGTCAAGTTTTTTATGAACCGTTAAGGTTTTCTGGTTGAAGTAAAAAAAACTCTGAGTGTTTACAGTTTGAAACCATAAATTGTTGAAAAATTATGTCATTCTTGAGTATATCACTCAATGGTGCTCATAAACGTGTCAAATTTGATCTATAATATACTTTAATATACGTTACTTTAATCTTTAATATACTTAAGAACAGGGCCCCAGACATCACACAGGGGGTCTGAAACACCGCACAGTGGTCCAAAATATCGCTGTGCTCTGCCTGGGGCCACTGTGCTCTGCCTGGGGCCCCATATGCTGCCTGGGGCCCCTGTGCTCTGCCTGGGGCCCCATATGCTGCCTGGGGCCCCATATGCTGCCTGGGGCCCCTGTGCTCTGCCTGGGGCCCCATGTTCTGCCTGGGGCCCCTGTGCTCTGCCTGGGGCCACTGTGCTCTGCCTGGGGCCTTATATGCTGCCTGGGGCCCCTGTGCTCTGCCTGGGGCCCCTGTGCTCTGCCTGGGGCCACTGTGCTCTGCCTGGGGCCCCATGTTCTGCCTGGGGCCACTGTGCTCTGCCTGGGGCCCCATAGGCTGCCTGGGGCCCCTGTGCTCTGCCTGGGACCACTGTGCTCTGCCTGGGGCCCCATATGCTGCCTGGGGCCCCTGTGCTCTGCCTGGGGCTACTGTGCTCTGCCTGGGGCCCCATATGCTGCCTGGGGCCCCATATGTTGCCTGGGGCCCCTGTGCTCTGCCTGGGGCCCCTGTGCTCTGCCTGGGGCCCCATGTTCTGCCTGGGGCCCCTGTGCTCTGCCTGGGGCCACTGTGCTCTGCCTGGGGCCCCATGTTCTGCCTGGGGCCACTGTGCTCTGCCTGGGGCCCCATAAGCTGCCTGGGGCCCCTGTGCTCTGCCTGGGACCACTGTGCTCTGCCTGGGGCCCCATATGCTGCCTGGGGCCCCTGTGCTCTGCATGGGGCCCCTGTTCTCTGCCTGGGGCCACTGTGCTCTGCCTGGGGCCCCATATGCTGCCTGGGGCCACTGTACTCTGCCTGGGGCCCCATATGCTGCCTGGGGCCCCTGTGCTCTGCCTGGGGCCCCATATGCTGCCTGGGGCCCCTGTGCTCTGCCTGGGGCCCCTGTGCTCTGCCTGGGGCCCCATGTTCTGCCTGGGGCCCCTGTGCTCTGCCTGGGGCCACTGTGCTCTGCCTGGGGCCCCATATGCTGCCTGGGGCCCCTGTGCTCTGCCTGGGGCCCCTGTGCTCTGCCTGGGGCCCCATATGCTGCCTGGGGCCCCTGTGCTCTGCCTGGGGCCCCTGTGCTCTGCCTGGGGCCCCATGTTCTGCCTGGGGCCCCTGTGCTCTGCCTGGGGCCACTGTGCTCTGCCTGGGGCCCCATATGCTGCCTGGGGCCCCTGTGCTCTGCCTGGGGCCCCATATGCTGCCTGGGACCCCTGTGCTCTGCCTGGAGCCACTGTGCTCTGCCTGGGGCCCCATAGGCTGCCTGGGGCCCCTGTGCTCTGCCTGGGATCACTGTGTTCTGCGTGGGGCCCCATATGCTGCCTGGGGCCCCTGTGCTCTGCCTGGGGCCACTGTGCTCTGCCTGGGGCCCCATATGCTGCCTGGGGCCCCTGTGCTCTGCCTGGGTGTAGGACACTGGTGACGTCACTTATCTCCGGACATTAGCTCCGGACATTAGCTCCGGACATTAGCTCCGGACATTAGCTCCGGACAAAGCCACGGAAGTTGGCACAAATTGCAGGAAGTAGTATTTTAGGCAATTATATATTAGACTAGATGGCAGCCCGATTCTAAAGAATCGGGAGTCTAGAATCCATATATACTTTATTTATTCAAATGTAAGAATAATTTGGTGGGCGGGGACCCTCGGCCTCCGATTTGGTTGGCGGGGCCCCACGGCCTCCGATTCGGTGGGCGGGGTCCCTCTGCCTCCGCTTTGGTGGGCGGGGCCGCTTGGCCTTCGATTTGGTGGGCGGGGCTCCTCGTGCTCCGATTTGGTTGGTGGGGCCCCTCGGCCTCCGATTTGGTGGGCGGGGCCCCTTATCCTCCGATTTGGTGGGCGGGGACCCTCGGCCTTCGATTTGGTGGGCGGGGACCCTCGGCCTCCGATTTGGTGGGCGGGGACCCTCGGCCTCCGATTTGGTGGGCGGGGACCCTCGGCCTCCGATTTGGTGGGCGGGGCCCCTCGGCCTCCGATTTGGTGGGCGGGGCCCCTCGGCCTCCGCTTTGGTGGGCGGGGCCGGGCCCCTCGGCCTCCGCTTTGGTGGGCGGGGCCGCTCGGCCTTCGATTTGTTGGGCGGGGCTCCTCGGCCTCCGAATTGGTTGGCAAGGCCCCTCGGCCTCCGATTTGGTTGGCGGGGCCCCTTGTCCTCCGATTTGGTGGGCGGGGACTCTCGGCCTCCGATTTGGTGGGCGGGGACCCTCGGCCTCCGATTTGGTGGGCGGGGCCCCTCGGCCTCCGATTTGGTTGGCGGGGCCCCTCGGCCTCCGATTTGGTTGGTGGGGCCCCTCGACCTCCGATTTGGTGGGCGGGGACCCTCGGCCTCCGATTTGGTGGGCGGGGACCCTTGGCCTCCGATTTGGTGGGCGGGGACCCTCGGCCTCCGATTTGGTGGGCGGGGCCCCTCGGCCTCCGATGTGGTGGTCGGGGCCCCTCGGCCTCCGCTTTGGTGGGCGGGGCCGGGCCCCTCGGCCTCCGCTTTGCTGGGCGGGGCCGCTCGGCCTTCGATTTGTTGGGCGGGGCTCCTCGGCCTCCGAATTGGTTGGCGGGGCCCCTCGGCCTCCGATTTGGTTGGCGGGGCCCCTTATCCTCTGATTTGGTGGGTGGGGACTCTCGGCCTCCGATTTGGTGGGCGGGGACCCTCGGCCTCCGATTTGGTTGGTGGGGCCCCTCGGCCTCCGATTTGGTGGGCGGGGACCCTCGGCCTCCAATTTGGTGGGCGGGGACCCTCGGCCTCCGATTTGGTGGGCGGGGACCCTCGGCCTCCGATTTGGTGGGCGGGGCCCCTCGGCCTCCGATGTGGTGGTCGGGGCCCCTCGGCCTCCGCTTTGGTGGGCGGGGCCGGGCCCCTCGGCCTCCGCTTTGCTGGGCGGGGCCCCTCGGCCTCCGATGTGGTGGTCGGGGCCCCTCGGCCTCCGCTTTGGTGGGCGGGGCCGGGCCCCTCGGCCTCCGCTTTGCTGGGCGGGGCCGCTCGGCCTTCGATTTGTTGGGCGGGGCTCCTCGGCCTCCGATTTGGTTGGCGGGGCCCCTTGTCCTCCGATTTGGTGGGCGGGGACTCTCGGCCTCCGATTTGGTGGGCGGGGACCCTCGGCCTCCGATTTGGTTGGTGGGGCCCCTCGGCCTCCGATTTGGTGGGCGGGGACCCTCGGCCTCCAATTTGGTGGGCGGGGACCCTCGGCCTCCGATTTGGTGGGCGGGGACCCTCGGCCTCCGATTTGGTGGGCGGGGACCCTCGGCCTCCGATTTGGTGGGCGGGGCCCCTCGGCCTCTGATGTGGTGGGCGGGGCCCCTCGGCCTCCACTTTGGTGGGCGGGGCCAGGCCCCTCAGCCTCCGCTTTGGTGGGCGGGGCCGCTCGGCCTTCGATTTGGTGGGCGGGGCTCCTCGGCCTCCGATTTGGTGGGCAGGGACCCTCGGCCTCCGATTTGGTGGTCGGGGACCCTCGGCCTCCGCTTTGGTGGGCGGGGCCCCTCGGCCTCCGATTTGGTGGGCGGGGTCCCTCTGCCTCCGATTTGGTGTGCGGGGACCCTCGGCCTCCGCTTTCGTGGGCGGGGCCCCTCGACCTTCGATTTGGTGGGCGGGGCTCCTCGGCCTCCGATTTGGTTGGAGGGGCCCCTCGGCCTCCAATTTGGTGGGCGGGGACCCTTGGCCTCCGATTTGGTGGGCGGGGACCCTCGGCCTCCGATTTGGTGGGCGGGGACCCTCGGCCTCCGCTTTGGTGGGTGGGGCCCGTCGGCCTCCGATTTGGTGGGCGGGGCCCCTCGGCCTCCGATTTGGATGGTGTGGACCCTCGGCCTCCGATTTGGTGGGCGGGGACCCTCGGCCTCCGATTTGGTGGGCGGGGACCCTCAGCCTCCGATGTGGTGGGCGGGGACCCTCGGCCTCTGATGTGGTGGGCGGGGCCCCTCGGCCTCCGATTTGGAGGGCGGGGACCCCCGGCCTCCGATTTGGTGGGCGGGGACCCTCGGCCTCCGATTTGGTGGGCGGGGACCCTCGGCCTCCGATTTGGTGGGCGGGGACCCTCGGCCTCCGATTTGGTAGGCGGGGCCCCTCGGCCTCCGATTTAATGGGCGGGGACCCTCGGCCTCCAATTTGGTGGGCGGGGACCCTCGGCCTCCGATTTGGTGGGCGGGGACCCTCGGCCTCCGATTTGGTGGGCGGGGACCCTCGGCCTCCGATTTGGTGGGCGGGGCCCCTCGGCCTCCGATGTGGTGGTCGGGGCCCCTCGGCCTCCGCTTTGGTGGGCGGGGCCGGGCCCCTCGGCCTCCGCTTTGGTGGGCGGGGCCGGGCCCCTCGGCCTCCGCTTTGGTGGGCGGGGCCGGGCCCCTCGGCCTCCGCTTTGGTGGGCGGGGCCGGGCTCCTCGGCCTCCGCTTTGGTGGGCGGGGCTGCTCGGCCTTCGATTTGGTGGGCGGGGCCCCTCGGCCTCCGATGTGGTGGTCGGGGCCCCTCGGCCTCCGCTTTGGTGGGCGGGGCCGGGCCCCTCGGCCTCCGCTTTGGTGGGCGGGGCCGCTCGGCCTTCGATTTGGTGGGCGGGGCTCCTCGGCCTCCGATTTGGTTGGAGGGGCCCCTCGGCCTCCGATTTGGTGGGCGGGGACCCTCGGCCTCCAATTTGGTGGGCGGGGACCCTCGGCCTCCGATTTGGTGGGCGGGGACCCTCGGCCTCCGATTTGGTGGGCGGGGACCCTCGGTCTCCGATTTGGTGGGCGGGGCCCCTCGGCCTCCGATGTGGTGGTCGGGGCCCCTCGGCCTCCGCTTTGGTGGGCGGGGCCGGGCCCCTCGGCCTCCGCTTTGGTGGGCGGGGCCGCTCGGCCTTCGATTTGGTGGGCGGGGCTCCTCGGCCTCCGATTTGGTTGGAGGGGCCCCTCGGCCTCCGATTTGGTTGGCGGGGCCCCTCGGCCTCCGATTTGGTGTGTGCTCTGCCTGGGGCCACTGTGCTCTGCCTGGGGCCCCATATGCTGCCTGGGGCCCCTGTGCTCTGCCTGGGGCCCCATATGCTGCCTGGGGCCCCTGTGCTCTGCCTGGGGCCCCTGTGCTCTGCCTGGGGCCCCATGTTCTGCCTGGGGCCCCTGTGCTCTGCCTGTGGCCACTGTGCTCTGCCTGGGGCCCCATGTTCTGCCTCGGGCCACTGTGCTCTGCCTGGGGCCCCATAAGCTGCCTGGGGCCCCTGTGCTCTGCCTGGGACCACTGTGCTCTGCCTGGGGCCCCATATGCTGCCTGGGGCCCCTGTGCTCTGCCTGGGGCCACTGTGCTCTGCCTGGGGCCCCATATGCTGCCTGGGGCCACTGTGCTCTGCCTGGGGCCCCATATGCTGCCTGGGGCCCCTGTGCTCTGCCTGGGGCCCCTGTGCTCTGCCTGGGGCCCCTGTGCTCTGCCTGGGGCCCCATGTTCTGCCTGGGGCCCCTGTGCTCTGCCTGGGGCCACTGTGCTCTGCCTGGGGCCCCATATGTTGCCTGGGGCCCCTGTGCTCTGCCTGGGGCCCCATATGCTGCCTGGGGCCCCTGTGCTCTGCCTGGGGCCCCATATTCTGCCTGGAGCCCCTGTGCTCTGCCTGGGGCCACTGTGCTCTGCCTGGGGCCCCATATGCTGCCTGGGGCCCCTGTGCTCTGCCTGGGGCCCCATATGCTGCCTGGGGCCCCTGTGCTCTGCCTGGGGCCCCATATGCTGCCTGGGACCACTGTGCTCTGCCTGGGGCCCCATATGCTGCCTGGGGCCCCTGTGCTCTGCCTGGGGCCACTGTGCTCTGCCTGGGGCCCCATATGCTGCCTGGGGCCCCTGTGCTCTGCCTGGGGCCCCATATGCTGCCTGGGGCCCCTGTGCTCTGCCTGGGGCCCCTGTGCTCTGCCTGGGGCCCCATGTTCTGCCTGGGGCCCCTGTGCTCTGCCTGGGGCCACTGTGCTCTGCCTGGGGCCCCATATGCTGCCTGGGGCCCCTGTGCTCTGCCTGGGGCCCCATATGCTGCCTGGGGCCCCTGTGCTCTGCCTGGGGCCCCTGTGCTCTGCCTGGGGCCCCTGTGCTCTGCCTGGGGCCCCATGTTCTGCCTGGGGCCACTGTGCTCTGCCTGGGGCCCCATAGGCTGCCTGGGGCCCCTGTGCTCTGCCTGGGACCACTGTGCTCTGCCTGGGGCCCCATATGCTGCCTGGGGCCCCTGTGCTCTGCCTGGGGCCACTGTGCTCTGCATGGGGCCCCATATGCTGCCTGGGGCCCCTGTGCTCTGCCTGGGGCCCCATAGGCTGCCTGGGGCCCCTGTGCTCTACCTGGGACCACTGTGCTCTGCCTGGGGCCCCATATGCTGCCTGGGGCCCCTGTGCTCTGCCTGGGGCCACTGTGCTCTGCCTGGGGCCCCATATGCTGCCTGGGGCCCCTGTGCTCTGCCTGGGTGTAGGACACTGGTGACGTCACTTATCTCCGGACATTAGCTCCGGACATTAGCTCCGGACTTTAGCTCCGGACATTATCTCCGGACATTAGCTCCGGACAAAGCCACGGAAGTTGGCACAAATTGCAGGAAGTAGTATTCTAGGCAATTATATATTAGACTAGATGGCAGCCCGATTCTAAAGAATCGGGAGTCTAGAATCCATATATACTTTATTTATTCAAATGTAAGAATAATACAATTAATAAATAATAGTAAGAAAGAACAAAAAATGGCTGCACTCACCAGCTCTTGACAATTCTTGACAGTACGGCACATTTCTGATTGGTCGCTCGCGGCAGGCGGCAACCAATCAGAAAAGTGCCGCGCACCACGAAGGCATATATCTTTGTCCACCCTGAGCGGGTGTAGGACGCTGGTGACGTCACTTATCTCCGGACATTATCTCCGGACAAAGCCACGGAAGTTGGCACAAATTGCCGGAAGTAGTATTCTAGGCAATTATATATTAGATTTTAATGTTATCAGTGTTTACCTTTGTACGTTTATATTGTATTGTCCTGTCACCAGCCATGTGTACGATTATCGGCCGAAAGCCTCTCTGGAACCAATAATCACCCCATGTAAAGGTATCTTTATAAGTTAAAGATTCAGAATACTATGACTTTTATCATATCCTGAACAGTCAAGTTTTTTATGAACCGTTAAGGTTTTCTGGTTGAAGTAAAAAAAACTCTGAGTGTTTACAGTTTGAAATCATAAAATGTTGAAAAATTATGTCATTCTTGAGTATATCACTCAATGGTGCTCATAAACGTGTCAAATTTGATCTATAATATACTTTAATATACGTTACTTTAATCTTTAATATACTTAAGAACAGGGCCCCAGACATCACACAGGGGGTCTGAAACACCGCACAGTGGTCCAAAATATCGCTGTGCTCTGCCTGGGGCCACTGTGCTCTGCCTGGGGCCCCATATGCTGCCTGGGGCCCCTGTGCTCTGCCTGGGGCCCCATATGCTGCCTGGGGCCCCATATGCTGCCTGGGGCCCCTGTGCTCTGCCTGGGGCCACTGTGCTCTGCCTGGGGCCTTATATGCTGCCTGGTTCCCCTGTGCTCTGCCTGGGGCCCCTGTGCTCTGCCTGGGGCCACTGTGCTCTGCCTGGGGCCCCATGTTCTGCCTGGGGCCACTGTGCTCTGCCTGGGGCCCCATAGGCTGCCTGGGGCCCCTGTGCTCTGCCTGGGACCACTGTGCTCTGCCTGGGGCCCCATATGCTGCCTGGGGCCCCTGTGCTCTGCCTGGGGCTACTGTGCTCTGCCTGGGGCCCCATATGCTGCCTGGGGCCCCATATGTTGCCTGGGGCCCCTGTGCTCTGCCTGGGGCCCCTGTGCTCTGCCTGGGGCCCCATGTTCTGCCTGGGGCCCCTGTGCTCTGCCTGGGGCCACTGTGCTCTGCCTGGGGCCCCATGTTCTGCCTGGGGCCACTGTGCTCTGCCTGGGGCCCCATAAGCTGCCTGGGGCCCCTGTGCTCTGCCTGGGACCACTGTGCTCTGCCTGGGGCCCCATATGCTGCCTGGGGCCCCTGTGCTCTGCATGGGGCCCCTGTGCTCTGCCTGGGGCCACTGTGCTCTGCCTGGGGCCCCATATGCTGCCTGGGGCCACTGTACTCTGCCTGGGGCCCCATATGCTGCCTGGGGCCCCTGTGCTCTGCCTGGGGCCCCATATGCTGCCTGGGGCCCCTGTGCTCTGCCTGGGGCCCCTGTGCTCTGCCTGGGGCCCCATGTTCTGCCTGGGGCCCCTGTGCTCTGCCTGGGGCCACTGTGCTCTGCCTGGGGCCCCATATGCTGCCTGGGGCCCCTGTGCTCTGCCTGGGGCCCCTGTGCTCTGCCTGGGGCCCCATATGCTGCCTGGGGCCCCTGTGCTCTGCCTGGGGCCCCATGTTCTGCCTGGGGCCCCTGTGCTCTGCCTGGGGCCACTGTGCTCTGCCTGGGGCCCCATATGCTGCCTGGGGCCCCTGTGCTCTGCCTGGGGCCCCATATGCTGCCTGGGACCCCTGTGCTCTGCCTGGAGCCACTGTGCTCTGCCTGGGGCCCCATAGGCTGCCTGGGGCCCCTGTGCTCACCCTGGGATCACTGTGTTCTGCCTGGGGCCCCATATGCTGCCTGGGGCCCCTGTGCTCTGCCTGGGGCCACTGTGCTCTGCCTGGGGCCCCATATGCTGCCTGGGGCCCCTGTGCTCTGCCTGGGTGTAGGACACTGGTGACGTCACTTATCTCCGGACATTAGCTCCGGACATTAGCTCCGGACATTAGCTCCGGACATTAGCTCCGGACAAAGCCACGGAAGTTGGCACAAATTGCAGGAAGTAGTATTTTAGGCAATTATATATTAGACTAGATGGCAGCCCGATTCTAAAGAATCGGGAGTCTAGAATCCATATATACTTTATTTATTCAAATGTAAGAATAATTTGGTGGGCGGGGACCCTCGGCCTCCGATTTGGTTGGCGGGGCCCCACGGCCTCCGATTTGGTGGGCGGGGTCCCTCTGCCTCCGCTTTTGTGGGCGGGGCCGCTTGGCCTTCGATTTGGTGGGCGGGGCTCCTCGTGCTCCGATTTGGTTGGTGGGGCCCCTCGGCCTCCGATTTGGTGGGCGGGGCCCCTTATCCTCCTATTTGGTGGGCGGGGACCCTCGGCCTTCGATTTGGTGGGCGGGGCCCCTCGGCCTCCGATTTGGTGGGCGGGGACCCTCGGCCTCCGATTTGGTGGGCGGGGACCCTCGGCCTCCGATTTGGTGGGCGGGGACCCTCGGCCTCCGATTTGGTGGGCGGGGCCCCTCGGCCTCCGATTTGGTGGGCGGGGCCGGGCCCCTCGGCCTCCGCTTTGGTGGGCGGGGCCGCTCGGCCTTCGATTTGTTGGGCGGGGCTCCTCGGCCTCCGAATTGGTTGGCGGGGCCCCTCGGCCTCCGATTTGGTTGGCGGGGCCCCTTGTCCTCCGATTTGGTGGGCGGGGACTCTCGGCCTCCGATTTGGTGGGCGGGGACCCTCGGCCTCCGATTTGGTGGGCGGGGCCCCTCGGCCTCCGATTTGGTTGGCGGGGCCCCTCGGCCTCCGATTTGGTTGGTGGGGCCCCTCGACCTCTGATTTGGTGGGCGGGGACCCTCGGCCTCCAATTTGGTGGGCGGGGACCCTTGGCCTCCGATTTGGTGGGCGGGGACCCTCGGCCTCCGATTTGGTGGGCGGGGCCCCTCGGCCTCCGATGTGGTGGTCGGGGCCCCTCGGCCTCTGCTTTGGTGGGTGGGGCCGGGCCCCTCGGCCTCCGCTTTGCTGGGTGGGGCCGCTCGGCCTTCGATTTGTTGGGCGGGGCTCCTCGGCCTCCGACTTGGTTGGCGGGGCCCCTCGGCCTCCGATTTGGTTGGCGGGGCCCCTTATCCTCTGATTTGGTGGGCGGGGACTCTCGGCCTCCGATTTGGTGGGCGGGGACCCTCGGCCTCCGATTTGGTTGGTGGGGCCCCTCGGCCTCCGATTTGGTGGGCGGGGACCCTCGGCCTCCAATTTGGTGGGCGGGGACCCTCGGCCTCCGATTTGGTGGGCGGGGACCCTCGGCCTCCGATTTGGTGGGCGGGGACCCTCGGCCTCCGATTTGGTGGGCGGGGCCCCTCGGCCTCTGATGTGGTGGGCGGGGCCCCTCGGCCTCCACTTTGGTGGGCGGGGCCAGGCCCCTCAGCCTCCGCTTTGGTGGGCGGGGCCGCTCGGCCTTCGATTTGGTGGGCGGGGCTCCTCGGCCTCCGATTTGGTGGGCAGGGACCCTCGGCCTCCGATTTGGTTGGTGGGGCCCCTCGGCCTCCGATTTGGTGGGCGGGGACCCTCGGCCTCCAATTTGGTGGGCGGGGACCCTCGGCCTCCGATTTGGTGGGCGGGGACCCTCGGCCTCCGATTTGGTGGGCGGGGACCCTCGGCCTCCGATTTGGTGGGCGGGGCCCCTCGGCCTCTGATGTGGTGGGCGGGGCCCCTCGGCCTCCACTTTGGTGGGCGTGGCCAGGCCCCTCAGCCTCCGCTTTGGTGGGCGGGGCCGCTCGGCCTTCGATTTGGTGGGCGGGGCTCCTCGGCCTCCGATTTGGTGGGCAGGGACCCTCTGCCTCCGATTTGGTGGTCGGGGACCCTCGGCCTCCGCTTTGGTGGGCGGGGCCCCTCGGCCTCCGATTTGGTGGGCGGGGTCCCTCTGCCTCCGATTTGGTGTGCGGGGACCCTCGGCCTCCGCTTTCGTGGGCGGGGCCCCTCGACCTTCGATTTGGTGGGCGGGGCTCCTCGGCCTCCGATTTGGTTGGAGGGGCCCCTCGGCCTCCAATTTGGTGGGCGGGGACCCTCGGCCTCCGATTTGGTGGGCGGGGACCCTCGGCCTCCGATTTGGTGGGCGGGGACCCTCGGCCTCCGCTTTGGTGGGTGGGGCCCGTCGGCCTCCGATTTGGTGGGCGGGGCCCCTCGGCCTCCGATTTGGATGGTGTGGACCCTCAGCCTCCGATTTGGTGGGCGGGGACCCTCGGCCTCCGATTTGGTGGGCGGGGACCCTCGGCCTCCGATGTGGTGGGCGGGGACCCTCGGCCTCCGATGTGGTGGGCGGGGCCCCTCGGCCTCCGATTTGGAGGGCGGGGACCTCCGGCCTCCGATTTGGTGGGCGGGGACCCTCGGCCTCCGATTTGGTGGGCGGGGACCCTCGGCCTCCGATTTGGTGGGCGGGGACCCTCGGCCTCCGATTTGGTGGGCGGGGACCCTCGGCCTCCGATTTGGTGGGCGGGGACCCTCGGCCTCCGATTTGGTGGGCGGGGACCCTCGGCCTCCGATTTGGTGTGCGGGGACCCTCGGCCTCCGATTTGGTGGGCGGGGCCCCTCGGCCTCCGATGTGGTGGTCGGGGCCCCTCGGCCTCCGCTTTGGTGGGCGGGGCCGGGCCCCTCGGCCTCCGCTTTGGTGGGCGGGGCCGGGCCCCTCGGCCTCCGCTTTGGTGGGCGGGGCTGCTCGGCCTTCGATTTGGTGGGCGGGGCCCCTCGGCCTCCGATGTGGTGGTCGGGGCCCCTCGGCCTCCGCTTTGGTGGGCGGGGCCGGGCCCCTCGGCCTCCGCTTTGGTGGGCGGGGCCGCTCGGCCTTCGATTTGGTGGGCGGGGCTCCTCGGCCTCCGATTTGGTTGGAGGGGCCCCTCGGCCTCCGATTTGGTGGGCGGGGACCCTGGGCCTCCAATTTGGTGGGCGGGGACCCTCGGCCTCCGATTTGGTGGGCGGGGACCCTCGGCCTCCGATTTGGTGGGCGGGGACCCTCGGCCTCCGATTTGGTGGGCAGGGCCCCTCGGCCTCCGATGTGATGGTCGGGGCCCCTCGGCCTCCGCTTTGGTGGGCGGGGCCGGGCCCCTCGGCCTCCGCTTTGGTGGGCGGGGCCGGGCCCCTCGGCCTCCGCTTTGGTGGGCGGGGCCGCTCGGCCTTCGATTTGGTGGGCGGGGCTCCTTGGCCTCCGATTTGGTTGGAGGGGCCCCTCGGCCTCCGATTTGGTTGGCGGGGCCCCTCGGCCTCCGATTTGGTGTGTGCTCTGCCTGGGGCCACTGTGCTCTGCCTGGGGCCCCATATGCTGCCTGGGGCCCCTGTGCTCTGCCTGGGGCCCCATATGCTGCCTGGGGCCCCTGTGCTCTGCCTGGGGCCCCTGTGCTCTGCCTGGGGCCCCATGTTCTGCCTGGGGCCCCTGTGCTCTGCCTGTGGCCACTGTGCTCTGCCTGGGGCCCCATGTTCTGCCTCGGGCCACTGTGCTCTGCCTGGGGCCCCATAAGCTGCCTGGGGCCCCTGTGCTCTGCCTGGGACCACTGTGCTCTGCCTGGGGCCCCATATGCTGCCTGGGGCCCCTGTGCTCTGCCTGGGGCCACTGTGCTCTGCCTGGGGCCCCATATGCTGCCTGGGGCCACTGTGCTCTGCCTGGGGCCCCATATGCTGCCTGGGGCCCCTGTGCTCTGCCTGGGGCCCCTGTGCTCTGCCTGGGGCCCCTGTGCTCTGCCTGGGGCCCCTGTGCTCTGCCTGGGGCCCCATGTTCTGCCTGGGGCCCCTGTGCTCTGCCTGGGGCCACTGTGCTCTGCCTGGGGCCCCATATGCTGCCTGGGGCCCCTGTGCTCTGCCTGGGGCCCCATATGCTGCCTGTGCTCTGCCTGGGGCCCCTGTGCTCTGCCTGGGGCCCCATATGCTGCCTGGGGCCCCTGTGCTCTGCCTGGGGCCCCTGTGCTCTGCCTGGGGCCCCATGTTCTGCCTGGGGCCCCTGTGCTCTGCCTGGGGCCACTGTGCTCTGCCTGGGGCCCCATATGCTGCCTGGGGCCCCTGTGCTCTGCCTGGGGCCCCATAGGCTGCCTGGGGCCCCTGTGCTCTGCCTGGGACCACTGTGCTCTGCCTGGGGCCCCATATGCTGCCTGGGGCCCCTGTGCTCTGCCTGGGGCCACTGTGCTCTGCCTGGGGCCCCATATGCTGCCTGGGGCCCCTGTGCTCTGCCTGGGTGTAGGACACTGGTGACGTCACTTATCTCCGGACATTAGCTCCGGACATTAGCTCCGGACATTAGCTCCGGACATTATCTCCGGACATTAGCTCCGGACAAAGCCACGGAAGTTGGCACAAATTGCAGGAAGTAGTATTCTAGGCAATTATATATTAGATATACAGTATATATTTCATTTTTACACTTTGAAAATTACAAAAAGGAAAATGGGCCTATAAATGTTTGGGCACCCTTTGAGATTTGTTTGCTCAATCAAACTATCTAATATATAATTGCCTAGAATACTACTTCCTGCAATTTGTGCCAACTTCCGTGGCTTTGTCCGGAGCTAATGTCCGGAGATAATGTCCGGAGCTAATGTCCGGAGATAATGTCCGGAGCTAATGTCCGGAGCTAATGTCCGGAGATTAGTGACGTCACCAGTGTCCTACACCCAGGCAGAGCACAGGGGCCCCAGGCACCATATGGGGCCCCAGGCAGAGCACAGTGGCCCCAGGCAGAGCACAGGGGCCCCAGGCAGCATATGGGGCCCCAGGCAGAGCACAGTGGTCCCAGGCAGAGCACAGGGGCCCCAGGCAGCCTATGGGGCCCCAGGCAGAGCACAGTGGCACCAGGCAGAGCACAGGGGCCATAGGCAGCATATGGGGCCCCAGGCAGAGCACAGGGGCCCCAGGCAGCATATGGGGCCCCAGGCAGAGCACAGTGGCCCCAGGCAGAGCACAGGGGCCCCAGGCAGAACATGGGGCCCCAGGCAGAGCACAGGGGCCCCAGGCAGAGCACAGGGGCCCCAGGCAGAGCACAGTGGTCCCAGGTAGAGCACAGGGGCCCCAAGCAGCCTATGGGTCCCCAGGCAGAGCACAGGGGCCCCAGGCAGCATATGGGGCCCCAGGCAGAGCACAGTGGCCCCAGGCAGAGCACAGGGGCCCCAGGCAGAACATGGGGCCCCAGGCAGAGCACAGGGGCCCCAGGCAGCATATGGGGCCCCAGGCAGAGCACAGGGGCCCCAGGCAGCATATGGGGCCCCAGGCAGAGCACAGCGATATTTTGGACCACTGTGCGGTGTTTCAGACCCCCTGTGTGATGTCTGGGGCCCTGTTCTTAAGTATATTAAAGATTAAAGTAACGTATATTAAAGTATATTATAGATCAAATTTGACACGTTTATGAGCACCATTGAGTGATATACTCAAGAATGACATAATTTTTCAACAATTTATGGTTTCAAACTGTAAACACTCAGAGTTTTTTTTACTTCAACCAGAAAACCTTAACGGTTCATAAAAAACTTGACTGTTCAGGATATGATAAAAGTCATAGTATTCTGAATCTTTAACTTATAAAGATACCTTTACATGGGGTGATTATTGGTTCCAGAGAGGCTTTCGGCCGATAATCGTACACATGGCTGGTGACAGGACAATACAATATAAACGTTCAAAGGTAAACACTGATAACATTAAAATCTAATATATAATTGCCTAGAATACTACTTCCGGCAATTTGTGCCAACTTCCGTTGCTTTGTCCGGAGATAATGTCCGGAGATAAGTGACGTCACCAGCGTCCTACACCCGCTCAGGGTGGACAAAGATATATGCCTTAGTGGTGCGCGGCACTTTTCTGATGGGTTGCCGCCTGCCGCGAGCGACCAATCAGAAATGTGCCGTACTGTCAAGAATTGTCAAGAGCTGGTGAGTGCAGCCATTTTTTGTTCTTTCTTACTATTATTTATTAATTGTATTAATCTTACATTTGAATAAATAAAGTATATATGGATTCTAGACTCCCGATTCTTTAGAAACGGGCTGCCATCTAGTAGACCATAATTAGCCTGTTAGGATTATGTCTTTGAAATGTGGACGAGGGACGGCCAGCAACAATCAGCAGACACGCACAAAGATTAGATAATATTTGAATATTTACTCACCAGTTTATAAAACAAAAGAAAGGATGGCAGATAAACAGTGTGCAAGTAAGAAATACAATCACAGCAGTTACTCTCAAAAACACTGACTAACAATATACACAGGTGCACTTAAACAGAATTAACAGTTATATGCGCACAAAATGCAACGTGGTTAACTCTTTCTATGCATAAATCAATAAAATTACTGTATTGTGCAAGGACTTTAATAATTGCCTACTCGGAGCAGTTTTCGCAGTGTTTCTTACAGAAGATGCCTTTTCTCCTAACTAACTGGACCTCTATAAGACTAATTATAAATGTGCATATATAATCAGATCAAAGATGGTATCGGAACATCCTGAAACTGAAGTAGAAGGGTCCTTGCTGGGCTGAGACCTGAATAATCAGAAATGCCATCTGAAAGCTCTTAGGGAATGCTCATCTCTCCAATGCAGGGCTTACCTAAGTCCCTAAGAGATAGAAACACCGTCTTGAAACTCTTAGGAAATGTCCTCACCGAGTCTGCTCATGTCAAGTTGAACAACATGTCTGAGAGTCACCAACAACAGATCCAGAGTCACACCGCCCAATCCCGATTTTCTCCAAGGATCCACAGCTTCACTACTACCTGGATTTTCCTTCGACTCCACTTAACCGCATACCTACCACCAAAAACCTCTGTGCTCCAACACTGGTCTCTCACCACTGCCCACTACTGGCCAGATAATATATTACATTATAAAACTCCAACAATACAGTAAACTGTAATTAACCCTTTAATTCCACCCCATGAACATTTTGACATATCTGCAAAGCAGCACCAACCGAGATCTGGTTCCACTCAAACTCATTTTGGAAATACCTATGTGAAGAAATGCCTGCTGTGGGATGCCCTGACTTACACAAGCCAGAAAGGTCCAAGGGTTCTATAGGGCCTTCAGCTTCTCTCTCCCTCTGTGCAGCTCTGGTTTGGGAGCTATAGCTGTACTGTCTGTTACGCTTGGTGTGACTGGTACAGTCCACCATTCATCATCATCATAATCTTCCACTAGGGGTGTGTTGTTCCTGATGGACTTAGACCCAGGTAGTCATGGGGAATCAATAGAACGACAGAGGTGAAACATGTTCCGATGTAGTCAGCATAGTGGGCCAGATCCTTCCTCTTGCTTCCCATCGCTCACTGGTCTCTTCGGAATTACATGCTTCAACACCTTGCATGGTTCTGACTCCCAGCGAACATCCAACTTTCCTATGGTAGTCTTTATGTGGACCAGCACTCTGTCCCTAGGTGTGAACAGTTCAATTTGGATTTAACTATAGCCTCAGGGTAACAGATTTTGTCTCCTACTAACTGGTGAATAGTTTTCTGTCTCATTTGGTGCTAATGTCTAGTCTAGAGTGCAGTGTTTTTCTTCAGTTGAGGTACTCAAGTTATGTTCAGACACTTCTCTTCCCAACTGTCCGAATATTAACATATAGGGAGTGTAACCAGTAGTGCTATGCACTCAGTTATTCTAAGCCCAGAGCAGTTCAGGCAACTAATCCAGCCATCGCAATTTCTTGTCTCTCTCCGAGGTTTGAAGCTTCTGCAGCAGTGTTCAAATAAATCGCTCACATGCGCCATTTCTCTTTGGTGATATGTGTTGCTCAGGACCTCTGAATCCCATAGACCTCTTACAGCTTTTCGACAACTTTTCCTTGAAAGCATGCTTCTTAGTCAGAGTGAATAATCCTCAGACATCTGTATACCTGGATGAAATGTTTACACACAATCCTAGATGCTGTCTCTGCAATTTGGTCGCAGGTCAGTATGGCCACTGCAAACTTTGAAAAGTGATCCGTCATTACTAAACAGTACTGTAGCCCTCCTGCACTAGGCCTGACCAGTAGATAATTGATCATCGTGAAGTCCAGGGGTGCAGTTGACTGGATGCCTTGAGTCGGAGCCCTCTACTCCGGTGTCTTCGCAAAAGCTCTGCATTGCTGGCAGACTTCATTGATGATAGCAGGGGACAGTACACAAATCATTGAATCCATTTGTAAGTTTTCTCTGGACCTTAATGGGCACTTTTTTCGTGGCCCTCCTTAGCCACACTCCGAGCTATGCTGCTAGGAATCTTGATTTGCTATTTCTTTTCTCTCTGACAGAAAACACACTGTCCGGTAGATTATGCCATCTTTAGCACGGAGTCTTTCCCATTGATGCAGAATATGCCAGTCATATGGGGACAGTTCAGCACAAGTCATCACTGAAGGCCATTCCCTTTCTAGTAGCCAGTCCTTGAGCATCCAGATTACAGTTTCGTCATCTTGTGTCTGGGCCGATTTGGTCGATGTCCTGCTGGGCA